>NC_137770.1:226334737-226489737 GCF_963455305.1 Plecotus auritus | reverse complement strand
ATATATATATATATATATATATATATATATAATCTAGACCTATATATATCTATATATCATCTATATATCTATAATGTCTTTTGCTTAATCCTTTCACCTTTTTTCATCCAGCCCCCACCCCCTTTCTCTGACAGCTGTTATTCTGTTCTATGATCCATGTTTCTGCTTCTATTTTGTTGGTCAGTTTACTTTGTTCATTAGATTCCACATGTAAGTGATATCACATGGTATTTATCTTTCTCTGACTGGCTTATTTCACTTAGCATAATAATTTCTAGGTCCATCCATGCTGTCACAAAATGTAAGATTTCCTCCTTATGGCCATGTAGTATTCCATTGTGTAAATGTACCACAGCTTTTTTATATCAGCTCATCATGGGCACTTGGGCTGTTTAATTTAATAGAACATAGACCAGAGATAGGTTAATTCTGTGTTTGAAACTACAGTATTCTAAGACATCAAAAAAAATGTTATAAACTTAGATGATCAAAAAGTTATTGTCTGTCTCTGTCGTTATATATGTATATATAATATATCATGCATAATACCTTATTTTGTTGAGAACTAATCAGGTTAATATAAGTAAAAAGAGAAAACTGAAATCTGTGAAGAATCTATTTTTACTATTGAAATTTGTTTTTATATAAAATTTTTTGTTGTTGTTAATCCTCACCAGAGACTATTTTTTCTCATTACTTTTCAGAGAAAGAGGGAGAGGAAGAGAGAGAGAGAGAGAAACATCAATGTGAGAGAGACATACTGACTGGTTGCCTTCCTCATATTCCCGAACCAGGAGTGGGGAGCAAACCCACAACCCAGGTACATGCCCTTGACCAGGAATCAAACCCACAACTTTTCATTGCTTGGGCCAACACTCTAACCACTGCAACACCAGCCAGGGCTGAAATTTGTTTTTAAATCACCAAATAATATCCTAGTACAAGTAAATAAGTCAGGTGTTTATGTATTTTTAGAATCTTCTTTATGTCAATAAATTTTTAGATAAGGGTAATATGAAAAGGGATATAAAAGATATAAAGCAATTCAACTGTAGAAAAAAATGTAGATACATAAAAATATAAGCAGGGAAACAAAGCAGCAAATGCTAAACAACAAATCAATTAGAAGGCCATATTATGCCTCAGGACTCCATGAGTCTCCTTTTCTACTACCATTTGTCCCCAGCCCTTGCATTTAGTATCTTGTGCATTTAACTGTTGACCACTCCCTTCTCCACTAAACTGTTAGATCTTCTATTTTGTTTTACATTTCATCTAACAACAATATATCTAGAGCAGTGGTCGGCAAACTCATTAGTCAACAGAGCCAAATATCAACAGTACAACGATTGAAATTTCTTTTGAGAGCCAAATTTTTTAAACTTAAACTATATAGGTAGGTACATTGTTATTAACTTAATTAGGGTACTCCTAAGCTGTCCTTTGCTAAAAACTCAAGAGGTCAAAGAGCTGCATGTGGCTCGCGAGCCGCTGTTTGCCGACTACTGATCTATAGTGACTAGTCAAATTCATTGTACCTAGTATTTGCTCAATTAATGTGTTTGGGCAACATCAATTCAGAAGTGAGAGCTGGGATAGTTAGACTGTTATACAAGGGGTATAACAGTTCATATTTTCAAACAGAATTGTGGTGGAGCATATTAGACACCCATAGAGGCATCTGTGTGGAGATTGGGATGACATGGACAGAATGGCCAATAGATCAATTGTGTAATAGGTGAGATGTATGTATGTGTTACCTGGAGAAATACTGGAAATGACTTGCTAAACCAATGGGGATCACTGTGAGCCCAGGCTATAAGTGATATTCAGCAATAATAAATATATGACTAGAAAAAAAATATGCAGTTCCCAATGTAAAATATCCTGTTAAAGATACATTACCGATAAAATATTTAAATTGGAATTATGTTCTAAGTAAACAAATTGGGAGTGCAGTGACTTGCTATGACTGAGCTAGTTTTTGTTTACTATTTATTTTTTTCATTGTAACTTCCTGGCTATGCATCTTATTTAGATTTGCTTATACAGCTAACTACCACTGTGCATAACTTTCAAAATGGGAAATTAGGCTGGCTAATCTAATCACCAGGATGCTAGTCTCATCCTGTTGATATATTGCTGATAATTAACAATCTGTGAACAGCTGCATTGTCCAATATCCAATATACAGCATAAGGAAAATGATCATTTGTACATTGTAGGTTTAGTGGACTAAATGAAAGAGCACTTTTTTTTATTAATAGCTGCACTTTTCATAAATTTTATGAGTTAATGGGGTTCAATTAATGTTGCCAAGTGGTGTGCTTCATACATATGTCTCTGGGGTTTTGCAAAGTTAAGAAGAATGTATAATGAATGGTTGAGCAGTTATATTGGTACCCTAGTAATTAGAGAACGAGTAATTAATGTGCATCTGTGCTAGGCTCCTGGGTACTATCAATGACCCTGTAGTATGCAAAAAGAAAAAAGAAAGAAAGAAATTATGAGCTTGTCAAGGGAATACAGCTTTTTTCTTTTCCTTAAATTTTAGATCTACATCTGTGTTTAATTAGAAGAAGAAATGAATTCCCATTAACACCATTAGGCAACATGCTATGATTGGTTAAAGCCTACATGGACTGTGAAACTGACCCAGAAAGCTCAGGAGGTTGTAATGGATTTTTTTAATCTCAGAAGGACTTTTTTTTAAAAACAAAATAATGATGATAATAGTCCCTACCCGGCTGTCTGGGGAATACCTTCTGCTCCTGGGCACTTTCTCAAACCTATGAATGATCTAAACAAATACCTGCTAAGCAAAAAATGACTTGCCACGCCCACTTTGGGGATTTTTTTTCACCCTGCCATAAGGGGTGAGATGTAATAGCATCACCTGTAGTAGACTCAGTATACAAAAGTGCCACATATATTAATGACAGTAAGATAGCTTACTAAAAGAAAGTAGTCACGGGTGTTACAGATGACTAGCTGTGCTGATACTTCAGTTTCCAAAGAGATTCAAATTAAATTGCTTTTATCTCCTGAAGCAGAAAAACATTTCATATTCCACATGACAATAAAATGTATCCTTAGGGCAAGAGGTAGGTCTGTACTTTTAAAATGAGACAAGCATAATTTAATTAGTATGCAAGAGCACACGCCTAGACTTTAAGAGGAAGATGACCCTTCTGAGTGCTCCTGTTCAGTGGCCCTCTAAAATTATGCTTTTGGAGAGAGCTGAGTGGCTATATTTATAATTAAACATTGCCTTTACTGAAAGTTTTGATAATACTCTGCCAAATATTCCATTGAGATATTTACTTGAAATAATATTCACTCTTTCATATATAATTATGCTATGTAAATGTTGTTTATAAAGTTAGAATTTTGAAAAAATGGTCAGTATTGGACAACAAGCAAATTATATAAGCCTTCATGGCGTATAATTTCACCCACAGGAAAGGTCAAGAGTCGCATTTGGATGTTAGGTTTAAGGCAAGACACAAAATTGTTTGCCACTTCCTATTTAAGGAATATATAATTTCTCCAGAAACATTATGGAAACAAAACAATACATAATCAAACACATAGTATAAATTAAAATAATATAAAATCTCTATTTTTGCTCTAATATTTTATGATTCACTTTAGATTTGAAGGAATTTCCTTTAAAACCTGAAATATTGAAATGACAATTGTATTTTAGTTTTCTAAATTATTTAAGTATTGTATTTTAGAAACTCTGGTGTCAATAGGTCCAACATGAGACTGCTTTTTGCTTACTAGGTAATATGACCTTGATGAAGACACTTAGCTTCTATCATGTTCCTTCCTTGCAGCTGTCATCAGGCCTTTGAGGAGCATTCACTCTGAAGATGCTCCCTCCTGAAGTCCATGTGTCCTTCCCGTGGTGCATCGAGACACTACAGGTAGTCAATTCTCTCTGTTAAAAAGTCCAAGTGAGCCTCAGATGACAGTCAGCACCAACTGTCAGCTCTGTGTGTGATCATTTTGTAAGTCTCATCCTGACAAGCTTTCAGATGACTACAGCCCCCGCTGACTTTTGACTATATCTGCATGAGTGACCCCACACAATAACCATCCAATTGAGCCTATTTAATATATATGACAGCAGATACTGTATAAATCTTAAAACGCCAATGTATTACTGTAACAGTTAACTGAAACAATAGGCTATCATTTGGTAAGCTATTTTAGTATGCCATTTTGCTTACTATAAAATCTAGGATTTATAAAGTCCAGTAATTTGCCTCAGGTTACACAGTTTAAAATATGACAATAATTTATAATAATTTTATCATTTAATGTATGTCAGACACTGTTCCATACATTTTTTTTATCTCAACTCATTCAAGTCACTATAAAGTTAATTCTCTTGTTGTTATTATCTACTTCATTTTATAAATAAGGAAATTGAGTTGCAGAAATGTTAAGTAATGTGGCCAAGAAATGAGAGAACTGAAATGTGAATCCAGACGAAATTGTATAAGATTCTCTCTACCACCATAACATTGACTCTCAAATAGCTGATCTTCTATCTGAACCCATGTGTTCTTGATATTAAAAACCAATAAATGTTTTGTTTATATCTTGGTTTCCTTATCTCTCATACACCTTTGAGGACTGTAGTCCAAGTCAGCTAATCTGGTTGATCCTTGCATAAGTCTAACACTACAGCCTACACTATCATCAGCCATTTGTTTATGCAAGGACACGAAAAAGGCCTCTCTTTTTCTTTGCTGTGGCCTTCCACAATTTATGAGAAGCACCTGGTAATTAAACCCCAAGATTGTTGGCTCAACTGTTCAAACTATGGGACAAGATAAGCTACTCTCAGGGCTACATTCTTGCATCCCCTCCTCTAGTTATTTCCACAACTCGGGGATAATTCGCACCAAGGACTCTCTAGTTAGTAGAAAGTTCCCTTTCCCCTCCCCTTAAAACAAGCCTCTTTTGAACTCTTCATAACTTCTGCTCTAAACTTGTTTTACAGGCTTGGGAAAAATACAGATAAGACATCTCCTTAGGATATCTGCTGGACTGTCCCCTGGAAAGCAAACAAACTAATTTCAAGACAAACTCCTGGTATCTGCTCAACTTCAACAAAATTCTCCTCCCTTACTTGTTGCTTAGCAACAGACAAAGAAGACCACCATTTATTCCCTGCCCTCTATTGACTAGCAATACTTGGCCCTTTCCTCTCTGGGAAAGTAAAATAAATTTCCTCTCTGCATCTCTTCTCCTGGTTGTTAATTCTTTTACAGACTGTGTCACTGGCCAAATCCTAACAGTTAGTTGTGTTTCCTTATGTAAGCTTTAAGATCCACTAACATAAAAACTGCCTCTCGCTTCCTTTCCTTTGAAATCTCCAATTCACAACAAATTGCCTGACACAGACAAGGTGTCTAATTAGAATTTTTGAAATAATCTCCCTAGGGAGATTTTCACAACCAAGAGATCTTGAACATGTGAATATTGACATAGCCTTGAAAGATTATCATTGAAAGGAAGCACTTAAGGAAGACAGCTTTTCAGTTTCTACCCTGGTTTCCTTATCTCTACTCCCTATCAGAACTCTTAAACAAGAAAGATCCAGAGAAAGCATTACTGCATTATTACCATCCTAATAAAACAATGGTTTCTCATACTAGTAATATATCAATATTTTTACTTGGAAATGATGGTAATGATCCATTGTTATCAGCAGCAATTTGAATTATTTTTTATACAGATAAAATAATAAAACAATTGCCGCAGAGATGGCTTGGAGAGACAAGGCTTCATCAATTCAGTTACAACTACTATTGACAATGAGTCTTTCTTAAAATAATGTTTTGGATGTATGCATCTTTTATTGAAAACAGGAAGAGCGGCTGCTCTACCATCAAATATCAATCATTCCTTAACTTTCTTCAGTTCTTTCCATCTAAGATATTTAAAGCTAAATAAATTTGTGGAGAAAAAAAGGGACACACACTAAAACTGATGGCCACTTCACAAACTCAGAGAACTAAAGTAACTATACAGGATGGTCTGATGTTAACACTATATAACTAACAGCAGTTCATGGTGGGTAGTCAATGTTCTAGGCTGGTACTTTCTGGACAAAGGTCATTCTTTAACCTAACAGCCTGTCGATTTTTTTTTTTTCGGTTTATTTTTGCTTCTAAGATAACATACCTTTATTTTATTTTTTTAAAATATATTTTATTGATTTTTTACAGAGAGGAAGGGAGAGGGATAGAGAGTTAGAAACATCGATGAGAGAGAAACATCGATCAGCTGCCTCTTGCACACCCCCTACTGGGGATGTGCCCGCAACCAAGGTACATGCCCTTGACCGGAATGGAACCTGGGACCCTTCAGTCCGCAGGCCGACGCTCTATCCACTGAGCCAAACCGGTTAGGGCTAAGATAACATACCTTTAGAATGTCAGAGGAATCCCTTTCTCCTGACTCCTCAGGGCACAGCCTCCCACCAGAGCACAAGGCTGCAGAACCCCTCATTGTTAACTTGTTCCCCCACATACCCGCTCTAAGTGCTATAAATGTTAATTGTTAACTATCCTATACCCACCAATGTTAAAGTATTTGTCTTTTAATTTTGCTCTTTATCCAATCCCAGAGATTTCCCGGCTTTGCTTTATCCCGCCTGCCTAATTCATCACCAATGACTTTCACAGAGCACTCCTTATTTCTTAACGTTGACAATTGAAAGAAGTTAAATTACTAAACGAGTTGCTACAAACAAAACTCAGGTAAGCAAAAGTGAAGTTTCAGGCTGGTTTTGAGTTGGTGAAGCTGGAGGCCCAGAAGCCCAGGACTATCAATTCATTGTTTTTCTCTCTTGTGCCCACGGAAACTACAGTTTCCCCCCGTTTTATTTTGTCCCCCTTTTAAATTGAGACAAGATAGTAAGAAGTTAGGAAAATTAATTGGCAAATGGAATGGGGACTGAGACAGATAGCTGATTCACACTGGCCTTATCCAGCACCCTGACTCACCTGCCTCCTTCTTCCTTACATGGCCACTCCTTTAAGCCTTATGCCCTCAGGACAATGAGGTGCTGATGAGCATCAAATAATCTTAAGAACAAAGCCAGGAGTCTGCGGACCAGAGACAGAGTTTTGCTCAAACTAGTAATAACATCTAGGCCTCAATTGTATTTCATCTTCAGGCCCAGAATTGCAGCAAAACCAGATGAAGGATGCCTTGGCTGACATCAGGACCAGATGCAATGACCAATGGCCTGCTACCCTAGTATAAACCAGTCAGTAGACCCCATGATCCTGACCCTATTTGCTTATTTGAATGAACCATCATCTTAAAGGACACACTTGCCATGGAACAGACTGTCCAATCTCAGATGGAAGGCAGGGGTGGGTGAGTGGGTGGGAAGAGAGAGAATCAACCAAATAACCAGTATGTATATATACATAAGCCATGGACAGAGACAATAGGATGATAAAGGCCTGGGGCAGTGGCAGGCTAGAAGGGGTCAATGGCAATAAAAGGGGGACATATGTAATACTTTCAACAATAAAGAGTTTAAATAAATAAATAAATAAATAATAAATAAATAAATAAATAGTCACCTGGAACACTGATGAATATTCTATTGAGATCTTCCCCTGAGAATTCCCACATTTAGAAAACAGATAAAAGCTCTTAATATAGCCCTGGCCAGATGGCTCAGTTGGTTGGACCCTTATCCTGTACACCAAAAGGTTGCAGGTTTGATTCCTGGTCAGAGAACAACCCTAGGTTGTGGGTCCCAGTCGGGGCATGTACAGGAGGCAGCTGATCCATATTTCTCTCGCATCAACATTTATCTTTCTTGTTTCCTCTTTAAAAATAAATCAATAAAAACATCATATCCTTGGGTGAGGATTAAAAAAATAAGTAAATAATCAATTAATTTTGAAGACAAAGGACCCAGTGTATACTCTCTCCCTAGGTCACGCCCGTGCCTTCTTTCTTCAGGCATATATCTTTGCTTTCTCCTAAGTTCTAAGGGTCCCAACTAGACTTGCAACCAGGGGAGCAGCAGGCAGAAATAGCTCGTCCTCGGCCTAAACCCCTGAACCTGTCTCCAAGGGCACTTCTTTGCCTCTGTGACTTGTTTCCTAAGTCCAACAGCTTAGCTGGCTCAGTTCTTCCACTTCTATTACTTTCTAAAAGGCAGAAGAGCAGCCCACTGAAATCGTACTTTCATTTTGCAAATAGACTTTCTCTTGCACTAGAGTTCTTGGCTCTTTCTTTCTTTTTCCCAAATTTGAGAACCAAGAACCAACATTGCTGTTCACAAAAATCATTACACAAAATTGAAAAAGTCCAGACAAATTGTAATCAAATAATTCTGTGCACTTACTTTGTATCATGGGATATATAAATTAAAAATAAAATTACTATTTCTAGTTAGCCTAAAAATATCTCTATTACTCTGAAATTTGCTATCATGCTTAGTGCTATTACAAAATTGCAAATTTTCATTTTTTTAACAATACTTTTTGAATGAGAAAAATCATCACAAGCTCTTACCTGCTTTATTATTGCTAAATAATCATTTTTTAATTTATTTTTTAATATTTTTTATTGATTCCAGAGCAGAAGGAAGAGGGAGAGATAGAAACATCAATGATGAGAGAATTGTGGATTGGCTGCCTCCTGCACGCCCCACACTGGAGATGGACCCACAACCCGGGCATGTGCTCTGACCAGGAATCCAACCATGACCTCCTGGTTCATAGATCGAAGAGCAAACACGGAACCATATTGGTTGTGCTAAAATAATTGTGTGTGTGAGACAAATTAAGAGGGTAAAATAAAGTGAATGTTTGTGAAGGCATTTAATTGTGCCAAAATATTTTTATTAGATTTTATTTTAAAGAGTTTTAAAGTGCTTTGCTTAGAATGATATTGATGCAAAAGTAATTCATGAGATATACCTTTACAGAAAATTTCAAAATAATTGGAAGGATATATGCTTTTGTTACTATACTATGGTATTTCCCTTTAGAATAACTTAGCTATCATTTTACATGTTTGAAAGTAGTTACTTCTCTTAGGAATATGTTTTAATATATTTTTAGTCATAAAGGTTTTTCAAAATTTCAAATAATATTAAATATTGCAATTAGATTTTATATTCATTAAAAAGAGCATAGGTTTTAAAATGTTGAGATAGACCAGTTTGATTAAGCACAAGGGATATTTCATGCCCACTTTCACATTTTAATTTAGTACTTGGCTATATGGCAGAAATAACATAATCAAGTGAATTGTCTGATGAAGATAACAGGAAGTCAAAAAAGGCTATCCATTAAAGCAGCTCAGATTTCTAAGCAACTTGTCTTTCCTAGTCTTACCAAGACTGAACTCCACAACCAAGTGTGTGTGCATTATTCCACTTAGACTATCTTTTCCCTGGAGCCTAAGTCTAAGATGATGAGATTCGTTTATCAAAGCATGTGCATAATTCTTAGGATAAAATTTGTTAAAGTCTACCCTGGCTATAGGGATAAATGCAAATCTTGTTGCAATTATTTATTTGTTTGATTAAAGTAATTATCTTAATAGTAAGGACTGTTCTTACAAGTAAAATGTAGAAAACACTTTATGGGATAAACAAATGGACTTAAAAAAAAAGTGGTGCTACTGAAAGAAGTTTTTAGGGGTAAAATAGGCAGGTTTAGGGAGTTTTGGGAATTAGGGGGTCTATGGGGAAGAACTGCAAAGCTGGGGGGCTGGGAGCTGCCAAAAGGCCTAAGTTCACGAAGAATTTAAGGTGCCACAGCCTACAGGGAGAGGAAGATACCCAATCACAGAAGATAAGGGGAAAGCCACAGGGAGTAGAAAAACACAAGGGAGAAAAGAGGAAAACAGATTTTCACATGGAATAGAGAATTCTACCACAGGAGGAGGAGAAAACAAGGGGACCCTATGTGGGGTTTGAGCTCTGAAGCTGCTATAGTGACCAATCAGAGGGGATATCAGGACACAAAGAACTGCAGCCTTTATAAACCTTGGGAAAGAGGGACTTAGTGGGTCTCTTCCCCTCCCCACGTGGGAGTCTGTGCTAATTTCCAAATACATTTCCACCTTTCCTATACCACCTTTTGTCCATGGCTTCATTCTTCAAATCCTCCTGGACAAGGACCCGGGAAGAAAGACACCTGTGCATCCTACTCAGAGGAAGGCCACATGTTTCAGTTTAATTTCCGTGTTTCACTATTCTAATGAGGCACTTGATTTTTACAGGAATGAGGAAAACAAAGAAATAAACAAAGAAACCTGGTCTGCTGATACTTCCTTGACTATTTCCATGAAATCAGAACACAGATGTAAATACTAAAATGCTTCAATTTAATTCAGAGTCTAATTTCATTATCTCAAAATGATTCACACACTCATTTATTTATTAATTCATTCAATCAATATATATTTTGATCGATTACTGTGTTCCATATATTAGGTTCTTACAAAACCTTAGTGAACTAGCTAACTAACTAACTGAATTAAGTAAATAAATAAAGTACCTGCCCTCTTGGAACTAACATTCTCTGGAGTGTATTAATGCAATAAACATAATTAATAAGCAAATTAAGATAGTATGTTACAAAATTATAAATTCTACTTGGGGTTAAGTAGAGGACAGGAAGGTGTCTCATGAGTGCAAGCAGTAGCTGGAAGCAAGTTGCAGCATTAAATAGAGTAACCAGGATGGGCCTTGATGAGAAATTGAGATTTGAAGAGACTCTTGAAGAAGATAAAACAAGGAGATATTGCGAGAGAAATACTTCAAATGTGGTATCAGCCTACCCAAAGGCACTGAGGTTTTATCTAGGAATAGCTCAGTGTGACCAGAGCTTATAGAGTAGGAAGAAAGTGATATACATAAAGCTAGGTGGCAAGAGGCAAGGTATGCAATCTTTGGGGCACTATAAGAACATTAGGTTTTACTCCAAGTGGAACAGGCAACCACTGCAGTGTTTTTGAGGAAAGAGGCAATATAATCTTCCTATATTTTAAAGGTTCTTTATGTTGGTTGTGTTAATAACAAACTGTGAACATGAGAATAAAAGCAGCTACGAAGCTGTTGCATTAATGTAGGTCAAAGATGGTGGTGGCACACAGTAAAAAGATTGCAGTAGAAGTGCTGAAAATGTCCAAATCTTAAAAGTTGAGCTGAAAGCATATTCTAAATGGTTGAATGTGGGGTGTGAGAGAAAGGGCAGAATCATCATACTCCAGGAGCAATTGCAAAAAAAAATACACATACTTGCTTTTCACTCAGATGAGGAAGCTGAGTGAATTTTTTGGGTGGGAGATGTGGAAGAGATCAAGAGTACAAGTTCAGATATGATAGGGTTACGATCTATCAGGTATGCAAATTAAGGTGCTAAGTAAGCTGATAAATATATAAATCCAATTTTCAGAGGGACAATTTGTACTGAAAAGATTTGCGGAAAGTTGAGCATATACTTGGTATTTAATATAATGCTAGATGACAAAAAAGGGAGACTAACTGTAGAAAACAGGGTAAAGATTTTGCTAAAAGACATTGATTGGAGGAGAGAACCTCAGGGGAGACTATGAAGGAGTGTTCAGTGAGAGAGAAGGAGAGGCAAGAATATATAGAATCCTAGGCCAGTTGGGGAAAAAAAATGTTTCAAGGAGGTTAATAATCTGTCACGTCAAACACTGCTACTAAAGCCATAAAATGAGAAATTAAATTTACCATTTAATTTAGCAACATGCAAGTAATTTGTGACCTCGATTGGGGCAATTCCACTTGAGCTATTAGGTGTAATGACCAGAGAGGTTTGAAAGAGAATGAGAGAGAGAAATTAGAGACAACTAGAAGCTTGAGTAGAAATTTTTAAAAATCAAGAAATTTATATATAAAAATGAACAAATAAACAAGTTGGTAGATGGCAAAAGAAATGGATCAATAGTATTCTGATATTGATATTCAAATGTTTATCAGCATCTACTGTTGAATATGTGATTAGAGTTCATATGCATCTATGAACAAATTAGAGAAAGTTTAGACCAAATGTTGAAATATAGGCAAATATAATAAATTTATCAATCCATTGTAAGTCTATATAGTTGGTAAAAAGAAAACTTTTTCGAAAGATGAGTATTCAGGGGTGGGCAAACTTTTTGACTCGAGGGCCACAATGGATTCTTAAACTGGACCGGAGGGCCGGAACAAAAGCATGGATGGAGTGTTTGTGTGAACTAATATAAATTCAAAGTAAAGGAGCGGAGGGGAGAGCAAGAGAACCCTCTGCTCTTTCGGCTCCGCGGGCCAGATAGAACAGCCGAACGGGCCGGATCCGGCCCGTGGGCCGTAGTTTGCCCACAGCTGGACTATAGATTCTAGTAGGTAGATAGATATGATGTTTGTGATCTGTGACAAACTCTGATAGTCCATAAATATACTAATATACCTGTTGTCAGATATCAGTGCCCCTCTCTAATTTTCTCCCTGTAAGTGTGGGCACAACTTAATATTTGCTTTTGGTCAATAGAATACAGCAAAGATGATGGGATGTTACTTTCATGATCACATTACACTAGATGGTAACTTTAGTCTTGCTGGTAAATTCTATTGATTAGTTTCCCTGCTAACTTGGATGACATAAGCCATCATATAGTGAGGCCCAGGTAGAAAAACTTAATGTGGCCTGACAGCAGCAAAGAGCTGAGGCCCTCAACACAAGAACCCTCAAGAAAGTGAATCCTGCAACAACCATGAACCTGGGAGTGGGTCTCTGCCCAGTAAAGCATTAGATGATACCCTGGCACTGGCCTGACACTATAAGTATAGCCTTGTGAGAAACCCTGAAGTAGATTCCCAGCTAAGTTATGCTCAGATTCCTTACCAAAGGAACTATGAGATAAAATGTTAAAGCATTAAGTTTGTGGTAATTTGTTACACAACAAAAAACTAATAATCTCTGAAGATTCTCCTCTAATTTCTTCAATTGCTTTAATAACTGGAAAAAAAGGTAATCAGCTGAAGTGAATATGGGGAGGAAGTGTTTGAGGAGAAGAAAAAGTAGAAAATAGTCATCTAGGGCAGTGGTTGGCAAACTCATTAGTCAACAGAGCCAAATATCAACAGTACAACAATTGAAATTTCTTTTGAGAGCCAAATTTTTAAAACTTAAACTTCTTCTAATGCCACTTCTTCAAAATAGACTCACCCAGGCCGTGGTATTTTGTGGAAGAGCCACACTCAAGGGGCCAAAGAGTCGCATGTGGCTCGCGAACTGCAGTTTGCTGACCATGGATCTAGGGGGTTGGAGAGAGAATGTTAGAAAAGGTTTATTAATAGAATTTGGATTTGTGTTAGGTTATTTAGTGGAGAGTTCAGTAAATAAAGGGACTTTGCTCTACATTGGATGCTGTGAGGTACTGGGTTAAGTAATACTGTAGGTGTTTTAATAATTCCTATCTGGAAGATCAGAAGAACAGAGCAAGGCTAAATCTGCTCAGTAAAGGAGCACCAGTCACTCCCTATTAGTCTGTTTAAAGATGTAGTCACTCTGCTCTTTTGGACAATGTTCTCGATTTTATCTGTGTTCAGACATGACTTTGAAGTTGTCTGGTTTTTGTTTTTATCCAACCAGCCACAGAGCATTTTTGACTGATGGTGTTTTGGGAAAATTTTGTTCAATTGGAGAACACCATGACCTACTTGTGAGTTGTAGGACATCTGTTCCTCTCGGGAGACACATTTCTCTTTCCCAGATAAGGGAATGGTTTTAGAAGTTGAGATAGAGTGTGATAAAAAACAGGTTAACATCTATGCATAGTCTTAAAGGTGTTAGAGGATAAGAGATGAGAGTTAGCTTAAGAATCTGGGGCTTCTTGTGATGACTGATATGAACAGGGATGATTAAAGGGCACGATTTAGCATGATATGGCCTGTTAATTTATTCAAGAGAATATTTTGTTGCTTTTGATAAAAAACAAACATAATAATCATTATTAGTTGTAATTTATATAGTGCTTATTTTCATCAATATTATACCAAGTATATTATGTATGATATAATAGTTTACTTAATTATACCAAGGTGTATATATATATTTTAATGAGAAAGTCAAGATGCAGAAATTTTAAGACTCACGGTCATATCCTTAATCCTGAATCCAAAGCCTTAATCACTGTTATATTCTATTCTACTAAATGTTATATTCTACTCTACTAAATATAAAATGTCCCAAAAAATGCAGACTTGAGAATTGCAGTAATGCTAAGGTTGAAGAAATATACAATACAGATATAAACAAACTGAAAGAAAAACTGGGGAAAAAATAACAAATATATTTGATTGATTGAGCAATGGAACCAGGGGTGATGTATTTCAATTTTTCTTCTAATGTTGCTATAAAGATTTTTTGTATAATAATAGTTTACATAGCATTATTGGTCAGAATAACTTCCACATCAGCAGCCTAACAACTCTACTTAAATTGTCCATTTACATGTTTTACAACAGCATACACTTAACCTTTTCCTTGACTGGGAGTCAAACCTGACCTCCTGGTTCATAGGTCGACGCTCAACCAGTTGGTGCATATGTCACAATTTTAATAATCAGATTTAACTGCTGACATCACAAGGCTTATGTTTTGTGTTAGTCACTGCCCTGCCGCCCCAATTCCAACTGCATTGCTTTTTACAATTTTTCATTAAAAAAATTATCAACTGTTTATTTCTGGACTAACATAGCAAGCATGTTGAAAACAATTTTTATTTTCCCATTTTTAGCAGTATAACATTTTATTACACTTGTTGAAAATCTTAGTTGAAAACTTAACATTCGTTTTTCTAGTTGTTTAAAACTTGAATCCCTAGGGGAATGCAATTAAATGCTAAATTTAGAAGATTAAATTTAGTAAGTGCTCTGTCTTTATAACATAATACTTTTGAAGTGAATAGAAGAGTCAATATATAGCTAACCTTGGGTTATTTTACCATAATTCTAGAAAATACTGTTTTTAGTTCTCTGCTTCTTCTATAACCTCCCAATTTGTTCCTACATATAAATATGAGTGGTGTGAATGTGTGTGGCATTAACTGCCCTTGTGAAGCATTTACTATATGCTATGATTTATTGTGAGATCTTTATATGTATTAACTCAACCTACTCAATATCTTATGAAGTACACATACTTCCCTTTATTTTAAAGAAGAATAAACTGAGGATTGAAAACATTAATTCACTTGCCCCAAATCACACAATGTTATGTTTCCATTCACTACCTACCACCCTGTGCTTACTCCATGAGTGAGCTGCTTATTCTTTTAACATATGTTACTTAGAGCATATATTCAAGTGCTTAAGTGGGGGATCAATCAGGTCCTTTAAGAAAGGAATATAGAAGTTCTGCTAGGCTGGATGAGGAACTGGGTCCAGAGGAAGAATAAAACAAAGGAACAAAACTACCTGGTGAAAAGTTTAAGGGTATCTTGCTACAAGGAATGTTTTATATTCTAACAGAGAAAAGCAAGTCTTACAGGGAAATGGTGAAACAACACCCAAAGCAATGGACTCAGTGGAGACTCCTGGTGGAGATAAGGGAGGCCAACTCCATCCCTCTCTGGTGAAGCTTACACTCTACTATTGGCACATCACAATCTATGTTGGCAGCACACAGTTCAGCCATATAACTTTATGAAACATATATGAAATGTCATATAACTTTTTATTCATATGATTTAGTTTTTCATTATTATTTACATGAAGGACAGTGTGTTGAAAACATAGATCTGGTTGTTCTCTCAGGTTAGTCTGTTACCATAGTGCCTCCCACAAAATGCCATGCACACAGCATGCCCTCAGTAGATGCTCATTGAATGAAAAACAAATAAGTCAATCAATAAGCCAGGCATTAATGTGAACTGCATCGCTTTGTTATTTCACATTAAAAGGTGAGGATTAAGATCAGTTCTCCAATGGCTTGATCTCCTTTGTGGTATCATTTGCCATTTTTGTATAATTGATCTAATAATACTGACTTAGTTTTATTTTTTAAAATGCAGCACACTACATCAAACCCCAAACCACGTTACATATTGAGAATATAAAGTTGGATAAGCCTCTATCTGATCTTGAAAGATTTTGAAATCTGAGGTGGAAACAAGTAGGTAAATCAAGAATTACCGTGATGTGATCAGTGTGATAACAGAGTAAAACAGAAACAAGGAAATAGCATCGAATGAACTCTTCAGTTCTTTGACTGCCCCCACCCCCACCCCCAAAGAAAAATGGAAAATTTGGCTAAGTTGGATCTTTTAGGATGAGTGAAAGAAAATCAAGTGAAGATGAAAGGACGAGGCTGAGAGGTAATACGTCCCATAACTCAATCTGTAAGAATTTCCACAAAACTGAAATGAATGAGGCTTAAGTACTTGAAAGATATAAAAAAATTACAACAGAAATGAAGACAGTGATCCTGGAATATCTTAAGAGCTAAATTGTCTAATGAGTTTGAACTTTGTCCTGAAAGCCCCATGGGCAGCAGTTGCATTGTTTGAAAATGAAGTATTATTTTAAGCTTGTAAGAAGATCAATTGCTTAAAATAGTTATTTTATGAAGCAATTAAGATGCTAAAACAGTACCCATTAACTATCAGTGGAAATATGAATAATGGTACATGAATTCCATTTATTATTGAAACTTGGTCATTCCATTGAAATCTTACAAATCAAGGATGGAAATCCCTGCTCAATACTGAAAGCATGGGGCACCCTGGAGACTGAGAAGCAGCTTATTATTACTAAACTCAACATTGGATAAGGATTTTTTTTTCTGGTGTTTTTTTTTCTTCTGCAATTTGTCATTAAAATAAAAAAGAAAGACGATTAGTTAGTAAGGAATCTCTGATAATTTGGGGAGCTCAATTCTCTCCTTACATTCATTTTCTAGATCCTTGCTTCAAAGAATATCTGTTACTTCAAAAGCCTGTTTAAAGCATTAATATCCTTAAAACCTATTCATAATAGAATATGTAGATGGCCTCCAAAACAAGCTACCACATTGAAACTTAATACTCATATTAATTTTCTCAGGATTCTTGAACTCTTTATAGTGCTAATTATGTCTATTAATGTGTCATTACTTTGAAATGATAAGTTTTCTGCTAAAATAGAAATCCTTAATTTTGCTTAGCACAGTTCTATTTCAGTAAGTCTCTCTAATCTAATGACTCTGGTTTCTCTGAGAAATAATAGGTTTACTTGCACAATGAATAGTAACACATATGTTTAAGGCAGATAACTGACTGCTTATCATATTGGTTCTAATTAGGCATTTTTGCATTGTGGGATTAATCTGAGCGTTGTTGGGACAGGGCACATAAAACATGTGAATTTTCCAAGTAGAATACATTTGTAAAGATGGCATTTTCCATCTTACACCCACATTGTACCATGTGTCAAATGACAATGACTACAGGAACACAACTGGGTTTTGATAGTACCTGCCTGGCAAGCAGATACAAGGAGATTTGGAAGAAAATTAACAAATACGTTGGAATCTAAGAGGAAAGTGTTTAAAATAATGACATTCTATTTCCACATAGTTCTCCTTCTAAATAGATATATGAAAAGATGGAAAAGTTCCCAAGTATAGTATCTCACCATTACCCCCCGTTTCACTTTCTGTGGCTCATGCATTTTAAATTGTGTACCAATCTGTGTAGTGTGATGAAATCTCGTGCCATCCTGCTCAGCCCATGACATGAATCATCCCTCTGTCCAGAGTACCCAGGCTGCATACACTACCCAATCTGTTAGTCATTTAGTAGCCATCTTGGTTATCAGATGGACTGTCATGGTACCACAGTGCTTGTGTTCAAGTAGCTCACATTTTACTTATTAATATCCCCAAAATGCAAGATCTGTGATGCTGGCAATCCACATATGCCAAAGATAAGCCATAAAGTTTATGTATACACAGGAAAAGATATAATTTATATCGACTTCAATACTATCCTAAGTTTCAGGCATCCACTGGGGGTCTTGGAACATATTCCCCTTGCATAAAGGAGAACTACTGTAACAGCGTCCAGTGCTAAACTAAATGTATCGGTACACAATGATGTCTTTCCCAGCTTGCTATTGAACACCAGCATAAAGAGGGCCTGGCAGATTCATCTCTGTGATTCCAACCTTTATGGTTTATCTCAAAGCAAGTATAACAATCTATATATGTAACATTTTTCCTTACATCATGTCAGAGTAAAATATATTTTCATTTTAACTAAAGAACTATTTTCTGTACATTTATTTTTACTTAAAAAAATCTAGATGCCTAATGTTTGCTCTCATCTTCTTACATCAAACCTCATTCTTTTCTGTTATGACTTTTAACAAAATTTCCTTTCAATGATGTCTTTCCAATGTGACATCTAGAAGGTGAATGATGAGTCCTTTCATTACGTATGGATTGTATGTGTCATGTCAGCAGGGGGAAATGGCAATCCTAGGCTCAGACCTGCTAGAACAGCCTAGATGAGAAACCTCACTGAGGCAGTATCAACAGCAGGTGTGCAGGCCATCCATTGCATATCATCCTTTGAGACATTTCACAGCTATTGGTCAGGACCAGATATCACACTCAGGAGAGCCTAAAAAAGGACCTCAACTTTTGAATGTGGGGCTGCATGATCAGGGAACAGTGACCCTACCTCTGATGTCAACAGGATTAATAATGAAACATGCAAAACCTTGCCTTTAGCCCTGTTGTGCCAACCCAACATCAGTCCCAGCTGTGTGGCAAAATCCAGGGGTTAGAGTCTAAAATCTTCAGTTGTAGCTGATTGATGGGGCAATATATAGTACATCTCTGCCACGGTTGGGAGAGCTTCTGTCTAGTCCACCAGAGTTGATTGCTTTAGCTTGTTTCTGAACACCTAGGCTCCATTCCTAGGAGCCCAGCTAACAAGGAATCAATCTTGGAGAAATGTTTCCTCACTAGTGAGGAGATACTATCTATATAGATTATAAAATACTGAATGCTATTTATATTATCTGCATATGGAGTGAAATTGTTTAAAAATTAAATGAGGAAGAAAACAAATTGTTTTATCCCAGTTGTCAATTATTGCATAGGATCCATCAAAGAGTCTATTCATTTTGCTCTGCCCTTTCTGTCAAATACCAAGTTCCTTTATATGTACAGAGGTATTGTTTTTGTTGTTGTTTGCTTTCTATAATGTTCCTACCTGGCCTAACCCTGTGTCAATATCATAGGCTATATTAATTATCCACATTGCATAGAAGAATAGTAAACACTTATGTTCAAGAACTTCTTAAAGGATGTGTTGTGCATACAGGAGACACATTATCATAAAAGTTCAAATTTACTAAGGAAAACATGATGATATTGCAATCAGTGCAAAGCATTTAACATCCTTTCTCAAATATACAGCACATTATTCTCTAAAACAACAATGTCTATTCCTTTCCCCCACTAAATTTTAGGTTGTAACTCAATGCCTACAAAAAAAAGTATGAATAATTAATATTATGTGTGAGAAAACATAGAAGATGCTTTGAGATAATTGCATTTGTATATTAATCACATTGAGTAAACAAATACTGAAAAGTTCAGAGCTATGACTACAAATAAGCTAAAGCAGAATATGTGCTGCATGAGGAGAAAAAAATTACCTTTGTTCTATTTGATAAAACTGATGGTTCTAGAAATGAGATAAGCCATAGTAAAAGAAAAGTATGTTATGAACAAGCTTGGATGAGAGGGAGAATATCACTTCGAAAATCAAGCATGTGACAATTTTAACAGGATAGTTATTATCCATAGTCAAAAGTTAATTATGATACCTATTGCACACTCTTAAAATTTGATTACTCATAAGCAATTTGATTACTCAGAGTTCTTCATCCAAGTCACTTAAACATAAGATGGGTAAGCTTGTTAGACTAGCATATTAGATAAAGGCACAGGGATTATATCTGCTTCTCTAATATAATCCTTTATTGTGCAATATCAGAAGCCAGCTTTAAGTGAGCTCGTAAAGGAAATCTAGTGCCTCAATTCAATAGTTCTCATTAACTGTTACAAGTTACTGTCCTAGAGTAGAGCAGTAATTACCTAACTGGTGTCTAAGCCTTCTCCCTTTTCTCCCTTTACTTGTTCACTGTATTTTCCAAATGGCTTCACAGTCACCAAAACAATCAAGTCCAAACACTTTAGTACAGAATACCTTACCATTGTGTCTGCATATCTGCTTAAAATTATCCCCATCCACTACACACACACACACACACACACACACACACACACGTCCCCCTGATAAGCATTATGTTAATCAGATAGGCAGCATAGAACCATCATGCACTAGGAATACTGCAATGAAACAGAATCTCTATATTTATTCTTTTATATTTTAGTGGAGGAAGCTAACAAAAACCTAAATAAGGAAGCTATGTAGTAATATGACACAAAGAAGGAAAATAAAGAGGGAAGTATTACTGTTGGGAGGTGCAATTTTGGATAGGCCAGAGAAAGCCTCACAGATGAGACTTAAATAAAAACCTGAAAGGAAGCCTAGCTGGTTTGCTCAGGGGATAGAGCGTCCGCCTGCGGACTGAAGGGTCCCTGGTTTGATTCCCGCCAAGGGCACATGCCTGGGTTGCCGGCGTGGTCCCCAGGAGGGGCCATGCAGGAGGCAGCTAATTAATGATCCCCTGTCATCACTGATGTTTCTCTCTCTCTCTTCCTCTCCCTTCCTCTCTGAAATAAATAAAAATATATTAAAAAAAAAACACCTGAAAGGGGTCAAGGATTAACCCACATGGCTATTTGGGGGAACAGCCTTCTAGTCAGAGAGAACATCAAGTGCAAAGGCCTTGCAGAGAGAGCATGCCTGGCATTTGTGAGGGTCGAGCAGTTAAAACGAGGTCAGCCATAGGGGAATGCTCGATGATGTCTGCTGTTGAGATAACCTCTTTCATTATTTTCACCACCAAGATTTGTCTAACTTTGATGCTTGTGCCAAATTTCGCCTTAGGCAATCCTTCCAAATGGAAGCTTTCCCTGGTATTTACCAGTCTGGTGGAGGGGAGGTTTCTCCAGTTAGTAACAGCATGCTCTGTATGCCTCTATTAAAACTGCTAAAGCGCACAGTGCTTTGCACGTGGCATTGCACATGTTTGTTGAGTTACCTGTCTCCTGCACAGGGAGGCAGTGAATATTTGTTGACTCAATAGTAAGTGTGAAAGGCGGCAATTAAAAATTAGAATCTTTGGATTCTAATCCCAGGTTTTCCATGCTAGCAGTTGTTTAAAAAGTTAATTAACCTCACTTTTTTTTTTTTTTCCAGATTCCTCACCTCTAAATTGGAAATAAATATAGTGATATTATCCTTGATGTGGTCCAACCATTGTCCGGGGAGCTTCATACTCATTAATCCATACATTTCCACATGGTCCTTATCTGTAACATTTGCAGGGTCAAGGTAAAGGTACTGATTAAGTTAGATTATGTAAATTACTTTCAAACAGTTTTCTGGCATATAGTTGGTGTTTATCCAACTGTGTGTACATGTAAAAAATATGCATGAAATAAAGTTATGGATTTTCTAAAATTTCTTTACCTGCAGAGATCTGTTTAATCACTTTTCAAATCAACATCATTTCTGTCTATGCTTTATCACAAAATATAATCTTCTGTTAAATAATGATAGTGGTTCCTGCAGTATTTCTTAAAATAGTGTTCCATGTTTGGTCCTGAGACTTCTCTAAGCCCCTAACACTCATCCTGGCCCTTTCTCGATATTATCATAAATTTTCAACAGAATTTAGAAAATAATAAACACGCATATTCCTCACTCAAGCGAAACATTGATTAAATCAAAATGGTACAATTGTCCACTCATGCCCTAAAGAATAACAACTACACATTTGCATTCCCAGGTAATGAAAACTATTTCTCTTCTGGCTAAGAGTAATTTTAAGGTTCCATAAAGTTAAGATTTATTCCATTCTCAGAGATATAAACAAATGGCTTTTTTTTTTTTTTTTGGCCAGAGAAATATAGTAATTATTTCTACATCTCCTGACTTTAACAGTACTCCTAGAAAACAGTAAATCTGTAGAATGAGAAAATTACTCAATGAAGAAATAAGATAATTAACAGCATTTTAGATTATCTATAAATTTTAACAGGAAAGAATAGATTCTTCTTGTACAAAAAAAGTTCGTAAGCTAAATTACATAGGTGGAATTTTCCTAGGGAGAGTAGAAAAGCCACAGGTAGTCATGTATTCTTTAGGGAACTAAAGGTCATCCAGAGTAGCACTGCCCAAGAACTGCTTGTAACCATTGCGAAGATATAAATAATTTGTTCCAGCGTGTAAATCAATGCACTGCTTCTTTGACCAAGAAAGTCTTGGTATGAAACTGTAAAGGAAGCTTAACTAAAATGTGCTGTATCAAGGATTTTGATTTGCATTTTGGTGAAAGCTTTTTATCTCTTCAAGTACAGGTAATAAACACTTTGATGCCATCACCTTGACTAGGTTTGGTATAGAGAACATTGAGAAAACAAATTATAATTCTGTAAGTTGGATGGTGCCAGAATTTGTAATTCCCTAGATGTTATTCATATGCTTTGAACGGTGTAATCACATGATCAGAGTTAATTTTTGGGTTCTTAAAAAGGTAAATGTATAGGGTCCATGGAGAGGCAGAGAAGGGAAATACTCTCCTAGTTGGAAGTAAAACTAAGAAGGGTATAAACAATGATGCTGAAAGTTGGTGTGAAAATGAAAGGAAAATTTTGATAAACAATGCCAACTTTTGATAGCAATTAGTGGGAGTAGGTTTTTTTAATTAATTGGGGTAAATCTTATTGAAATTTGCTAATAAGGCACATAATTATTAAATAAAGGTATAAGCATAAATATACATAAGAAATATGCAATAGGGAACTGATCATCATTAATTGCAAGGATATTTGAGTCCATAATATAATCTTCATTTATGAATCGCTGCATCAGACATTATTAGCTTGTGCAAAGCCATTGATACCCATCCCATAAATGTAACTAAACATCTACTTGAACAGTTACAAATAACATAATTCTAATAAAATCTAGCTCTGTAATACTCTCAAGTGTTTTAAGAGAGGAATTATCCAGATATACTGTAGAAAAAAAGAGTCATAGGAAATGATTTTTTTTTCACAGTGGTAAATAATGCTAAAAGGAATAATAAATATATCTTAACAACATGTAAAGATTAATATATAAAAAGGAAAGAAGCAAACATTTTTGTTGTATATAGACTAGATTTACCAACTGAAAGAACAAGTTAGGTTATTTATTCAATATTAAGAAAAGGTCAGCATAACCTTCAGAAGTGAAATTAGAAAAGTGCTTTTAAATTCAACTACAATACTATAGCAATTACAAACAGAATGATGATAAATTATGTCTCTTAAATCTAAGTGCTGTAATTATAAGATTCTCAGAATAGCCTTAGAAGGTATAGATTTAATAGTTCTGCTACATAGGAAAGAAAATCAAAGCAGTTGGCTAGCAAAGCTTTCCACGTAGAATTTCCTTTTCCCATTTCAGGAGGTAGTAACAATAATAACAGCAATCCCTGAGGACAGTTTGGAAACATCATAATATCTGAAATATTTTTTTTAGAATTTTAAAGAAGAAATTATGGAAAAGAAAATGTGTGTGGATTATTTAATACAATGACAAGTCTTGTGCCCCGTTGGAACATTCATCAAAAATAACAGTTTTGTCATATATCCACTGGGGTTTGACAATAGAAAACTGCCCCCCAAAATGGGAAAATGAGACCAAATGTAAAAAAACAAAGATCGGTTTTCTTGGAAAATTTGCCTTTCTTAGACACCTGAAATAAGACAACATTTGTGATTTTGTTACAGAAGACCAGAGAAGAACCAAGCAACGCTGAGAGAGATGGAGTTACACTTTGTTATTACGCGTGGGCTGAGAAAAACTATATTTCAAATTCCGGCCCCAACATGGAGAAACTTTCCCTATTTATATGTTTTTACCTTCTTTGTCTCCCAAATATGGGGTGTTTCCAGTCCCCTTTGCAAGTTCTTAAAGAGCCTATGTGCTGGGGCTTTGAGACCTCAACCAAAGGCATGACCTGGCGCCAGCACTGATAACTTTGTTTGGGGAAGGTTTATGGGCTCTCTGGAGTAGTCTTATTTTCCTTATTATTTAAGCAAGCAAGCATTTACAAAAGCCAAAATAGCAGGGTTAAAATTTCAAACAGCAGTTTTTATATAAGATGGATGCTTCGCTTTAAATATGTAATATCAGGAAAATTTCTTTTAGTAATTAAAAGAACAACATTGATTAAATAATGTTCATGCATAGATTTTTATTTAAACATAATTAAAAAGAACCTGGATATTTGTCAAAGTCATATATCTTAACATGTTTAACTTTTCCAAATTGATTATAGTTGTCAAATGTTATGTGTATATGTTCACATATATATGATCCTATTTAATAAAGAGGGAATATGCTAATTGACCATCACTCTGTCACAAAGATGGCTGCACCCACAGCTGAGGCCAAGTTCCCATAAGGAGCCTTAAGGAGCAATCAGCAGGGACCTGAGGCTACACCTTCCCATGCCCCCATGGGTCTTGACAGGAAACCTCAGGCCACGCCCCCCACCCTGGTGCCAGGCCAGGGGACCTGAGGCCATGACCCCCTCCTGGCAGGGCTTGATGGGGGACCTCAAGGTGCGCTTCCTGTCCTGGTGCTGGGCCAAGGGATCTCAGGCTGCTCCCCCACCCAGCACCAGGCTGGGGGACCTCAGGCTGCGCCCCCCACTAGGTGGGGCTTGACAGGGGACTTCAGGCCACCAGGCTGGGGGACCTCAGACCACACCCCCTGCCCAGCAGGTTTGACAGGGGACCTCAGGCTGCAGCCCCTGCCCCAGCACCGGGCCAGGGGACCTGAGTCTGCGCCCCCCTGCCTGGCTGGGCTTGACAGGGGACCTCAGGCCATGCCCCCACCCAGCAGGGCTTGACAGGGGACCTCAAGGTGCACTCCCAGTGCTGGGTCGGGGGAACTCAGGCCGCGCCCTCCACCCCAGCACCAGGCCGGGGGACCTCAGACCGCACCCCCCGCCCGGTGGGGCTTGATAGGGGACCTCAGGCTGCACCCCCCGCCCCAGCACCGGGCCAAGGGACCTGAGGCTGTGCCCCCCTGCCTGACTGGGCTTGACAGAGGACCTCAGGCCGCACCTCCCGCCTTGGCAACAGGCCGGAGTACCTCAGGCCACGCCCCCCACCCTGCAGGGCTTGACAGGGACCTCAGGCCTTGCCCCCTGCCCTGGCACCAGGCCGGAGGACCTCAGGCCGCGCCCCCCGCCTCAGCACTGGACCAGGGGACCTGAGGCTGCGCCCCCCTGCCTGGTGGGGCTTGACAGGGGACCTCCACCCAGCAGGTCTTGATGGGGGACCTCAAGGTGCACCCCCAGTGCTGGGTTGGGGGAACTCAGGCCGCACCCCCCGCCTAGCGGAGCTTGATGGGGGACCTGAGGCTGCACCCCCCTGCTGGTGGGACTTGATGGGGGGCCTGAGGCTATGCCCCCCTCCAGGTGCCAGGCCGGGGGACCTGAGGCTGCTCCCTCCTACCTGGTGGGGCTTGACAGGGGACCTCAAGGCATGCCTCCTGCCCTGGTCTGGGCTGGGGAACCTCAGGCCACGCCCCCCCGTCCTGGCGGTGGGCCAGGGGACCTGAGGCTATGTCCCCTGCCCGGTGGGGCTTGACAAGGGTGGGACTGGCCAGGTCTGGATCTAGCCCAATGGGGGGGGGCAGCTGGGTCTGGGTCTCCTGCGATTTTGAGGCGCATGTGGGTGGGCAGGGACTTGACTCTCTGACAGGAGGAAGGTTTTCATATACATTTTACTAATTTTCTTTCATCTCTGACAATTCTATTATAGAGAAAGGGCAAACAGCAATATTAAATTATTTCCTCTAATGAATCCCCTTTTAATGTGCATGAATTTTGTGCACCGGGCCACTAGTATTGTTATAAGGTATGTGAGTGTAACGCTACTCAGGCTTCAGAAGATTGTATTTGGAGAAAAATAGGGAGGAGTCACAAAGAAAGGAATCACAAAGAGAACTTGATCTAACATTCACAAAGTCTGTAGCACTGTGGGCATGGAACAGGGATTTTTTAGTTTGTTTATAAAAACTGCTTTCAAAGAAAAATAGAAATTGTCTAATAAAACATTGCATTAAAAATGTCAAAATCTTCTCCACAGCAAAGAAAATTATAAAAAAAGACACAAAGAGACAACCTACTGAATCACAAAATATATTTGCAAATTATATATCCAATAAGGGGTTGATATCCAAATTATGTAAGGATTTCATACAACTCAATAACAAAGAAAAACAATCCAATAAAAATGGGCAGAGGACATGAAAATATATTTCTCTAAAGTAGACACACAGATGACCAATAGACATGAAAAACTGCTCAATGTTACTAATCATCAGGGAAATGAAAATCAAAACCATAATGAGATACCACCTCACACCAGTCAAAAAGACTATCATCAAAAAGTCAACAAACAGCGTCTGTTGTCAAAGACATGGCAAAAAGGGAACTCTTGTACACTCTGGGTGGGAATGTAAAATGGTGCAGCTACACTGGAAAACAGTGTGAAAATTCCTCAAAATTCTAAAAATAGAACTACCATATGACCCAGCAATTGTATTTCTGGGTAGTTATCCAAAGAAAATAAGAACACTACTTTGGAATATTATGCAGAATTTAAAAAAATTAAATCCTGCCATTTGTGACAATATGGTTGGGCCTAGAGAGTATTATGCCAAATGAAATAAGTCAGACAGAGAAAGACAGGTGTGGAATTTAAAAAAAAACACAAAACAATCAACAAACAAGACAAAAATAGGCTTGTAGAAACAAAGACCAAACTAATGATTGCCAGAGCGGACAGTGTTAGAAGGATAGGTAAAAGAGCTGAAGGGGAATATAGTTAATAATATTGTTATAACTTTACATGGTAACAGATGGTTACTAGGCTTAATGTGGTGAACACATTGTAAGATATGTAAATGTATAATCACTATCTTGTATACCTGAAACTAATATAATATCTACCACTTACATTTTAATAAAATATAAAAAAAGGGAAAATTAGCGAGTAGCTCCAAAGAAAGAAAAATAAAATAAAATAAATATTACTTTAATTCAGGGAGATTTTCGTATCTTGCTGTTTCAAAAAATATTTAAAAGATATACCAGTGAATATATCTTTTGGATATACCAGTAAGTTCAACTTTATTAATATATAGGCCATTATGAAAAAGTCTTAGGAAAATTAGATTTGCCTATTTGCTGGAAAACTTTAATATTATTTTTTAAAATGAATTGATTTTGTTATTTAGGTTTACATTAACATCAAAGGCCAGAAGTGCTCAGATATTATAATATATAGGAAGCTGTGTAGGCAGCTAAATGTTAGGGAACCTCTTAAAAACATTTTAAACAGGTGCTGGTTTTACCCTAGCTCCGTGGTCGGCAAACCGCGGCTCACGAGCCATATGCAGCTCTTTGGCCCCTTGAGTGTGGCTCTTCCACAAAATACCACGGCCTGGGCGAGTCTATTTTGAAGAAGAGGCGTTAGAAGAAGTTTAAGTTTAAAAAAATTTGGCTCTCAAAAGAAATTTCAAGCGTTGTACTGTTGATATTTGGCTCTGTTGACTAATGAGTTTGCCGACCACTGCCCTAGCTGGTTCGGTTCAGTGTATAGAGCATCAGCCTGAAGACTGAAGGGTCCCAGGTTTGATTCCAGTCAGGGCACATGCCAGGGTTGCAGGCTCAATCCCCAGTAGGGGGAGTTTAGGAGGCAGCTGATCAATGATTCTCTCATCATTAATGTTTTTATCTCTTTCCCTCTCCCTTCCCCTGTGAAATCAATAAAAAGATATATATATATATATATATATATATGTATATATATATATATATATATATATCTCACAAAAAACAGGTGCTGGTTCTGAGTACAAGAGTTGAGCATTGAAAATGATTCACTTTTCATTCAAATATCAATTTTCTAACATTTGCTTTAGCACTAATTTACAAAGGTGAATGAAAAACTCTGCATAAAAATTCAAAAATCAGAAGAAATCACTCCAAAAATATCATAAGGTAACAAAAGCTAATGAAAACCTTAGCAAAACATTGATTCTTTAAATGATGCTATTAAAAAGTATAGATAACATAAGTTGTAAAGGGCAATGTCACTCTTTCATACCCTCACATCAATCCAGATTTTACCATGCTGACTATTGTAGCATTTCAGTCAATTTCATAGGTATCTTTTATGAGTGGGAGATGTATACAAATATCCAAATATGGGGGAAAATAGAGTATAATAAATTCGTTCAAACACCAGTACAATCTGAATTTATATAGTATATAAAAGTACGATTATAGACATAAATAACATTTTCTTTGTTCTAGGCACTATGCAATTTTATACTTACACTAACTTAATTAAATATTGTAACAAATTACAGGGAAAATGAAATTATCATCTTTATTTTAAAGATGAAGAAACTGAGACTTAGAATTTTAGAATAATTTGCCCAAATTATCACAGATAGGTAAACGTGCAGACAGCCAGGTTACAGATCTTGAGCTCTTCAAAACCAAGCAATACTGCCTTTCAGGAGATATATGCAAGAAAAATGGAGGCTTTTGAATGACAAGTTAAAAAAAAAAACACCTATAGTTACATTACAAGTGTTTCTAAGCAAGAGTACAACTTTGTTGTTTATTTATATAAAAATAACTCTCATATATTTCATCAAAGTTTTGTCTAACACTGGATTTAGAGAATTCAAGATAATAATTAAACTGCTGGTGAAGATGAAAAGTAGAAGTCAGTAACTTTACTGTAGGGTAATGGAATACTGGCCTAGCCTATGGCAATGTCAGAGGGAATAATTTTTAAGTACTGTGTGTGTGTGTGTGTGTGTGTGTTTGAGAGAGAGAGAGAGAGAGAGAGAGAGAGAGAGAGAGAGAGAGAACTTTTGAAATAATCTCACTTTCTTCCAGGGACACAGAGACAAGTGGATTTTTCTTTGTGTGTTTAAAAGAAAAACAAAAGAGGTCACATGCAAAGCTACTTTGGAGGCATAATTAGAAATTGTAATAAGGTAGGTACAGTATACATGTAGACAATTTTCAGTAAGCAAGAAGATATTTTTTTCTCTTAATAACAAGCTATACATGCTGGAGGGGATGAGAATTGAAGGTCACAGGCTAGAATTATTTATAGTGCTCTCTTAAAGGAGGAAAGAGTTTGAACAAAGTTCCTGGGTAACAAGAGCTCTGAAAATTGCCTTGAAAGAAGCAAAGTGTTTCTGAAGTAGTTTGTCCTTTTGGATTTGAACATACTGATTTTTGCAACGAATTGTTATGTCAGCACTTCATCTACCCCAAAGGAAAAGCATGATAAATCTGCATTATGCTTTGAGGAAAGAGCTTTACCAGTCTCTGGTATTAGCTTTCAAACCAGCTATTTCCAGTAACAGGTCAGATTTACCCACTAGCTATCCTGCTACCCATGCATAGATTCACATTTTATGCTGAATGGGCTGTATTTTTTAAAAATGTACCTCCTATTTTAAGACTTCTTACAGTAGTTATTTTCAACATTTAACAAATTAATATAAATTACTTCTCATATTTTTCCAGATTAGGAAATATAATAATTGATTTCAAATAGTATCTGAATGTAAAGTATCTTAATGATGTGAAACAAGTCTTTTTTAGACAAGAAACATATCACTTCTTAATTGAGTCTCTATATTATTGTAATTGTTTATTATTTTATATTCTTATCCACATGTGCATATATTCTCCTGAACACTTATTCTGATTTTAAGACAAATCACGTGAAGTGAGAGACTTTTCCCCCTCGGATTTCATTTTGCCTGCTTTGAAACAAAACCCAGACTGTCAGCTGCATCTTCCCAAGGGCTTCAGAACATAGTACATGGAACCAAGGGTGTTAAAATCTTTCATTTGAAAAATAACCTTGATGCATTTTTTGTCATAATTCGATTTTTCAATTAAAGAGAATCATTCCTATTCAAACCATATTAGCTTTGACCATCCAGAGCTGAAAACTAATAGGAAGAGTCAACACTTGGCAGCTTGAGAGTAACTGAAGAATTCAAGAAAAAAAAAAAGAATACTTTCTCAGAGTCTTCATCCTTCCCTCCTTTGTGTCTGATTTGCTTCTGTAAGACTGATAGAGCTATCATATTGCTGGTTCAAAAATAGTTGAATTATTTAGAGGAAAATGGAGAAATGGAAGGAATAAGCTAAAATAGATTTGCTTATTTGCCTGCCTCAAGAACAAAGCTAAAACAATATCATAAGGAAATGCTTAAGCAAGTATTGAAATTTTTACTAAAACCCATCTTCTTACAACCAAGTCTATCTTCCCACCTCATACTGTGCTGTGCACAACTGTTGAGATACTGGCTATTATAACCAAGAATAGACACAAAGACATTGAGCACCTCATAAGGTTTAGGATCCTTTGCTACCCTAAGCAAAGGTAATGGTAAAACAAAAACAAAATGGTATCAAGGATAAACCTAACCTCAACAAAAGATAATAAGTTAGAAGAAATGCATTAAGAAATTAAAGTATTATAGAATAAGAATCAAATGAGTGGTGCGTCCTTCAAGTCAAATATACTCATGGAGAGAAGAATACAAACAGAAATACCTAAGATGACATAAGATATCCCTTCCTGCTGGAGACTAAGATTAACTAATCCTCACTCTTACCATGACCCACAACCCCTGCTTTCTTCATCTCTCAGCAAAGAGAACAGGGAAAAATACAGACTAGCATGTCATTTCCGAGGATTGGCAACAAATAAGAGAGTCTCTCCAAGCCTTTGTGTTTTAGGACGAGTCATTTTTAATGAAATATGGGCATTAAAAGTTTAAGTAGTAAATGTAAAGATATAAAATATAGACAGTAGAATAAATAAGGATTTTGTGATGCTTGCCTTTACTAAATGCTGAAAGAAGAAATATAGAATGAGAGCTTGAAAAGGAATCAAAGAACTAGAAATGTTTTTATTTGTTTGAAAAAGGGAAAAGGCCCACAGAAAGGGTGAGGTTAAATATACATAAAGATAAAAAGTGCTAACTGATGGACCATAACCGCGGACAGTCCAGAGGACAAGGAGAAGAATAGAGAAGGAAGACTATTTTAGAATAAAAGAATGTTATCTCATCTTAGACCTGGAAACGAAATGAAAAGATAAATGAACATAACATATATTTTAAAAAATAAATATGTAAATGAAAAGGTATTTTGTGATGGAGAATAAAATTTAGTGTGTGTGTATGTTTATCTTCTAACATCATTTTGCCAGGTTTCCTTTAGCATTATCCAATATCCCCAAGTATTAAGTTCAAAGGGACTATGTCAAGAAAACATATTATGCAAATAAGTATGGCGTTTAAAACATTAGGTTCTCTACTGTGTCTTGAGATGCTATTCTTGGGGTAAAATGATGGGAACTTTCAGTCTTGAAAAATGAAATTGTCTTCTTCTGGCTGCTTACTACTTTCAGGATATTAAACTGTATTATGTTAATCTAGTATACTTTTGGGAGAGGATCCACTAAAATTGGAAAACACCCTTCATGCATTTTTGTGTAAAATTATGCTACCATGAGAAAGAGGTAGACAATGATAATGCTTTTTAAATATTTTTTAAGTAAAATCTTGATTCCATTTTATTTGTTGGGCTTTTTCTTTAGAAGGATCAGATCTCCTGCTAAAAATCCTCTGGCTCTGGGCTAAGTAACTCCTATAAAAACAGGTGTTTCTATACTATGTAAGCATTTCATCATGGTATAACATCCAGGATTTAAATTTGAGGATAGTTGTATAGACAGTCAAATTCTCAAGGATAGAGAGCATTCCTTATGTAAGTTTGTATCCTATCATCTAGCACATAATCTTAACAATTTATAGAGGTTCAAAATGCTGCCCACTGTTCAAAGACCACCAGAAACACACCATTAGTAAAAATAATTAAAATATACTAGCTTACAATGGCAAGAGAGAATGCCCCTCAGGATAAAAAAAAAAAGTGCTAGTAAAGGATACTTATAGGATTTGGAAGATTAAATTTAGCCATTGGATTATTTTTGAAAAAACTAATATGAGTTCCTTGTGGAAAGCAGCAAGGTGAGAATTCATAGATCAATAGCCTGATATTATGGGACACTGACAAAGCCAGAGAATCACTGATATATTGTACAAATGTTCAGGTGGCTTTTTTCCTCTTATGATTTGCCGATATGACTTGTTTGGGCTAATGGGATGTTAGCAAACATGATGTAATCCCAGGCTTGAAGGGTGTTTATGCTTTGGCGTTTACTCTTTTTCTGTTGGAGTAAACAAACTAGCCAGCGAGGTGATAATCCAAAGGGAGGGTGAAGGTCATTCCAGATGAGGCCACCCCACATGAGTGGACCCAGAACCGAGATGGTGACTGACACAGCAAACAAGTAAACAAAACTGAAACCAGAAGCACCACAGGTGAGCCCAGCCCAAACTGTTGACTCTTGAAATTAGAGTCCAAATAACTCTTTATTTTAAGCTTCCACGTTTGGGAATGTTTTTTTGTCTCAAAAGCTAACAGGCTGGTGTGGCTCAGTAGTTGAGTGTCAACCTATGAACTAGTATGTCAGGGTTCAATTCCTGGTCAGGGCACTTGAATGGTTTGCAGGTTTGATTCCCCAGTAGGGGGCGTGCAAGAGGTAGCCAATCAATGATTCTCTCCTATCATTGATATTTCTCTCTCTCTCCCTCTCCTTTCCTCTCAGAAATCAATTATATATATTTTTATTTTATTTTTAAGCTATCTGATAAATAGTTACTAGAAAAGGTGCTAATTCATTTAATCTGTCCATCTTCCACTCAAGTGAGCAATCATTCGGTAACTATGTTTAGAATATTTATTAAATCTATGAATTGATACCATTCTGTTGATAGCTGCCTGTAACGGGTTGCCTCAAGGTTATGTTCAAACCTTCTGAACCATTTTTTTTTAAATCCTCACTTTATATTTTTCCATTGATTTTTTAGAGAGTGGAAGAGAGAGGGAAAGACAGAGAGAAACATCGATGAGACAGAAACACGACTGGTTGCCTCCGGGGAGGAGCCTGCAACCCAGGTACCTGCCCTTGACCAGAATCAAATCCGGGACCCTTTGGTCCAAAGGCCAAGGCTTTATCCACTGAGCCAAACAGGCTATGGCTGAACCACCTTTTCCTATAGGTTGGAATAAAGTACCTTAAAGTGAGCTAAGTGTGAGAGCTAATGAAGTGAAAAGAGAATCCCCATGCCTCACACCCAGTACTTGTATCTGCCTCCAAAAGAGAGAGCTAGCCCACAAGGAGGGATGGGCCTGCCCTCCCAATGTAGTATGTGTTGTATACAAATACAGAGTGCTGAAAATATCTGAAAATTTGGAATTCAAAACTGTCTTAGTCTGGCTTTTAAAATATGGCTTTAAAACATCTGCTGCACATAGTTTAGTTTAGTTTCTTTTTTTTATTAGAAGAACCCAAAAAGTTTGTATTGCTTACAAATGAAAAATAAGTTGGAGTAACTTTGCAAATAGGGCAGCTTAATTGCAAAAAAGAAGTGTGTAACAACATTTTGCTAAAGGATTGGCCCTATTGAAGACATTGCTATAAAACAGTGTTTTAAGTCATATTTTGTCACGGCTATAATTTAACAGTTTAGAGGCAAAATTAATGTGTTTGTATTTCCCTTTGATTAATATACAGCACATTTTATTCAAAGTGTCTTGCTATTTCTTTTTGTTTCTGCCAAAAAGTTCTGGTAGACACTGACAAGGAAATAGAATATTGTGTGGGCCAAATTTCTGACATTCAATTCCCTCAGACATTAATTTAGTACAAAGGAGAATAATCTGCTATTCCCAAAGAAGAAGAAGAAAAAAATCCCAGCACATTTGAAGCCAAATCCTTTCACTTAAGGGTTATAGTGAGTGAACATAATTTTCTCCAGAGGGAACTTTGTTGTTTGAAATGTCTGAGACAAGATTCGTCAGAAGGGAGCGTGAGCTGCATCTTGTCTATGGTAGGTCTTCAGGTAGCTAAGAACACTAGATAAAGGAGAAAATTCCATCTGTTTGGAATCAGAATCAATTTTTGACACAAGCTGTTAAAACAAATACAAAGGGAGAAAGAAGCCCAACAGCCCCAGAGGAATATAACATTGCTAAACCGGTGCGATGGAAATTTAGAAATTATACCTGTATTTAATCAAATCAGAAGAGCCTACCAGTTCAGGTCTTTGAAGCAAAGTTATAAATAAATAGACCTAATATAGACCTTTACCATTAAACATTATCAAAGAGTTTTTTGAAGGTGAATTGCAAAGACAAAGGGAAAAAGAGATGTTGGATATTATAATTTTAAAATAAAATCATTAAGCTTTCTTTCTTTAACTAAAAGCTAGAGGTCAAACATGACTAGAGGCATTTTAATTCATAACAGATGTGGTAGCAAAGAATTGGTATAAATTACCCAGGAAAACTGAATAAAAGAGACTAATTTATCTGTATTAGAAAATAAAGTATGTCTTTTAATAGTTAAAGAGGAAATCCTTATTAAATATTATCAAAGAAGGCAAAGGGGATGTGACTTTATAAACAAACATTGTTTATTTAATATGCACAAATGCATATATAGAATATAGAAAATTTTGTTAAACTGGAATTCATTTTCCCCAATTCCAAAACAAATCTATGTTATTATATGTTTATTTCTAGTCTGCAGAGGCAAGATTTTTTAAAGGAATGAAATGGGGAAAAAATAGATACAGAGGCAAAGAAGCATTGAACAGACTGTCAAACTACAGTGGGAAGGCAGAGGAGGTTGCGGGGGCGGGGGGGGCTGTAAGAGATCAACCGAAGGACTTGTACGCATGCATATAAGCATAACCAATGGATAAAAAACACTGGGGGAGGGGGCAGGTAAAGGCATGTACTGGGGGGAAGGGGAGGCCAGGGGAAGGTCAATGGGGAAGGAAAAAAAAAAGGAGACATATGTACTACTATTTGTAACACTTCAAACAATTAAAAAAATAAAAATTAAAAAAAAGAACAAAAAAAATAAAAAAAATAAAAAATCTGATTATCCAGATAGTCTCTACAGAATTGGCTCTTTGAAAGAATCCACATATTTTAAATTTATGGGGAAAATATAGTTTATTTTATTTATTACAACTATATTTTATTTACTGTTTTCAATGTTACTTTGTATTAGTTTCAAGTATACACCAAATACTAGTTAGACATTCATGTACTTTACAAAGTGCCCCCCTGATATTTCCAGTTTCCACCTGGTACCATGTTATTGCAATATCATTGACTGCATTTACCTCACTATAACAACTTTGTCACTGCCAATGTGTTAATCCCTTCAACTTTTCACACAATCCCCCAACACTTCTCCCCTCTGGTAATCATCAGTGTGTTCTGTGTTTCCATGAATTTCTTTCTATTTTTTTTTTCTTTTTATTTATTTTGTTCTTTATATCTCACATAAAAGTAAAAGCAAGTTCTCTCTCATCATTTATGTTTCTATCTCTCTCCCCCTCTCTCTGAAATCAATAACGTTTTTAAAGACCCATAATTTTTGTTCTTAAATATCTCATTTTTACCTTGTATAAACCTAAATCTTTTGAATTCTTTAAGACTTGAGACATGTATTTTTGCTGCCTTGGGAGCTTTCCACAGCCCAGAGCATGCTGAGTTAACTTCTGCTTTTAAATATAGTATTTGCACATCACTCTGTCACTATAACATACTCTTTATTGCAATTATCTTATTTTGCATCTTCCCTCTAGTAGATTAAGAGCTCCCAAAAGAACTTATTTTTCCTCCTTGTAGACCCAGTGCCTAGAAGTGCTTGGCAAACAGTTGGTGCTCAATTTAAGACTAAATACAGTAGTGTTCTATAACCAGGGAAAACTTTCATGTGATTTAATTAAACAGTTATCATGGATAAGGAAAATTATGCAGAATTGGTGAAAGGGGGCTGAAATTTGTATGTGCATAGTTAAGGAGTTTGAAATTTTTCCTGAAAAGTATGAAAATCCTAAATAATTTTTAGAAAGTAACTGCATTTGACAAAATAATTCTTACAGCTTGATAGAAGATGGACTGGAGTTAAGTATAACGGTGGTCATATGATTTGGGAAATGGCTGAAGTTGCCTAAAGGCTGTGGATGCTGTTGCACTGGGTCTACAGGTGTATCCAGCAGGGAAAGATGACCTAGGGATCGGTATGGATGGCAGATGAGGCATCTGCTTTGGGAGACTGTAGAATGAGAACAATTGACCAAGAAGTGATTTTTATAGATTTAAATGTACAAAAAATAAAATTAAAATAGAGCCTAAGGAATATTATGACAAAGAGAAGCTAGAGCTAGAAGGACCAGAAGGAAGCCATACCACAAAGGAAGTGAGATTTAAGAAGTGAATTCACACTCAGGTTCTCAGAGAGATTAATAACATAAAGAACCAAATTACCTGTTGAATTTGGCAAGAAGTTGGTCCCTGTAATTCTTAGAAAGATTTCAGTAATAATGACTTAATGGGCTAATGGGGAAGATTGAGAAAGAAAATAAAGAGAATTTGAATACAGTACACCATTGCAAAGCTTGGCAGTCAAGGAAAAGAAAAAAAAAAATGTGATGTTAGCTAAGAGCCAAGGGGTTTAATAAAGGTTTTTGGTTTGTATTTATCTATTTAATACTGGGGACAATAGGGGCATGTTTGTATTCCAAAGGGGACAATTTCTGAATCATTTACCACTATTTGGGTTGTTCTCTATATTACAGTTAATGATAAATATATAAATGTTCCTGATTATACTTTACCTGAGCTACAGGCTTCCTCTGGGATCGGAGTATCTCATTTCTGCCATTACTGTAGACTGAGGAAATTTCAAAATTTGATGTTTCTAAAATAATTGTCTATGTCTCTGGGTGTCCGGAGTGATAGCTGTTTGGATTAATGGAGCATCTGCTTAATAGTTAATTCAATGTAGTATTCCTTTCATGACTCCCTAGATAAAACCTGCACTTTTTTATACTCTAAGGTTGTCATTAGTACAATGAAACATTTCTTGGAACTTAAAGAAAACAAGTTTTATTTGAGAGATTTTAACAAGAAGCTGCAATCCATAAGAAAGGGCCAAAACAGTTTAGAAGAGTGTAATCAGTCAGACTAATTAGCACACACAGCCGAGGGCTACTCCAGAGGAATATCTGTCTAGCAGTCTGTGTTCTATCGGTGCAGCTACTTTTGAGCACCTGTGATATAGTAGCTTAAACAAATCCCTTCTCACAATGGCTTATGTATGTTAAGGTATTCTAAGAGTTCACAAAAGAAAAAATTCATTTGATTATTTTCAAACTAAAATATGAAACTGATGTAGATGTACTATCTCAAATAATTAGTCTGACAAAATGAAGGTCATTCTAATTATAAGACAATAAATCTTTTATACTTACAACACAGTTATTTTGGCTAAATAAACAATAAAATAATATCTGTTTTATGTGTGAGTCTGTGCATAAGTGTGTGTATGTATACTAACTTGTGATTTATAAATCCTTCATTAGTTTCTAAGGGGTCAGTAGTAGGAATGAGAGGGCTCTTTCTTGGCTGAGTGCAGTATTGGCTGTAGTACAGCAGTTTTTAGAAGATTTAAAAAATATTTTTTAATTGATTTCAGAGAGGAAGGGAGAGGGAAAGATAGAAACATCAATAATGAGAGAGGATTGGTTGACTGACTCCTGCATGCCTACTACTGGGCATCGAGCCCACAACTGGGGCATGTGACCTGATGTGGAATCGAACTATGATCTCCTGGTTCATAGGTTGACACTCAATCACTGAGCCACATCGGCTGGGCTTTGTTTTTCTTTTTAATATTTTTATTTAATATTTTTTACTTAATGTTATCTGGTTAACAGAAGGGTCAAACACTAAAATAAAAATACCAAACAATTTAGGTGCTCTAGAGAAAAGGATAAAAGTCTTCTGTGAATATTGACCAAATAACCTAGCTATCTATATAAAAGCCTAATATGCAAATTGTCCCCTCAAGAGTTCCACTGACTGGGAGTTCAATCGCTCACTATGACACACGCTGACCACCAGGGGGCAGCGTGGAACGAAGGAATGCCCCAGCCGGCAGCCGGCAGCCACTAGGGACCCTACCCATGCACGAATGTCATGCACTGGGCCTCTAGTCGTGAGATAAAGATGGTTAAAAGCAACAACTCTGGCATGAGGAATTAGACCAGGATAGCCAACCTATGTCTGCTGTGAAATAAAATATGGTGCCTTGACTATGACCATAAAAAAGAGAACAAGACTTTGGGTCAGGCAAGATTAAATTCTCTAGGAATCTTAGAAAAAATGGATGCCCTTAGACCAAACCATTTCATAAAAATATTCCATCAAGGCTTGACCTTTCTGTTGAACCCACACCAACAGGAAACTTTGAAGTTAAAGCAAAAATGGAGATAAACTAATTCAAGTAACATCCCTTCCTAAACTCTGTGGATAAAAGATCTTCCATACCTGGTTATAGCTATATCAATTTACTTTTCTGTCTCTTTCAGTTTTGAAGTCTATTTTATAAACCAGATATAAGATAACAAAAGGATATAACATTAAAACAAAAGAGTAAAAACAAAGTCAAACCTAGTGACAAATCCCTTTCATTCTTTGTTTGCATCCAAAGAAATACCTGTTGATTATGTGCTCTGTCATTAAACATACTAAAGTTCATACTTGTCATTTTAGAAAGATAAAGAAAATGGTTATTATAAACATTTAAAGAGTAAACTAGAAACTAGTTATAGAGAAACTTATTATATAGTCAAACAATACCAATTCACTCAGAACTTGACTATTTCAAGAGTTGTCATATTTATATACAGTAATTAAGACATTTCCATTTTTATCTATGCCTTTATAAAATTTTAGGTCAAAATCAGAAACTTCTTTTTTAAACACTCAAATTTTAAACTGTTAATATTCAGGATGTTTCATAGTCAGCAGTGTAATATAAATATGTGAATCAACATGTAAATAATTATACCACCTTTTGTTATTGAAATCTTTTAAATTATATCTTAAAAACATTTAACATATTACTTAATTTGTAAAACAAATTTATCAATTTATTCTAATAATTTACAATCATCTATTGATCTATAGAAGCTGTGGTGTGACACTTTGGTATAATACAATTATCACTATGCATGTTATAAGGAATCAAATTAATTGATAGAAAGATGTTACCATTAAATGGCATCATTAGTGACTATTTGGTAGATGCCAAAGGATATTGAAGCCACTGCTTCCCATCTCAGACTTCCCTACTACTGTCCATGCTTTCGCTCCTCTTTCCCTATCCTTTTCCTTCACCATCAGTCAGGATCTTATAATATGGACACGGGACAGGCTTGTAGTGAGGGTGAAGACCCCTCAGATCATGTGGGGAGAAGTCAGGAGAGGATTAAAGTGATGTGTTCAGGAATATACTTAGCTAGTTGCTGGTTCCAGAAGTTTGACTCCTTTTAGTCTGAGTGTGAAATGTCTGTGCTCCTTGCACAGACCAATCAGCAAACAGTTAGTTACACACATGGAGGCAGTTGGCTGAAGAGGTCCACTTAGTCAACCACAGTAAAACATACATGAAGAAAAAAACAGGGAAGATACCAAAGAAAATTTAAATAGTAATTAGCGACAGATTGAGTCAAGACTCAAGGGCTCTCATTGAAGCTACCTGTTCCAGGGTACATGAGGGAGCAAGCAGGTGAATGGAAGGTGGCTGGTGGGAGGCTTCTCAGCCTTGTGTGGGGAGGAGGGAAGAAGAGGAGGGTCACAGTGTCATACCATCCTAGCTAATAAAAGAGTAACATGCAAATTGACCGTACCTCTGCTACACCCACAAGCCACGCCCACCAGCCAATCAGGAGCAACTATGCAAATTAACCCAACCAAGATGGCTGCAGCCACAGAGAGAGCAGGAGGCTTGAGTTGCCCCCGGTGATGGAGGAAGTCAAGCTTTCTGCCCGCTCTGGCCTGCCTTGGCCTCCACTCAAGGCTACAAACTTTCAATTATAGAAGATAAATAAATCCCAACAAAAATGGCTGTGGCCACAGAGAGAGCAGGAGGCTTGGCTCTGCTCAAGGCTACAAAGTTTCAATTATAGAAGATAAATAAATCCCAGATAACAGGGCCTCCACTTGGATCACCATGGGGTGTGGCCAGCCTGCAAATATCCACAGGCCCCTCACCCAGGCCGCCCCATGCCCCAAGGGAACCCCCACCCTGATCTGGGACACCTTTCAGGGCAAACCAACCGGCCCCCACCCGTGCACCAGGCCTCTATCCTATTTAATCCTATCTAATAAAAGAATAATATGCAAATTGACCATCACTCCAACACACAAGATGGCTACCCCCATGTGGTCAAAGATGACTGCCCCCATGTGGACACAAGATGGCCACCACAAGATGGCCAGCAGGGGAGGGCAGTTGGGAGGGACCAGGCCTGCAAGGGAGGGCAGTTGGGGGTGATCAAACCTGCAGTGGAGGGCAGTTAGGGGTGACCAGGCTGGCAGAGGAGGGAAGTTGGGGGTGACTGGGCCTGCAGGGGAGGGCAGTTGCGGGGGACACAGGCCTGCAGGGGAGGGCAGTTAGGGGTGACCAGGCTGTAGGGGAGGGCAGTTAGGGGCAAACAGGCTGGCAGGGGAGCAGTTAGGCATCAATCAGGCTGGCAGGGGAGTGGTTAGGGGGTGATCAGGCTGGCAGGCAGAAGCGGTTAGGGGCAATCAGGAAGGCAGGCAGGCGAGCAGTTGGGAGCCAGCAGTCCTGGATTGTGAGAGGGATGTCCGACTGCCAGTTTAGTCTGAGATAAGCACCTTGAGAACAAATTAAATGACAGTTTCCCTCGCTAAAGACCTCTTCACAAAGAGCCAGAATGACCCGATTTGCTCATGCCAACCACCACAAGTGGTAGTTCTCCAAAAAGTAAAGAAGTGCGAAGTTATCTGAGGAATGAGTATTCGCCACACAGCAAATTTTCAATATGCATGGGCCTCACTCAGGGCCTGGGCCCAGACAACAGTAGACTTTACTTTGTGTTGGGGCGGGGGAGGTAGGGAGGAATACTAGTAAACCTTCCTTAGCTCTGTGGAACAGCCTTCCCCATCCAAGAGTTTTTCAACCTACAGGCAACTCTTCACACCTGACATAAATAACGTATCTGCATGAACCCCCTCCCCAACACACTGAGAGTGCAAAATCTGTGCTCCAATTTCCAGCAGGTTCCATGTGCTACATAAATCACGTACTGTGTAGGAGAATGCATATTATTTTTAAAAAATATATCATACGTTGCAAATTATTATACTATTTACCAACCACAGCACCCATACCTTATCAATCTTTTTAATACTTACTGCAACTGTGACAATGCAAACTGACTCTCTTGTAGGTCTCATTTTAATTACATTTTTTGGGGGGGGCAGTGTTTGGGGCTCCCTATTTTTTAAAGTTCTTGGATTAATATTAAAGTGGCTGTTACAAGCTGTCCCTTGGCTGTTGGTTACCCCATTCCCGTCACGTACTTTTATGATTTAAGCTGGTGCTATTGAAGCCTGTTATTTGCTGCCTTCCACTTGCTTTGTCAGCAAAGTACATATTTGACCTAAGTATAATAATTTTATCCTTGACAAATATTGTTTCAAATAATTGAGAATATGTGTGTCTAAGAGGTGAACAAAAATGAACATTATTCTCCAGAAGCATTTTAATTTAATTGATTTCAAAACCGTATTCTAGGAGGACATATTAACTTACTTTGCCTAATTGCTATTATAGAGATTCAGTTTCCTTCTGAACTATATTGATGGAGTTTCATAGTTTCTCTACATGTGATTTTTTTAAGTCACTGTTATCTCTATCATTATCATCGAATGTTGAAGGTTTAGAACTCTGAGATTTGTAAAAGTTAAAATACTGATCATGGTTTATAATTGAATTATGAGATGTGAGAAAGAAGAGAGGCATACATTTTAAAACATTAATTCTAACAGCTTAAATGCATTTTATTGAGAATAACTAAACAAATAAGTTTATGTTACATATGTAAAGAAAACAAATTTATACGTTTGCATAAAAGACAGGTTTTAAATACTAGGCTTGAAGTTGCTCATGATTATAAACTATTTGAAATTTGTGAGAATTTCACAATATAAAAACATTAAATACTATGTGTATATGTCTATGTTTTAAAGTTAAACTCTATAGACATAAGTCATATCCTGAGATTTACTGATGAAAAACATGTTGATCCTATTAAGAAATGCTTTTTAAAAGTGTCTGAACTATGTTAACCAGTGAAAGATGAAGCCAGGGAATTAATCAATGAACAGATCTCAAAGGGCCTTGCCAACCATGTGAAGTTTTGATTTTATCCCGAGGGAAATGTGAGGTCATTAATGGTTTTTAACTCTCCCATCATTCATGTCTCTGCCACTGTCACTTCCTCAGAAACATCTTCCCCTACTAGCTGATCTAAAGTGAAAGGTCCTTTAATTATCTCCTTGTCCTCCTTTATTTTTGTTCATAGCATTGGCTTTGCCTACTAATACTTTATTTATGTGTATTTTATATCTATTTGCTTATTGCTTTCTCGTTAGAATTAAGCTTCACATTAGCAAGAACCTTGTTACCTTACTTTTGCTGTTGTTGTTATTCCCAGAGCCTATAGTAGTACCTAATAAATAAGCATTTTGAATGACTAAATATTAGCATAATAAATACATGAATTGCATATTATCAGTAACAGTTAATCTATCTGATAAAGACATGGACAATATCACCTAAACACATAGTAGGTAAAAACTGAAAAGGACACAATAGTCACAAAGCAACCTAAAATACAAAACGTATAGATTTATTCTGTAATGTAAATGCTTTACGCATATTGAGGAAATCTTCTGCCTTACTCATAGGACTTATTTACTATTAATTACAAGTTAGTTACATGTACTTGGTTATCTGATTTCCAGGCCTATGTAAAGTTTGAGAAACAAGAAAGGTGCTCTATTTGCAGGCAGAGCAAGCTTTCTGAAACTCAAAAACTATCAGACCACATTACTCCATTCAATTACACATGGTTGAATAATTCTGGCCCCAAAGTTCTCATCCAACCTGAACCTGTGAATGGGACCTTTACTGGAAACAGAGTGTTTGCAGATGTAATCAAGTTAATATTAGGCCATAGTGGATTGGATTGGGCCCTAAATCCAATGGCTGTTATCCTTGTACAAGAATGAAGAGGGAGCAAATCAATAAACGTGATACATCACATAAACAAATTGAGAGATAAAAATCACATAATCATATCAATTGATGCAGAAAAAGCATTTGACAAAATCCAACACCCCTTCTTGATCAAAACACTCAGCAAGGTGGGAAAAGAAGGATCATACCTCAACATAATAAAAGCTATATATGAAAAACCCACAGCCAACATCATACTCAATGGACAAAAACTAAAACCATTTCCCCTAAGAACAGGAACAAGACAGGGATGCCCACTCACACCACTCCTGTTCAACATAGTACTGGAAGTACTAGCCTATTGAGATCAGACAAGAAGAAGAAATAAAAGGCATCCAAATTGGAAAAGAAGAAGTAAAACTGCCCTTATTTGCAGATGACATGATATTGTACATAGAAAACCCTAAAGGCTCCATCAAAAAATTATTAGACTTAATAAATGAATTCACCAATGTAGCAGGATACAAAATTAACGCCAAGAAATCTATGGCATTTCTTTACACCAATAGTGAACTTATAGAAAGAGAGACTAAAAAAGCAATCCCATTTACCATCACACCAAAAAAATTAAGATACCTAGGAATAAACTTAACTAAAGAGGTAAAAGACCTATATGCGAAAAACTACAGGACACTGAAAAAAGAGATAGAGGAAGACATAAACAGATGGAAGAACATACCACGTTCATGGATTGGGAGAATCAATATCATTAAAATGTCCATACTACCCAAAGCAATCTACAGATTCAATGCACTCCCCATTAAAATACCAATGGCATATTTCACAGACCTACAACGAACTTTCCAAAAATTCATCTGGAATAAAAAAAAGACCCCGAATAGGTGCAGCAATTCTGAGAAAGAACAAAGTAGGTGAGATCTCAATACCAGATTTCAAGCTGTATTACAAAGCCACTGTTCTCAAAACAGCCTGGAACTGGCACAAGAACAGATATATAGACCAATGGAATAGAATAGAGAATCCAGATATCAACCCAAACCACTATGCTCAATTAATATTTGACAAAGGAGGCATGAACATAAAATGGAGTCAAAACAGTCTCTTCAATAAATGGTGTTGGGAAAATTGGACAGATACATGCAAAAAAATGAAACTAGACCACCAACTTACACCATACATAAAAATAAACTCAAAATGGATAAAGGACTTAAACATAAGATGGGAAACCAAAAAAATACTAGAGGAATCCACAGGCAGAAAAATCTCAGACATATGCCGAAGGAACTTCTTCATGGATACTGCTCCTAGGGCAATGGAAACTAAAGAGAAAATAAACAAATGGGACTACATCAAAATAAAAAGCTTTTGCACAGCAAAAGAAACCATCAACAAAACAACAAGAAAGCCCACTGCATGGGAGAACATATTTGCCAATGTCATCACCAATAAGGGTTTGATCTCCAACATTTACAGAGAACTCATACAACTTAACAAAAGGAAGATAAACAATCCAATAAAAAAATGGGCAACGGACCTAAATAGACAATTTTCGAAGGAGGACAGAAGGAAGGCTAAGAGACATATGAAAACATGCTCAAAGTCACTAATTATCCAAGAGATGCAAATCAAAACAACAATGCGGTACCATCTTACACCTGTCAGAATGGCTATCATCAACAAATCAACAAATGACAAGTGTTGGCGAGGATGCGGAGAAAAAGGAACTCTTTTGCACTGCTGGTGGGAATGCAGACTGGTGCAGCCCCTGTAGAGAACAGTATGGAGTTTCCTCAAAAAACTAAAAATGGAACTCCCATTTGACCTAGTGATCCCACTTCTAGGAATATATCCCAAGAAACTAGAAAAAGGAATCAGAAAGGATATATGCACCCCTTTGTTCATAGCAGCACAATTCACCATAGCTAAGATTTGGACACAGCCTAAGTGCCCATCAGCAGATGAGTGAATTAAAAAACTGTGGTACATCTACACAATGGAATACTAAGCTGCAATAAAAAAGAAGGGATTCTTACCATTTGCAACAGCATGGATGGAACTGGAGAGCATTATGCTAAGAGAAATAAGCCAGTTAGAAAAAGACAAATACCACATGATCTCACTCATTTGTGGAATATAATGAACAACATAAACTGATGAACAGGGACAGATCCAGAGGCAGAGAAGCATCTATCAGACTGCCAGACCTCAGAGGGAAGGTAGGGGAGGGTGGGGGAAAGGAGGAGAGATCAACCAAAAGACTTGTATGCATGAATATAAGCCTAACCAATGGACATGAACACCAGGGGTTGAAGGCATGAGTGAGGGGGGGTTTGGGGGATTAATGGAGGGATGAGGACACATATGTAATACCTTAATCAATAAAGAAATTTTTTTAAAAAAAGCTGTGGTACATCTACACAATGGAATACTACACAGCTGTAAAAAAGAAAGAACTCTTACCATTTGCAACAGCATGGATGGACCTGGAGAGTATTATGCTAAGTGAAATAAGCTGGTCAGAGAAAAGATAAATATCACGTGATCTCATTCACATGTGGAATCTAATGAACAAAATAAACTGATGAACAAAATAGAACCAGAGACTATGGAACAGACTGTGGACTCTCAGACGGAAAGCTGGGGTGGGGTGGGTGGGTGGGGAGTGATTAACATTGGAACTTATACGCATAAATGCATAGCCCATGGACTCAGACAATAGAGTGTTGAAGTCCTGGGAGGGGCGGGTGTGGGGTGGGGAGGACCAATGGGGGAAAAAAAAAACACACAAACAAACAAAAGGGACATCTTAGCGCTTTCAACAATAAAGATAATTTTTTAATTGGTTCGGTAAAAAAAAAAAAGAATGAAGAGGGCGATTTGGAGACACAGACGATAGTCATGTTCCGACCAGAAGAGAAACAGGCATCGCACAGCTACAAGCCAAGGCACGCCAAGCACTGTAAGCAGCCACCAGACCTCAGAAGGATGCAAGGACAGATACGCTCCTGGGGTTACAGAAGGGGCACGGCTCTGTTGATAAATTGATTTCAGATTTTTGGGCTTGTTTGGTCAAGTCCTAAGTCTTCTAAATATTTTTTTTAAAAAAATGAAAATTTCCATTTCATTTATCATTGTCAGGAAAAACTTTTTGAAGTTTTGAAAATTACTAGTCATGTAAAAATAAATGCGAATGAAGGATTTTCAGGGAAACTTGATTTTGTTCTGTAGAAAAGATGACCCCAATGCTACATTTTATCACCTTATGTACATATTAACCAGTTTTAGAGCTGTTAGCAAATTCTTTTTTAGCCTTTCTATGTGTACATGTGTGTTCTTCATATTCCCTTTGAATCAGTTTGAACATCTTAATGGTTTCCTCATTAATGAGCTGGCTTAAGGCATTGACACGTGTTCATTTTATACTTGTATGAATGTCATGATTTTGCACTTTCAAAATTAGAGTTCACCATTCCATTCACATTCACTTTAGCTGGAAAATCACGCTCAGTGGATTCTTGAGTGAAAATCTCCATCCAGTGCTAGGCAAGCCACATTTTTTTTTTCTGTTTTTGAATTCTACACATTTCTTAAATATGTTTTCTTAAGGCATATGCACTATCTACAAGCCTGCCTGCCTTAAGTTCACTAAGCAATTCTTTGAGTATCTGCAACATCTGATTTCACAGACAAGCTACATATATAAAATTTTTTCCTTTAATTTCTTCCTGTGGCTTTTACCACAGAAGAGAATTTGGAATAGCTGATCCAATTCTACCAACATAGGCCTAATAATATCAATTTAAAAGTTAAATCACTAATATAGGTGAAAGGAGTTAGAAAGAGGAATAGGCAGACAGGAATAGGGGAAAAGAAGGAGGAAATACAGATGACAGTTGGAGTCCGCTAAAACTGTTCCAGGATTCCAGGGCAGGAGAAATGGGGAAACTGAGACAGGAGGTTCAAACAAGGCCAAACAGTGTGGACAGTTTGCAGCCAGCTTGTAACTAACAAACCATTATCTTCCCCAGCCAGGGATACCCCAGCAAATGGTTAAAAACAACAACAAAAAACTCCCTGAGGAGAGAATGCAGAAAGGGACAGGGAGAGGGAAACGAAAAAAAGGGCTGTTTTACTCCCCAAGCAGAGAAGCCAGCAGTCTCAAGGTTTGGCAAGATAAAGGTGCCTGGTGTTTCTCATGAATTCCAGGAAGGCCACCACAGAGTCAGAAAGGAGGCCTTGAGAATATGTACCAACATAGTCAGGAGAGGAATTTTGAAGCCTATAGACGGGAGGGTATATAACACCTCAGACCCCCACCGAACTTGCTCTTCAGTTTAGCTGAGAGCCCCTCTGTGCTTCATAAGCAGATGTATAGGTTTGCCTGTTTGCTTTGCTTTTTTCAATAAAGGTGCATGCGTTCATTGCTTTAATACATTGACTTTTCACAGCACAGTCAAGGTCTCTCGCAGAAATTCATTTATATGAGAAGACAAGGATCAAGGCTGGGGACAGTCCTCTCCCATGGACTCAGGGGGCTGTCCTGTCCCGTAACACCTACCTGGTGTCAGTGAGAGGTGCCTATAACATAGGGTTTTCAGATAAAATACAGGAGGCCCAGTTAAATTTGAAATTCAGATAAATAACAAATAGTTGTGGTTTTGTTTGTTTTCATATAAGTATATCCCGTGAAGTATTTGGGACAACATACCTACTTACCTGTACTAAAATAATATTTATTTTTGCCTAAAATTCTCATTTAAATAGCATACTATATGTTGATGTACTAAACCTTGCAACTCCACATAGGTAGGAAGTAATGCATGCTGAATGGAGCTGCCTTGCAGTTTAAAATCAGGCAGCAGAATCTAGAGGGAGAGGACCTCTTTATACATGAGTCACTGCCTAAGCCACATCTATTATTTATGGAACCCTGGACCTCAGTACTAAATTGCAGTAGCCTGCCTTCTGAAGTCTGGGCCAGCTGAAGTGCTTCTGGCCATGCTGCCTGTTATTGACTACATGCCCAGCGTTGACACAGTCCCTGTTGACTAAGTGTCTTAGTCCTTTCAGGCTACTACCGCAAAATTCCATTGACCGAGTGGCAATAGAAATGTATGTAAACAACAGGAATATGTTTCTTACAGTTCTGGAGGCTGTAGGTCTAGGACTTAGATTCCTATGCGATTTCTCTTCCATGGTGCAGATAGTTGACTGCTTAACGTATCCTCACAGAGAGGAAAGGGAGCAAAAGCCTTCACTGGATCCCTTTCATAAGGGCACCAAATCCCAAGCACGAGGCTCCACCCTCTTGACCTAATTATCTCCGAAAGGCCCGCCTCCAAATACCATTACATTGGGGATTAAGATTTCAACTATGAGCATAAGGAGGAAACAAACATTCAGTCCATTGCACTTACACCCCCAAAACATAACTGACACTCTCTGCTGGCCTTCATTTATGCTCCTTGCCCTTTCTCCCCACCATAGAGACACCTGAGGTTCACCTCTACAGCATTGCCTCCCAGCCTTGAATGCACATGGGGATCACCTGGTGAGCTTGAAGACACCTGGGTCCCATCCACAACAATTCTGATGTAAATGATTCGGGATGCCATCAGGTGATCCCAATGTGCAGCCAAAATTGAGAATGTGATATTGATGCTGCTACCACTCACCTATCAAGACAGCTTCACCTATAGGTAAAGCCAAGATCAACATACTGGGTAACAGGAGGTTTAATTCTTTTTCCTCTATCTCAATTCAATTTTAAAAACACAGTTCAAGGTGCCAATGCCCCCACCTCCAACAAAAGTCCAAGTTTTCAGCCCACCTTCACTTAAAGCCTATCCACACACTTATTTTTCTTCACAAATTCATCAGCATGGCCACCTACAAAAACAATTGCCTAATTTTACTTCACTTGCTTTAGTGCTGTGATCTTTTAGGAGCCCTAATAAATATCATCTCCCTTCCATGTCTAGGTTCTGAATAAACTGAGGAATAGCACAAAGAAAGAACATCCAGGGAACAAAATTTCATCTTACTTCTGACGCATTACCAGGGTAAAGGACTTGACTTTATATCAGTACTTGGCCCAGGTTTACAGGGTAAGTCGGCACATTAGCTTCTTATATTAAAGACAGAATAAAAAACCAGTTTTAATTAGGGGATTGATTGATGCACATCATAGATAATGGTACCAGGAAACCAGTGTAGTAGTCTGAGTAAGGGAAGTCAGTCGAGTAATTTTATTGCATTACTAATCAATCTTTGGCAGCTTAATGAATCCATTTCCACAAGAATCTCCCAAATATCAAGTTAACTACAGTACTCATTTAACCTGAAGTGGTCTGCTTACTCCTTCATTCACCCTATTAGATTTTAAGTTCCTTTAAGGAATGGAATTATTTCTTTTATCTCTACTTCCAGTACCCAGACTAGATTAAGGGCATTGTAAATATCAGTTGAATTCACTGTAATGAAATATGATAGATGCCACCACCAAGTTAGAAGAAATGGACATCTCTATGATCTTACCTGTTACAGAAATGCTCTAAGACACAGAAATGGTAGATGAGCTTTCCCAAGAACAGGTACCAACTCATGTAAATAAAGGAGGAACAAAAGAGTATGTTTTCACATGTGGAAGATACCAAGTAGTTAATGGACCTGGAGAACAGCGCATGTAAGAGGGTGTGCTGTGAGATATGGTTAGACACAGTTTATGAAGCATCTGGTAATCATTCTAAGGGATTTAAAGGCCTATGTTTTCCTCAAGCAGCTATTATACAAAGAGCTATGCAATTCCCCAAAGAAAAAAAATATTTTTACTGCTCTGGTGGACTCTTTAATGTATATAACACAATAAATTACATAGCCTAAGCTGGATCCTTCTCTGGTCAATAGCAACATGTAAAGTTACAGATCTGCATACCTTTCTTTGATCTTCATTCTGTTTGTCTGGAAACCACCTGGATTTTTAAAAAAATCCTTCCTATTCAAGACTTTATATCCCCCTTTTGTCCTTTTAAGCAAAAATAATAATGATGATAATAATAACATTGACAAAAACAAGAACAATAATTCCTATGACAGTATCTGAGAGCTGGCTACACAAACTAATTGAAGCAGAGAGCTAATAGAATTGAGAGTAAACTTAACCCTGACTTTATCTGAATTATTCCACCTCTGTGTATTAATCCCTTCTTTTATAAAATGGGCTTACTTTTTTAAATATATTTTTATTGATTTCAGAGAGGAAGGGAGAGGGAGAGAGAGATAGAGACATCAATGATGAGGGAGAATCATTGATAGGCTGCCTCCTGCATGCCCCCTATTGGGGATTGAGCCTGCAACCTGGCATGTGCCCTTGACCAGAATCAAATCCAAGACTCTTCAGTCCACAGGCTAACACTCTATCCACTGAGGGCATAAAATGGGCTTATTATAGTATTTATCTAATAGACTTGTAAGAATATATGAGTTAATTTGTGTTAACTCCATGGATTGAAGACTGGCAAAGAATAAACACTATATAAATGGTATCTGTTATTAATGAGAGAGGTACATTCTAAGAACTTTCTACTTATAATAATTGTATTTTTCTAATGCCTACCTATATTTTCAATAAAATGGACATTAGACAAGTCAATATTTATGTCCTTAATTTTGGATCTAACAATATCCAGGTTTTGGTAGAAATTTAAATTGTGACTTTGTACTACAACTTCAAAAGTATTTGATAACAGAAGCCCAGTTACCCAAAGTCTGGAAAGATTTTCACCTAGAAAAAAATAGTACTTTCCTACATTTCGAAGCAATTTACATTCAGCAAATATTCATTTTGCAGCAGTCTAACTCAGATGTTATGTGTTCAGAGCATGATAAAGACTGGGTTTAATAATCTCTCTTGGCCTACCATGTAGAAACTTCATCATATCAGATGCATATAGTTAGTTGAGAATTTTAACAAAAATATTCTCTTAAATAATAATAGTAAATTCTATGAGTTTTACTTATAGATATCTTGTGCTAGAATTTTTTTAAAGAATATTTATGCCTCATGAATTGCCATCTAATTTAGTATAAAAGATTTTATATATACTGTACAAAACTGACATATATTTAATTGCATATGTAGACATAGACAAAGAAAGAGAGATTTATGCACTATTCTTGAAACATTACCTTTTACCTTTCTTATGTTCCTTGTACATTCTTTCTTGAAGAAAAGGAAAATACACGATTATGGTTCACAAAATTATATATTGAGATCAGTTTAATAAATGATTAAAATTAAAGTATTATGATTCTTTTCATTTCGTTGTTGTTGTGTTTGTTTTTGTTAACTCTCACCGATGATATTTTGTCATTGATTTTTTTTTTTTTAGAGAGAGTAGACAGGAGAGGGAGAGATAAAGAGAGAAAAACATCAATGTGAGAGAAACACATTGATTAATTGCCTCCCGAATGTGCTCTGACTGGGGCCTGAATCCAGCCTGCAATTGTCATATGTGCCCTTGACCAGAATTAAACCTGGGACTCTTTAGTCTACAGGTCAACATTCTATCTACTGAGCCAAACTTGCTAAGGCAAGATTATTTTCTATTTCATTTGTATTTTTCTTTCTTTTTCTAAAATATGTCTTTATTGATTTTAGAGAGAAAGGAAGTGAGAGGGATAGAGAGATAGAAACATCACATGCCTCTTGCAAGCCCACAACCCGGGCATGTACCCTGACCAGGAATCCAACTGGAAACCTCTCCATTCATGGTCAACACTCAACCTTTGAGTCACACTGGCCAGGCTCATTTGTATTTTTCAACATCATTAGTATTAAGGAGCATCTAAGAAATGTGATTTTTTTATTCACTGAACTTTTGTTTGGAAATAAAGAAAACACTTCTAAATATCATGGATTACTCAATTTGTAAACTGTACTTCAATATCCATTGTCTGTATCTCTGAATTTGGAAGGGACCTAGAGAATTATATGAGATTATTTAGATCGCACTTAGGAGTATTCTATCTAGTACTGGCATCATATTAAATTTATTATCACTATCTAGTTTTATCTTATAACATTTTTGTGCTAGTACTATGACAGAATTAATAAACTCTTTAAAGAGAATAGCATTTAGAACTGTTTTTCTCGTAAGCACATTTTGTATTTTGAAAATAGGCATTTAATGACTGACCCAGACATGGGCCAACAGGAAATTTGGATTTTCATTAAATGTCACTTTGGGCCAATGCAGATTTTGCAAAATTCTAGAGGTTAAATAACAATTCTAGAGGCAAAAGCAAATTTCATATGGTTTTAAAGAAAATGCAGAAGCAGAAACAAATAAGATTACTTTAAAATAATTGCTTACAATTCAAAAAATAGTAACTAACTCTCTTTTCAGTCTTTTGAAAGTCTAGGTACACTGTGCTTTTCTTATTCTTCTAAATATAGTCCTCAGTGGGGAGCTTGCCGACATTCTTCTTATTAACCTCATTAGTACCCTTTCATGTAGGACTTGCTGACTAACATGATCTTATGGAGGAAAAGCTGTCGCAAACAAGTGAGTTTCCCTCTGCACTCACAGAAACATTTCTAACAGAACCTCTGGTGAACACAGCTAAGTTGTAGGCATTTGCTTGCCAAATGCCATCTGTTCTGACACAAAAAATTCTCTGGGAGACCAAAGAAGGATGTAATGAGGGAAACCAACTCTTGTAATAACCTTTTAAGATGTTTTTGTTCATCTGACTTTAAAAACAAAATAAAGACCCTTAAGAGATGTATTGTGTGTTTTTTACCATATTATACATTTACAATAGTATTATTAGTTTGATTTGTCATTAATATCCCTTTTAAAAAGGAATATCACTATATTATAAACTAAAACATCAACATCCAATACTGAAGAGGTTAGGAACATTCTTTGTTATTAACTTAATTCAACATCCAATACTGAAGAGGTTAGGAACATTCTTTGTTATTAACTTAATTCTTATTAACTTAATACTATGTGACCCAAATGGCGATTTTTAAATTAAGACCAGATACCTCAAGGAAACACAGGCAGTGGGTCTGCTTTAAATTTATCCATCCTATGATGTTTTCTGAGAGAACTTATACAAATCAACCTTTCTACACTGCTGGTGGGAATGTAAACTGGTACAGCCACTATGTAAAACAGTATGGAGTTTCCTAAAAAAAATTAAGAATAGAGTTACCACATGAGTTACCAGCAAACCCTCCTCTGGGTATCTATCCCAAAAATTTGAAAACATTTATTCTCAAAGATATATGTATCCCCATGTTCATTGGAGAATTATTCACAGTGGCCAAGACATGAAAAAAACCCAAGTGTCCTTTGATAGATGATTGGGTAAAGATGCTGTACATGTTTACAGTGGAATACTTCTCAGCCATAAGAAAAGATAAAATACTGATATTTTGGACAACATGGATGCATCCAGAGAATATTGCGCTAAGTGAAATAAGTCAGACAGAAAAAGTCAAGAACCGCATGATTTCACTCATATTTGGGATATGAAATTGAACGCAACAAATGAACAAAAAATATAAACAAACAAAAACTCATGGACACAACAGGATGGTGGTTATCAGAGGGAAGGGGGATGAACAGAGGTAGTAAAGGGGATCGAATATATGGTGATGGAAGGATATTTGAATTTGGGTGGTAAACATACAATGCAATATACAGATGACATAGTACAGAATTATATACATGAAACTTATGATTTCATTAACCAATATCACCCCAACAAAATTAATTTAAAAAGGAGCATATATAGGCAAATATATAGTAGTGTTTTACTCTAAAGAACAGATAATGGGGTCCTAGTTAGTGGGTTGGTTGGAGGAATCTTGTAAGGATTTTTAAGACAGAAGATATCAAAACCTGTTCTCATTCTTAATGAGAACTTTTGGTGATGCATGCAAAAGTGGATTGTTGCTGAATCAAAGTCAATGAGGAGTGGATACTGGCCATCGCACTACGGAACTTGAGAGGATGGAAAGCTAAGATTATGGGTACAGGCGTAGGTAGGTTGTTAGATGAAATAATGATGATATTTCACTTCTGTTAGTTTCTACTACCTGTGAAAGCACAATAATAATCAGAGAGAAGAAAGAGTGTTCTGTATGTGTGTGACGTGTTAGAGAAAGAAAGTTATGAAATGACTGCCTGACAGAAGTTAATGTATATAAAAGGTTCACTGAAAAATGGTTGGAAAAGAACATTCATAGTATGTAACTATCACAAAAATCCATATTTTAAAATTAAAATACAAATAATTCAAATGTTTTATTTTGTTGGATTTTTAAAACAAAATTTATATTAGGTAATATAATAAAGTCTTAAAATAGAACTGCTAATATTTTAAGATTATACATTTTAATGTAAAATCTATTTTTGTTATATCTTTGAAAGGTAACACACCTTACTGTATTGAATTTTCAGTGCCTTATTTAAGAACATTTCAAACTAACTATTCTTATGGGCAACACGCCAAACAGCTTGCAATTTGTTGACTCACTCATGGCTAGCTGAAACTCTGAATTCTAACTATTCCCAGTGGTTGAAATTTAATCATTTGGATCATTGCTTGATCTGGAAGCAAACTGAGCAGGAATTGAAATGATCATCCTCCCAAACCCAAGAACCATTCTCAGTGGCATTGACCTATTTGAGATTTCCTGGGGAAACTGTACCAGCCTTCATCCAAAACTCAGACCATGCTATCAAAACACAATGGTGTCCAGTGTATTTCACAAGTCTCACATGGCCAGCAACTCTTTATTTTAAAAGGAAAAGAAAGGTTGAGGCATCATCACTCCCCCACCCCACAGGTTCATTTATCCTTCTCAACAGGTAGAAACATTTCATTCAGTATTTATTGAACATCTCCTGTGGGCACAATACCAGGAAACTGGTGATAGCAAATGAGCTAGATTATATTGTTAGCAAGCAGATGTTCGAGCATTATTTGTCACCTGTGACTTGTGGGGTGCCTGACTTAGCGGATGTGTGAAAACTCAGGAAAGCAGCTGGAATCCTTTATGTGAGTGTGTGTTTTTTTTTGCAAGGATGTTAGTAAAAAATGTGGTTCATAGGAAACTGGTTTCCTGGTGTATAAAGTCAGAAACCTCAAATATCAGAGCTCTGTTTTCATCAATAACAATGAAGACATCCATAGAAATTATATTTGTATATTATTTTCTCCTTCTCGCCATTTATCTCCCAAAAATAAGTTTTAACCAAACACAAAGATGAGGTTGCAAAATGAAATCTGAAATAAAACCAGGCTACTATTGTAATCCATATCAAATGGATTTTTCATTTTTTTAATCTGTAAAATATATTGTTAAATTAGAAGAGTCAAAGGGATCCTAAAGCTATTGCCTCTCTAAACAGTGTCAAAATATATTTACACCAAATAAAGAAGCCTATTTACACATGAAATAAATCAACTAATTCTCTGTGATTGTCCAGAAATATTGACTCAGGAAAACAATTTTGATTGACCTGAATCATCCTTCTAATTTTAATTATTTTGTGCATTACTATTTTCAGCAATGAGTCTCTCACACTTCTTTCTTCTTTCCCATGCTCATTTGTTCCCTCTTTCCTTTTTTAATGTCACTCTCTCTAGAAGGAAAATGGATTAAGATAAAAAATTATATATATATATATATATACATATATATATATATATACATATATATATGGGATATTAATTTGAGTAGTACTTATCCAAAATCATATTCCAACCCTAGCCAGTCTGGCTTAGTGGATAGATTATCAGCCTGTGGACTGAAAGGTCCAGGTTTGATTTCAGTCAAGGGCACATGCCCAGGTTGCAGGCTCCATCCCCAGTGGGGAGCATGCAGGAGGCAGCCAATCAATGATTCTCTCATTGTTAATGTTTCTATCTCTCTCTTCCTCTCCTTTCCATTCTGATTAAAATTTTTTAAATTTATTATCTCTATGTCATAGTCTACTTATATACATTGTATTTTTCAACACAACTTAAAAACACATTCAAACTTACATTCTATTTTCCATTGTCTAAAACAAAGCCCAATTTATATAAAAATAAATAAAATGTACTTCATAATTTTTTATTTATTTTTAAAAATATTTTTATTGATTTCACAGAGGAAGGGAGAGAGAGACATAGAAACATCAGTGATGAGATAGAATCATTAATTGGCTGCCTCCTGCATGCCCCATACTGGGGATTGAGCCCAAAACCCAGGCATGTGCCCTTGACTGGAATCAAACCTGAAACCCTTTAGTTCACAGGCCAACACTCTATCCCCTGAGCCAAACCAGCCATGGCCTTCATAATTTTTTAAAGCATTGGACCTAGCCTCCATATTCCATCTACTTAATAGTGGGAAAATGACAATAAATAAATTAAAATATTGGGGTTTTTTTAGAGATTTCTCAGAGTTTGCCAGTGAGCAAAGGTGAAAGAAAGGATTCTGGTTCCCTCAACTCTTAAGTAATTCATTGAGAATAGCATATAGATTAACACAGCAGATGAAAGAAAATGAATGCAACATCTATAAATAAAAGTACCACTAGAGAGATTGTCCCTGTGTCTCCATATGAAATTTTGCTTCTAGATAGAGGGTAAAGGACCATATTCTCAATATTATGAAAGCACAATTACACAAAGACCAGGAAATAACCTCAACAACCCAAGTTTTCTCTTGTAATTATATAAAAATTAAAATTTTGGAAATCCATTTATAAAGGATCTGAGAGCCAGATCAAAATGCATAGCCTGAGAACCTCATTCTTTTAATCAAAAGACACCAAGCAACTATGAAAGAGCAAACCAAATACAGTCATAGGTGGAATAGAAGTGGCAGACAAATGAAAAAAATTGAAATAAAGTAAAATATAATTTCATATATATTTTTAAAATTTTAAATATATGATACACACTGTAGGTTCGTGAACTGGCCCCTATGAACAGAGGGCAAGGAGAAACTGAAGAGGGAGGGGGACACTTCAGATGGTAGGTGGCAGGTTTAATAAGCAAGGGAACTTACTAGTTGTACTGGTTAATAATGCGGATTTTGTAATCAAAGAAAACATGATAATTTCAAGAGAAACATCAAAAGTGCTTTATTCAAAGTAATGTCCATCACTACCTACACATTCCCCCATCTTTAGGTAATTTGTGGGTACCGTCCCAATAGAACTTTTCTTGTTTTGAGGTAAACCATTCAGAGATCCAATTTTCCACTTTTTCGTATGTTTTAAAGTGCTGCTCAGAAAGTGTGTGTGCCATCGATCTGAACAAGTGGTAATCTGAAGGAGCAAGGTCTGGTGAATACAGAGGGTGGGTTAATACTTTCCAGGCAAGATCTTTTAACATGTCTTTAACTGGTTTTGAAGTGTGTGATAGTGTGTCATCATGAAGCAAAACTACTTTGCCATGTCTTCTGGCACATTCTGGTCATTTCACAATCAAAGCATGGTTCAAATTGATTATTTGTTGTCTGTAGCAATTAGTATTAATGGTTTCACTTGGTTTTAAAAGCTCATAATACACCACACCTTCCTGATCCCACCAAACACAGAGCATTGTCTTCTTTCCGAAGCAATTTGGCCTTGCAGTCGATGTTGATGGTTGACCTGGATCAACCCATGATTTTGTGCATTTGGGATTCTCAAAATAAATCCACTTTTTATCGCCAGTCACAATTCAATGCAAAAATGACTTTCGTGCCATTGAAGCAACATTTTACTGATGAATTTTCGGTTTTCCATTTGTCTTTGGTTCAGTTGATGTGGCACCCATTTTCCTTCCTTTAAAATCTTTCCCATTGCTTGTAAATGATCGGAAATTGTTTGCTGAGCAACGTTTAATCTTTCTGCAAGTTGTTCTTGAGTTTGACATGCATCTTAATCCAATAATGCTTGAAATTGTTGGTCTTCAAACTTTTTCAGTTGACCTGGACATTCTTTGTCTTTCACATTGAAATCATCACTTTTAAAGCATTTAAACCAGCGTTCACCAGTATCTTGAGATGGAGCATGTTCACCATAAGCTTCCTGAAGTATTCAGCAACACTTTTCTTCAAAATAAAGTAATGAATTATAAGTTCTTGCAAATGCTCTTTTTTGGCACAAAATTCGACATTTTTAAGTGTAAAAATATTTATGATGTTAACACCATCAGCAAATTTGACATATGAAGTTTTGAAGCTTGTTGTCAATACAACAAAATAGCATACATATCGCATATATATCAACATATGTGTAACTCCATCTATTGAAAAAAAAATCTGCATTATTAACTGGTACACCTAGTATATATGAGGCTTTTCTTGGATGGACACAAAACTGGATCTCCACACCCACCTACCTGAATCTTAAAGGTTTCTAAAGAGACCTTAAATGGGTTCAGTGGTATATTCAGTCCAGATGGTCTCAACAATAGTTAATCTCCTGCTGAGACTGATCAGCAGAACCTGAGCTACGGATGAATGGATTACTCTGACACATTTCTGTGAAAGAGAGGGCTAAGGGACTGCTTGGCTATAGCAACCAAACAGCCCCGTCCTCTTGCCTCCTTAGGCTTTTACTAAAATTAACTATTAGATACTATCAGCAGGGCAAGCATCCTTGAGAAGACACATGCATCTGTAGTGTCCTTTAAGCAAGGACGTTTTGAAGTCTTAATATAGAGATTCCAGTGAAACACCCGGGGGCTCAGACTTGTTTGGAAAAGTCAATGCAGGGTATGCTGCCTTCGGCAAGGTCCCCCTAGAGCAGTGGTTCTCAACCTTTCTAATGCAGCAACCCTTTAATACAGTTCCTCATGTTGTGGTGACCCCCAACCATAAAATTATTTTCGTTGCTACTTCATAACTGTAATTTTGCTACTGTTATGAATTGTAATGTAAATATCTGTGTTTTACGATGGTCTTAGGCAACCCTGCTAACAGTTCTCAACCTGTGGGTCGCGATCCACAGGTTGAGAACTGCTGCTGTAGAGCCTAAGACCATCGGAAAACACAGATATTTACATTACGGTTCATTAACAGTAGCAAAATTACAGTTATGAAGTCACAACAAAAATAATTTTATGGTTGGGGGTCACCACAACATGAGGAACTGTATTAAAGGGTCGTGGCATTAGAAAGGTTGAGAACCACTGCCCTAGAGGCTCTTGACCTTTCAGAGAATCCTCCTTACAGACTTTCTAACCAAGTCCTGTGCTTCCCCACATTCTCTCAAAGCTATGTCCTTGAAACAGCTCCCAGTGTAGGAATGTTGTTGGAAAATACATTCCAAGGACAGAGGTGAGGGTGAGGAGCTCCAATAGCCTGGATCCAGGTCACAGGTCAACTTGTGGTCACATCCTCTCGATGACCACCTCCAACACAAATGTTAAATAAATGCATGTTAAATATTATTAACATACTATTAATGAGGAAACAACACCATTTAAAATTGTTACAAATAACATTTTTAGTTTCTTGGTGTTTATAGGCATTAAATTGTTAAAATAAAATTGCTGAGTTGTAGCAGTAAAGAAGAAGGGCCTCTTGCCCTTTGAGATAGCGTGGTGGGACCCAGAGAGTATTATGCTAAGCGAAATAAGCCAGTCAGAGAAAGACAAGTATCATATGATCTCACTCATTTGTAGAATCTAATGAACAAAATAGATCCAGAGGCATAGAAGCACTACACAGACTGCTGAATCTCAGAGGGCAGATGGACGGAGGTGGGTGGGTTGGGAAAGATCAACCAAAGAACTTGTATGCAAATATGCTTAACCCATGGACACAGACAATAGGGTGGTGAAGGCCTGGAGTGGGGGTGGGCTAGAAGAGGTCAATGGTGAAAAAAAAGGAGGCATATTTTCAACAATAAATACTTTAAAATTGCTGGGTTAGATGTAACTTATTCAGAAAATAGTTATTTTATAATTAGATGGGGGCAGCTTTATGCTTATCTTCAGAGATGCTAGAATATTTGGCTTGCTTTTTATTTTAAATAAAGCTTCCCTTACTAACTAATGATTTGTGGTGCACTGTTTAAAACATGAATGTCTCCCGCCCTGCTTGCAAGGAGCATTTGTTTATGGCTGACTTTTACCAAGTTTTGCAGGTTAGACAACTTGGCTTGGCTAAGTAACCAGAGGGACATAAAATACACTGCTTGAGACACCCATCTGGAGGCTCCCTCAAACCAAAATTCATTGCACAAATTGTGATAGTTCAATTCAAAGACAATGTTCATCTTTGTGCAAATGAGGACCTTGGGGAAAGTAAGCCTTGATGTCTAAGGTGGCTGAACCTCTCTCCTTTGCTGTCCTGTATTTTCTGCCTTGATAACAAGCCTTGCTTGTGTATGTTCTGTAATCTCACAAGCCCTTGCAAGTAAATTATACAAGGCAATTAACAATAACAACACAAAAAAGTGAACATACAACAAAACACCAAAAAAATTTTTGATGTCATCTTTTGTAGAAGAGAAGATTCTTTGTAACTCTAGTAGATAAAATGCACCTTGATGTGTAACTTTGTGGTACCATGGCTCTAATTGAATAGTAAATAGTAAAAATACATCCTTTTACAGAATTAAATAGCTCTTCAGAGTACTTGTTAAATAGTGCTCCAGTGTGACATTGAAAGGACATGCTGTTTAACCTTATTCTTCTGTCAGCTTTTACATCACTTTCTTTAGGAATGATAAAGTAACATTGATATGATCTAGTAATTATTGTATTTGCTCTTTCTGTGATATTGTAATGATAATGTCACTATATTCACTTCCTGGAGAGTGATATTTAAAGGACATACTTAATAAGACCAAATGTGATTTATCTAATCTGCCACACTTAAAGATATCTCTGATAGGGATTGAGATCCTACAAAGAAATTACACATTACACTTGTGTAATCTAGACATATATTGGTACAAGTATGTTCACTGTGATTGCACTTACATAGGGCTGAACAAAACCCTCCGAAACAACATGTCCTGATTTTTATAATCATTAGGAAGAATATAGTGAGCAAATTTGGCATTCTGCTAGTCTGTATCACTAGAGATGAAGGGAAGAAATGAATGATATAGAAGCTTAAAGTGTAACTAAGGAAAGTTGTTTTTATTTAAATGCAAAATGCAAAAATGCAAAATATGAACTTTGATATAGGAGATTTTGAAGGTCAGAGTTTATTTTACAAGATATAGTTTGAATGTAATTTCAAGCTTTTCCTTTGTATAATTATGCATATAAAAAGTATTTGTGATATTATTTCCTTTGTTGTTTTTTAAAAATGTTTTTTAGCCTTTATAATTTTGACTAGCTATTTCAGCAGGCACCAGAATTTAACTACCCATTTTGTTGCTAATGGCATAGAGATCTAATAGCCCATAGTTAACTTTGTTTTATCAAGAATGTTTTTAAAGTATTTACATAAAAGCCAAGTCAGACATTTCTCACAGAATCAAAGATTGATTTTTAAGCTTTAATTTAAAGAAAAATAATTTGTCTAGAAAATATATTCTATTTGAGTTCCCTGGAGATTTTACTATGATAATTATGAACTCTGCTTTTGGTATATTCATTTCTAAAATTAAATTCTTGGTAATTAACTGAAAGTAATGTGCCACCATGTTTTCAAACTGTAAAAACAATTGGGTCTCAAAGAATAAAGTACCTCATTAGAGCTAAAATATAATGATCACCTGAGTATTTTTCCAACAGACTAATTTTGCTTTACAGCTATAACTTTACCACATTTATTGCAAAATCTTTATCACATAATGAGAAGTAAGTATTTAGGTGCTTAGTGCTGACAAGTTGAGAAACCAGCACAAGCTCCTAGTCCAATTATAAAGATGTAGTAGAGGTCAAAGGAAAATGTAAGACTAGGAAGAGTTTCGTTAAATCAGTGAGAACAATCTGAGGAACGAGAAGGCACTTTGACCTGATGAGGAAAGAAAAGGGCAGAGCTGAGGAGAGTCATTCTCCAGATCTCAGGGACATGTAAGGTAATAGGTAGAAATTAGTGAGCCTTTTTTTCCTTCTCAGACGCATTCCCTGAGCCAAGTATTGTCCATTAGCCACTCCAGGACATACAATTAATGCTACTAGAACCACATTGCAGATTACATCTGAGTGACCCCAAATTCTTGTTACCTGGAAACCCATGGTTGGGATCAAGCTGCCTGTTGCTGTGTACAATAACGAGGGAAGGGTTGAATCATATTAGGCGTTTATTGAGAAGGCCAGACAATCAAGAAGACAGAGCACTTACAAGTATCAAATCCTGCCTCCCAACAAGGTGCAGGGGACAGGATTATAAAGGGGAAGGGGCTAGGAATCAGCTACATGCAGGCCAGGGGGTCCGAAGACTTCAGCTATTGTAATTAGTCATCAGATGATGAGATGAAGTTGATGATATGTTTTGACTCCTGGTGGGTCGGTCTGACCCTGCTTATCGGTACTGCTTTCTGGATTCACAGCTGAGTCACCTCCTCAATCACTTCGCACAGGCCTTGAAAAGGAAACTTTAAGAAAAACTTAACCCCCTATTCACATATAAGAAACTTAACCCCGTATCACGTAAGCATATGTGTTCTAAGATTTAAAATAATATGATTATTTTTCAGATTATTCAGGTGATCTATCAGATTACAAATCCCCCCTATCATCCTCACTTCCATGCACCTGGGACATGGAGTCAGTAATTACAAGTAAAGGCATGTGTGAGAGTGTCCCTTTTCTTCCCCCTTTCTCAACATCTGGTGCTACGTGACTGCAACGAGAGGGAAAGTTTCCAGAAGGGAGCAGAGTAAGAGGAAAAAGCAGAAAGAGGTCCTTAAAGGTCAAGTGTCTGATGGGTCTTCAAGGACATACTAGTAACAAGAACAACCACAAAAGGAACATCTTAATGGAAAAGGAATGCCCAGGCAAAGAAACAGACCTAATTCTGGTTCCAGTATGGTAGTATAAGGTTAAAAGAACTAATTCTTTCAACTTATTACAGGTAAACCTTAGTTTAACAAGCAAGAAACAAGGCTCTAAAATACATATAAACAGAAGCTGGCAGAGTTCAGAGGGAAGTCAAGTTGGAGAAGCAACTCTCAAAGGGAGGAGCTCTTATTTTTCTTTTCTTTTTTAAACCTGGACTCAGCTCTTCAATGGTTATTTCTACTTTAAAACAGATTTATTGAGGTTTAATTGATATTTAAAAAGTGCACATACTTAATTTATATTATTTGATGATTTTGGATGTATGCAAACACCCATGATGCTATCACCACATTCAAGGGAATAGACATAACCAACACCTCCCAGTGTTTCCTTTGATTTTTTTGTTTGCTTGTTTTAGGGTAAGAATACTCAATGTGAGATCTACCCTCTTAACAAAATTTTAAGTGCCCAACATCATGTTGTTAACTATAGGCACAATGTTGTAGAACTTACTCATCTTGCAAAACTGACACTTTATACCCATAGGAATAACCTCCCATTTCCTCTCTCCTGGCAACCAGTACTGCATCTTCCACCTCTAAAAGTTTGACTATTTTAGATTTTCCACATAAGTGGGATCATACAGTATTTGTCTTTCTGCATCTGGCTTGTTTCACTTAGCATAATATCCTCCAGGTTCATCCATATTGTTGCAAATGGCAGGATTTCCTTATTTGTTAAGGCTAAATAATATTTCATTGTAGGTATATACCAGATTATCTTTATTCATTTATCTGTTGATGGACATTTGTTTTATTTCCATATCTAACTTATTGTGACTAGAGCTGCAATGAATATGAATGTGCAGCTATTTCTCTAAGATCATGATTTCAATCCTGTGGGATATTTAGCTAGGACTGAGATTGCCAGGCCATATGGTAGTTCTATACTTAATTTATTGGGAAATATCCATATGGTTTTCCATAGCTGCTATGCCACTTTACAATTCTACTGACAGTATACAAGTGTTTCAATTTCTCCATAATCTTGCCAATACTTTTTATCTTTAAATATTGGTGTAAGAGAAACACATGGATTGCCTCCTGCATGCTCCCTGACCAGGGCCAGGAATCGAGCCTACAACTGAGGTATATGCCCTTGACTAGAATCAAACCCAGGACCCTTCAGTCCATGGCCTTACACTCTATCCACTGAGCCAAACCAGCTAAGGCTATTAAATAATTTTAAGAATATAATTTTAATGAGGACAGGTACTTCCACTTTTTTCTTCAGCATTTCATTCCTGTGTCCAGAGACTACAAATAGTAGACGCTCAAAGAATATTTCTTGACTTACTGAATATGAAGCCCTTAAATTCTGTCAAATTAGATTATATAATAAATTTGAACTTTATAATGAGCCTATTTATCTTCATAATATGGGTACTTTAGGAATGTACTAATAAAGTAATGTATAAACATTTGCTAATAATATGAAATGTATAGCAACTTCTTTAAATCTCTTTTTGGTTTTCAGTATTCATGGACAGATCCTCAGAGTTTCCTTGTCCTGAGGAATCCAGTTTTTTTCTATTGGTGCAGATACCAAAATGAAGTAGGCATTCCCCTACAAACTATCACAATGTCAGAGAATCAGAGATCAGCCAATAACCTTCTTCCTTAATATTGCTTCTTTAGATCCTAAAAATGTTTTAAACTCAATCAAGAGGCAGACCAAACTGAAAGAAGAATTCAAAAACATACATTTAAAATCATTTCTATGTAGCAAATGAAATTCCTAAGGCTGAGCTCACAACAAAAAATTATGCTACCTGCTTGTAAAATCTGCTTCTCTCATCTATAAAAGAAAGACAGGCCATAACTGGTTTGGCTAAGTGGATAGAGTGTCGGCCTGCAGACTGAAAGGTCCCAGGTTCGATTCCAGTCAAGGGCATGGATCTGTTTTTGTTCATCAGTTTATGTTGTTCATTATATTCCACAAATGAGTGAGATCATGTGATATTTATCTTTCTCTGCCTGGCTTATTTCACTTAGCATAATGCTCTCCATCTCCATCCATGTTGTTGCAAATGGTAAGAACTCCTTTTTTACCGCATGTACCTTGGTTGCCGGCACATCCCCAGTTGGAGGTGTGCAGGAGGTGGCTGATTGATGTTTCTCCCTCCTTGATGTTTCTGACTCCCTGTCCCTCTCCCTTCCTCTCTGTAAAAAAATCAATAAAATATACTTTAAAAGAAGAAAGACAGGACAGAAAAATAATTCCTAAATCTCAAATAAGAAGGATATTCTTATATTTATGGCTTCAACAGGGATGAGACATTAACCTCACTCAGAAGTAGATTAATTCATCCAAAGAGCATTTAGTATTTTTCATGAATAATTTACTGGAGCAGTTTTTAAAGTCATTCTGAAACAAGTTTGCCTTTCTTCAGAGATGAATCTACCAGATGAATATGTCTTAGGATCTTAAGCAAATATAACTTATTTTTATTAGTCAGAGATGGCATAAGTCATGCCATCTACTTACTTATGTGTAGACTAATGAGTTTTATTCATTGAATAGGTAGTCAATACTGCATTTTCAATTCAGGCCTGCCTTTCTGGTAAAAATTAAGTAGTGTTGTTCAAATTATTTAGTCCTTTTCCTCTCAAAAAGTCATTTTCTATAATAAAAATGCTGTCCATAAGTGTGATTTTTACTGCTGCCTATGAGATTATCATCATGAATGAAGTGGTAAAAGATTTAGATTTGCCATAACTCAGAGATAATGTTTTTTCTTTTATTTTGCAATTGACAAATTGTATCTTGACTTTTCTTTTTTTATGGTGGGGGTTAATGAGCAGGATGTTAGTACCACACACATTTCACTGTTATGTTCCTCCATTTTTATAGTCTAGGACATTAATTTATTAATAATAATTTATATCTTTCAGCAAAGTAATCAATACCAGTTAATGCACTGTTAAAATTGACATTAATCACAATCACTTTTCCAGGGATAGCACCTTCTATCTTATCTTATAATTAAAAGTGTAATGTAATTTCTATTTAGTAAGCATATTAATATCTGCTTCTGTATTTATGGATTGTCTTTTACTTTTCTCCCAAATCAACTGGGAAAATAATGTCTTTTAAAAAACCAATGTCTCCAAAGCCACAGCTTTTAACATTACAAGGTGTTTTAAAAAACTGGATGGCGATGCAGATTAATTATATAGAGAAAGTAAAGCATATTGTATATCTCCTGTCAATAACTGCATGGCAGTTGCTCAAAGTGAACATTATTCATGTGTGTTTTCTTGTGCAATTTTAAATAACTTTCCAGCTCACATTACTTTTGTACATCAAAATTTACTGTAGGTGCACATATACTCTGTTGTAGAAATTAGAAATAGAACTTAGAAGTCTGGAGATAGGTCTTTCGCTGGCACTGTCAGAATTAGCCTATTTTGTGCTTTTCATTTCCTTCTAAGAGAGTATTTTCTCATGAAGTGTAGAACTAATGGTGCAGGGAAGCATAAGTCTGCATTTAAAGGCCCACAGATGTATTGAATCAAGATCATTAAAATGACTGATTTGTATAAGGCAGCCAGTATTCACAGCATCAGGCAAGATCATTGTCTCAGAGATGACACTGAAAATCCTATCTAATAAAGAGGGAATATGCTAATTGACCATCACTCCATCACAAAGATGGCTGCACCCACAGCTGAGGCCAAGTTCTCTTAAGGAGCCTTAAAGAGCAATTAGCAGGGACCTGAGGCTACACCCTCCCCCGCCCTGTGGGGCTTGACAGGGGACCTCAGGCCATAGCCCCGGCCCAGTGAGGCTTGATGGGGACCTCAGGCCATGACCCCCGCCCTGGTGCCAGGCCAGGGAACCTGAGGCCATGCTCCCCGCCTGGCAGGGCTTGACTGAAGACCTTAAGGTATGCTTCCCGTCCTGGTGCTGGGCTAGGGGACCTGACCTCAGGCAGTTCCCCCTGCCCCAGCGCCAGGCCAGGGGATCTCAGGCTGTGCCCCCCACCTGGCAAGGCTTGGTAGGGGACCTCAGGCCGCACCCCCGCCCCAGCACCGGGCCAGGGGACCTGAGGCTGCGCCCCCCTGCCTGGTGGAGCTTGACAGGGGACCTCAGGCCATGCTCCCCACCCAGTGGGACTTGATGGGGAACCTGAGGCTGCACCCCCCTGCCAGTGGGGCTTGATGGGGGACCTCAGGCCATGCCCCCCGCCCAGCAGGGCAGGACAGGGGATCTCAGGTCATGTCCCCCACCTGGTGGGGCTTGACAGGGGACCTCAAGGCATGCCCCCTGCTCTATATGGGGGATCTAAGGCCACGCCCCCATCCTGGCACCGGGCCAGGGGACCTGAGGCTATGCTCCCTGCCTAGGGGAGCTTGACAAGGGTGGGACTGGCTGGGTCTGGATCTAGCCCGATGCAGGGGGGGGGGGGTCGTGGCCGGGTATGGGTCTCAAGTGATTTTGAGGTGCATGTGGGTGGGCGGGGACTTGACTCTGGGTCCCCCTTTTAATGTGCACAAATTTCATGCACCAGGCCACTAGTAGTTAAATAAAATTTAGTTGAAAAAATATCTAAAACAAAAGAAGAAAAATAGTATGCATATATTTCTGAGAGTAATGTTTTGGGTTTGTGAGGACAAGTCTTCAAATCAAATGTTTAAGAATTAATAGAATATAGGTTAAAGCAGGGGTCCTCAAACTTTTTAAACAGGGGGTCAGTTCACTGTCCCTCAGACCGTTGGAGGGCCGGACTATAGTTTAAAAAAAAAAAACTATGAACAAATTCCTATGCACACTGCAGGCCTGGTACGAGTCGGCTGCTAAGCAGGACAGGCAGCGGCACCCGGCGGGCCGGATAAATGTCCTGGCGGGCCACATGTGGCCCGCGGGCAGTAGTTTGAGGATGCCTGGTGTGCCTGTATATATACAGAAGTTATCATTAGAATTGAGAGGAAGCTACAGAGAGACAGATTTTAGACCAATAGTAACAAGGATTCTTTACTTCTATTGCCACAAACCAGATTAGCTGTTTTAAGAGCAAGGTGGTAGCCATCAATTATAAATCTTATAGGCATGGTTCCTGGATTGGTAAAGGTTATTGATTTGATTACATTTATTTTTCAGACTATGATTTCAGATTTTCCATATGGCAAAATCAGTGTATCCTCAACTTTAGTGGAAGATGCCATCAAAGGATCAATTAATGTGAGGCACAGATGTGGAAGGTAAGAACTTAGATTCTGGAGTCTCACTTTTGGATTCCAAAATGAACTCTACCACTTACTATTTCTCACACTGGACAAATAATTTAATATTTCTAGGCCTCAATCCCCACCTCAAATTGAATAGGACTGATTTTTGTGAGAATCAAATGAGGTGATGTTTGTAATCTATTTAACACATTTACTAGAAAATCAATGTTAATTATTAATATTAAATTCTAAATATATATTTGCCTTATAGCATCTTCAAATATCAGTTCTGGAGTTACAATTTTCAAATGAGCTCTCAGTACTAAATATTCAACTAAATTTATTTTTTTTATTTTAAAAAATTGCATCTTTATTTTTTTAATTTAAAAATAAAATTTACATTTGATATTATTTTGTATTAGTTGCAGATGTACAGTATAATGTTTAGACAATCATGTACTTTATAAATTTATAATATATATGACCCCTTCATTGCAAACCTTATTCAAGGACAGATCTGTAGTCTGTAGTAAACAATAAATGTTATATATTAGTATTTTCTATCAAAATAACTATTTTGCCAAAAATATCTTGCTTATCTTAAAATAGCAAAATTTGATTTTTCTTCCTGAAGCAAGCCATATATTTCATGTTTTGTAAGAAAATGTAAATATCTTTGTTAACTGATCATTTACTAAAAAAAAAAAAAAAAAAAAAAAAAAAAATTACAATCCATTCTCAATAGGAAAAACAATAAAGTAAATTATTTGGGGTAGTTTTAGTAATGAAATTATACTACACTTCCATTTTATCATAATCCTATATTATTTATCTCTTCAGTTAGTTGCCTTTTATAAAATTTTGCTAGATATTATAATTGTTATTTAACTTAAGACAATTTTTTCCTAATAGTAAAGTTTTCATTTGTGATCTTTTTATGTTCCCTCTTGCTAATTTATTTTCAAAATATTATTTGAAGGCATAATCTTTTGAAATTTATACAGCTAATCAGTTACATGTTAATAATGTAAGTAATTATAATAAAAGCTTATGCTAATCTTTTCTAATGGAGTAAAATAATCTATGGCTGGGAGTTATTCTATGGCAGAAAGGATTAATTCATTAGTTAGGCCAGATGATATGTATTTGCAGTGACCTCTGAAACAGCATGGAATGCTCTAGAGTTAAATGTGTAAGTGGATTTTGAATTAGTTGAAATGAATATCAAAGGAATTCTATATAGGATAGCAACATAAATTAAACTAAAGGAGAATAACTATTTCAAGAGAATTTACAATTATGAAACATGGAATTTTATATCAATTTTGTTTGCTTTACCTTGTAGACAACACTGACGTTGCGATTTTTTTCAGGTGTTAACGTTTTAGGGGCCAATACTGAGAAAGAGGCAACAAAGCAGAAAAGGTTGCACAAGTACTACTTTGTATGGAATTGGAAAAGTCACCTAAAATATTTGAGTCTGTTTCTTTATGAGTATGAAAATAATTATGCCTACCAGCAGATTGATCTAGGGATTAGTGATAATTCATATGCATATGTGCACATGTCTGTAAACTTGGTTTATATTTAGCATGCAGTTTCACACCATGTACTGTAACTCTACAAGGCACCGAATCCTCAAAAGAGAGTTAAATATAACTAGTAACAAACAAACAACTACTCTATATTCCTGCAATACCCATCTGACTACTCTGCTTAATTATGTGTAAGAGTACAATGTAAAGTTGACAACTTAAATTTTCCTATCAATGGAGTCATGGGTTATCTAAGATTCCAGAATATTATATGAATTATTTTTATAGTATTCTTTATCCAACTTGGATAATTAAGATTTAAAGGAAGGTGCTATTGGTAACTTTTGTGTGGTTGTTTTTTTTAACAGATCAAGGTAGCTAAATGTCAGTGAGAAAACCTAAGAGCTAAAAAGAAAGAGAAGTAAAAAAGGAGAGATAAATATAGAATTCCATCAACATCTGACATGCTGGTTCTAGTTTTACACCAGACACAAGTAATATTACTGGGATATACACTGAGTGGCCAGATTGTTATGACCACCTGACGTTTGTAGGCAAATTAGCCATACACTGCATCATATGGGATATGGAAGCCGAAGGCCTGTTTGAACACCTTTGCTATCTGCAGTTACCAAGATAAAACATCTCCAATTCTCACAGGAACTCAAGGATTGGACAGTCGAGCATTGGAAAAAAGTCATGTGGTCTGATGAATCACGTTTCCAGTTGCATCATGCAAATGGCAGAGAATTTCGCGGAAAGAGCATGAAAGCATGCACCCCACATGCATGAGTACAACCCTTCAACCTGGTGGGGACAGTGTTATGGTTTGGGGCATGTTTTCCTGGCATGATTTGGGCCCTTTAATTCGTGTGGAACAACGTCTGAATAGCACAACATACCTAAATATCGTTGCTGATGAAATTCATCCTATCATGTTGATGGCGTATCCCAATGGAGATGGCTTCTTCCAACAAGACAATGCGCCATGCCACGGTTCTCGTATTGTGCAGGAGTGGTTTCAAGAACATGAGGGAGACCTTACCTTGCTTAGGTGGCCCCCACAATCACCAGATCTCAATCCAATTGAGCATTTGTGGGACAAAGTTAAAAGAGCCATCAGGCAGCTGGTTCCACAACCATCAAATCTCACAGAATTGGACAGTGCTATTCATCAGGCATGGTGTCAGATTCCTCGCATCACCTTTCAACATCTTGTGGAGTCAATGCCAAGAAGAATCGCCGCAGCATTGAAGGCAAAAGGTGGCCCAACGAAGTACTGATGGGGTGGTCATAATAATATGTCCACTCAGTGTATTTATTTGCTGGCTTTATCCTTTCTTCCATCCTAATAGTAATAAAGAATTCTCTACAAACTATGAATATTGATAATAAGCAAAAGTAGAATAGAGAAGGGGGATATGTTCAAGAACACTTGCTCTTGTGGATGAAATCAGAAACACACACACACACACACACACACATACACACACAAACACACACACACACAAACACACACACACACACACGTTTATTTCCCTCTAATGACAGTGCAGAACTTCTTGTCGGGAGGTGTGCATGAAAAAGTAGATGCTGGATTCTAAGCCATGCAAAATTTCAATAACTTAATTAGTTCTACAGTGTTTTGTTGTTGTTTTTTAATATTTTTATTGATTTCAGAGAGGAAAGGAGATAGAAACATCAATGATCAGAGAGAATCATTGATCAGCTGCCTCCTGCACACCCCCTACTAGGGATCGAGCCCACAACCCAGGCATGTGCCCCTGGCTGGAATTGAACCCAGGACCCTTCAGTCCACAGGCTCACACTCTATCCACTGAGCCAAACCAGCTAGGGCTTGTTTTTGTTTTTATGTTTGCTTCACAATTATTCATATTATAGTTTAAAAAGAAACCTTACATACACTGAAATTCAAAACCCTCCAAGTTTGTGGGCAACTGCTCATCTCCATTATATCTCCACAATATAACACAATGTCTGGCACACAGTAATATTTTGACATAATATTTACTGCAGACACAGTTGAATGTGTCAATATGTGGTAAGGAAAGGTGTTTACCTGTATGTGTCAATGAATAGGTGGTGTTTAAGATACTTTATGGGATCTAGCACTAGATTATATGGTCTTTGACTATCCTTCCTATTCCCAGAGTGTTTAGATAAATGCATCAGAATCAATGTCTTCTTAGGATAACCTCAATGGTACTTAGGTCTCAGATCCTTCTGCTAAGTGGTTACATAGATGTTAGCAGTCAATCTTTACCCTAAAATAAGCAATCCTCAAAAACTCAAGCATGTTGGCAACCTATCTTTCTTCATGACCAAGGAACCTGATATATAACATGAAGGCTGGGGACAGCATTTAGAGAATCCCCCGGGAAAGCATTAACTTCCAGTTAAAACAATGCCTGGGCATTTTAGTAAGCCAGAGCTCCTCAGTGATTAATTCACACTAAGTGATGTGTCAGTTTTCCTTGGGGCATATGTCATGTGGAACTGATGCATGATGACTTTATCTTTTAGCTTAAATTCTAAACTATACCTATATTGTGTATTTTATATCATTGCAAAGCACTGCCCATTTGCCATGGAAATGTGTAAGATTCCCCAGCATACCAACATAGTTCACTAATTAGGTAAAACACTCCACATAAACATTATGCATGAAATTCATTCTCTCTTAATTGTCTTATGACAAATACCCCCAATTAAGCGGGGAATCTGTAAGATTTCACTTATTTTATTGTAATTTTCATTTGTTAGTAAATTGTTCACCTGTGCTATTCTTAGATTCTGAGCTGCATTTGAGACTTCAGTCAAGTTTATGAAATTTCCCCTTATTTGTGATATTCAAACTGACCCATCTTTTACTTTCGATCTACATCTTTATTTTTCCCCTTCTTGGTTTTTGTCTTTGAATATTACAAAATAGAAATATGTTAGATGTGAGGGCGATCTGGCTTCAACATCTGTCACCCCATTGATCGCCAGGGTTGATTCGGCTGATCTGGCTGGCTAGGTGGGTGTCCCCCTCCTCCCTCACTGATCCAGGAGCATCCCTCCCAAAGCTGTGTGCTCAGTGGAAGAGGATGGCCTTCTCCCCAGAGGAGAGGACCAGTCTTAGGTCAAAGCTATATGAGTAGCTGTGCTCCCTTGCTAGAACAAGCTCAAAATAGAAATACGTTTATGTAATACCCTAATTAATCCAATCAGGTAGATTATCATCACTTTTTTTTTTTTAGTTATATGAACCAATTAACTAAGTCTGCCTCTGAAATGAACATCTTAGTTCTTAAATATGTTTTGGAATATGGGGGAATGTACTACATTTAGAAATTCTGACCAAATTACCTTTGCTATGTATAAAAATCATTTTAAGATAATGTGCAAGATTTTTTACCTTCTTTCCTCATGCCAAAAATACCTTAGTAGTGGAATCCATGTTAATCACAAACAATGCCTTATGAATGAATTTGGGAATCCCAGTAGATATTCTTTCTGTAAAATTTTACTCAACTCTCCAAAAAGATACATACAGTATGTCTTAACATTCATATTTATCCTGCCAGAGTACATGAAGGTTCTTTAGATGACTGGTCTTATTTTGACAGTTCCTTAAAATTTATCTTTTATGTATCCATTGGCCATTATCAAAATTTTATGAAATCGGATGTCAGAGTTGGTTGTGGATTTTCTTAGAGTAAGAATAAAGAAAAAAGTGACGTGGAGCTTAAGAATAGATCAGTTCATGCTACATCTGAAGGAAAAGGTATGAATTTAAAAATTCACTAGGCCAAATACATGTCTGAGTTCAACTGATTCTTACTGAAAGGCAGGTATGGAAGGTTCAGAGTATTTTGAATCAAATTTCAGTGCCTACTTCACTAAGGTGGAGGTAGGATCCTTATTTTGTTCTGCTCTTCATATTCTGCCAGAAAATCTGAATGCCTACAATCTACAGCAGAGCCTCCACACTCAGTAGACCTCCCTTGAGAAACAACAATTTAATTACACTCCAGGCTGATAATCAGCTACTTTCAACAGCTGAATCTGGAAAAATAATTTTTGAAGACAGGATAGCAGTGGAGACTTTGGGAAAAATTTTCCTCCTAAACAATAGATCAAGGCAGTTCCTCAGAAGGTACCATGTTTCTCATGGACTAAGGGTTGTCCTTATTACCCTATATTGTTAACTCACTGATTATTGCTGGAGTAGGATTCAAGAGGAAATGTGCTCCCATGAAGAGAGAAGAGGGCATGAAGGAAACCGAGTCAAGGGAGCATCTGAGCTTCACTGGTGTTAAAATACGATTTGCTTAGAAATAAATAAAATGTTTGTTTTCAATAGCCCAAGGTTTGTTGCCTGATTTCAAATATAAATCTCAAAACAGTTTTACCTGAATTTAGATACTTGCATACTATGGTTAAGATTTATTGTTATATGAGTATCACTCATACTGTCATAATCTATTTTTTAAATGAACTCACATTTTTACTTCTATAAATTATTTTTCAAAGGAAATTTCTATCAATGCTGTAAAGTTAAATGCAAAGTCATTCCTAGCCAATAGAAGATGTAGAAGTTTAGGCTGGTGGTTCCTTTGGCAATACATCCTTTAGCAAAAATGTGTAGATTGGTAGGCTAGTCTACCATTCTGTTCCATGTGACTGTAACCTCATTTAGAAGAAACTTTCATGCACAATAATACATATTTTTAAAGAATTAGCTCTTGGCCTGATTCTGGGCTGGGAGCTGAGAGAAATTAAATCTCTACCCATGGAAGACCAAGTGTGCCAGGGCAGACCAGCAAACCCTGAGCGACAGATGAATGATAACTCTGACACAGGTTCACTGTGAAAGAGAGGGCTAAGGGACTGCCTAGCTAAAGGAACCAGACAGACTCAATTTCCTGCCTCATTAGGCTCTTATTGTAACAGCAGTTTAAGATAAAGTTTAACTTTTAGATACAATCAGTAGGGTAAGTAATCTTGGGAGGACACATGTGTTTGCAGTGTCCTTTAAGCAAGGACACCCAAAGATTAAGCATAAGGATTCCTTTAAACACCCAGGGGTCTGCACGTGCACAGACTTGTTTGGAAAGGTCAAGGAATAATTAGGGGTGCCGCCTTTGGCACTCCCCCAAGTCAGAATTCTGATAAACAGCGTGGTCTACCTTCAGTACACTTCCCTTTTCTCGGAATGTCCTTACAAACTTCCAACCAACTCTCCTGTGCTCCCCAACACAAGTGACTATGAAACCTGAACTAAGTATTATCTATTCCACCAAACCATAAATGTAGAGGTGCTAAGTAACACACCATTAAGGGGAAGTGGTATATGTAACATCAGGTTTGAGCAAATTGGAAAACACAAGTTCTTTCATGAGAAGGTGGCCTCCACTCAGGTCAAACTCTCTTTTTATTTAGTTGCCTCTCCTTCTATCCACACTTAGAATTGATAGAGAATCTTATCTCTAACAGAAGAAAAAGTATCGATTTGCTGCTGCTGCTGCATTATTGCCCCAAGTAGGAATTGCCCAGGGAGACAGGAAATCTTTTGTGTGGGAAAATTGTTAAAGAGCACAGTTCGGGTTTGACTTTAAATGAAAGAAGAAATGAACAGAGGTAGGATCTAAATACTTAATGTGTAATGGTTTATCTAAGGGTTTAGCATAGTCACTAGGGACTTTGAAAAAACTAAGACAAAAAACTTGCAAAGTGCACACTCCAGTCCCTCCTCAGGTAGCTGGACGCACAACAGCAGATGTGAGGATAAGGCCCTGGTAACTAACAGTTTTTGCATCCAGTTTAATGGTTTTATTAAGTTCCAGTTTAATATCCACTTTATTTTTGTTTTCCTGATGAAATTCTGGCAAACATAGGTGGAAACAAAGAAATTCTCATCCATGGCACTTTGTTTCTAGCTCACGGCTCTGCTCTCTGAATTTAGAGAGCCCTCCTTTGCGACCTGGGACTGACCTCCTGGTTCTGCTGTCTTGTGACCTATCCAGCTTGGGAACCCAAAGAGAGGTCACTGGATGTTTGAGCTGTTAAGCCCAGAACTGAAAGAGGTCCCTTCTCCTCACAGTCCAGTATTATTTACATGGAAAATACAGAGTTGTACATAGGTATATAACTTACTTCCAACTGTTACGACAAATATTCACAGCTCAAATAGTACACAATCCACATTCTACCTGTCCATACACAATACATGCATTAAAACAAACTTTGATAACTATTAGAGGTAGAGCATGGATTAGTATATTAAAACAATCAGTCTAGTGAAAAACCAAAAATTTGTGTGAACTTGACTTTCTTGGAAGACTTAGAAAATCAAATTTTTGTTTTAAAATAGGAAAATGACAGACATTGCTATAACTTGAACCTATTGCTGAAACAAATCAGGGAAAATAATCAATATGAGAGTAAGAGTCCCTTCGGTGGACTTTAAGGTAAGATATTTAAACTATGTGTGTCATAGATTATACATGTCCTGTCCAACAGGGTTCTGATAAGTATTACATGAAATCATGTGTTTGGAAAAGTAGTTATTTTACTTTAGGAATATGAAGAAGTATCAATGAATATTTCTAGATCTCACATAGATTCCATAACAATTATACCTTAAAATACTAACTTTAATATTATACTGGTTCTGTATACACTGTCCCCTCTGTCCTCATTCAACTTACCACCGTTCCTTCTCATCCCCATCTCCCCCCCACACACTGCCTTTGGTTCCTTAGGATCCCTTGGGTTAAACTTATAGTTTAGGCCCTAAAACTCAAGATAGATTTATTTATTTCAGAATTTTACAATACTAATTGGTGCCAAAATCTTCAAGTTGATAAAAAGTTGTGTTTATTCAGACCCAATGGATACACTAATGGTTGGTCTTTCCAGAAATCAGTCACCTCTCTCCTTTCCCCCAACACTAATCCATCCCAAGCCTCTGCCCTAGACAACTCGAGGTGGAGGAGGGGACAATTTGCATACTATGCTTTTATTCTCCTGGATGGCACCACCCAGGAGAATGGGAAGCTAATGCTCAAAAGCCTGAACTCCCCAGTGTCATGTAGTTAACAAATTATATAGGGCAAAATCACAAGACACCATGGATTGGTCAGAGGTGGGGTAAGGTTGATGAATCATTTCTTCAGGTCTTGAGGACAGCTCTGAGGTCTGTTGCTATGTCCTTCTCTCTGATTTCATGGGAAAGTAGCCAGGGGATCATTCTACCTGAGGGCTTAGGAGCTGAAACATAACCTAGTTCAAGATGCTATGTTTAGCTTGCCAGAAGTTCAAACCATGTGACCTTCAGTCAGGTCGGGGCTACTGTCTTCTGTTGCGCTGGGGGCTGCTGATTATCTGGGGGATGAGAATAGGGTGTGGGGAGGAAGGTTAGATCTCTGAAGGGTATAGACAGAGAGAAAGACAGATACTATTTCCAACTAAATTTAATCAAAGTCATAAGGACCCACAGTTTTACTGTGAACAATTAACTTGAAATCCCTGCCCTCATTTGGAGATAGCAATACAAGTGTAAAAACAATTAGTTTCCTGTTGATAAGAACCATTTTTCTACCCTGGTTAAAAAAAGAAAAAGTAAATATATTGCTTGCTTTGGTCTCAAAACAGTATAGTTTTTCAACTTCCAAAGGGAGATTTTTAGCTTACCTAGTCACAATATAAAGTTTTTTGTTATACACATGTAACTCCCTTTTTTCCAATGACCCAGAAAAAAATGGTTATTCTTGATCAACAGATTAATCAGACATAGATACCACTTTAAAAAAAATCACCTCCGAAGTTAGGTGAGAGCTAGGTAGGTGAACTCTTTCTGTTCTATAATAACAAATGAAAAATCATGTTGCCTTCAGAAAAGTAAAGCAAGATTCAAAGGTTATTTAACTGGTCAATTTAAGCAACTGAAATTGGTAGTAATAATTATTGATAAAATCTCATCATAATAATCAGAAAAGTCCTGGCTATAAGACTTTCATTACAATAGATTTGTTATTCGTGATTTAATTAACATTCTTTAAATTAGAAGCACATCAACTTCTGTTTGTAAATTATTTTGTTATACAGCAAATTGTATGGTAATAAAAAGAAATTACGACCTGTACTATAAAATGAACTATGTTTGTGTCCATAAAACTCAGTGTAATTCAGAATTCCATTACATGTACAGCTTTCTGTATACCAAGTCAGACTGTAGATTTAAAGAAAATAATACTATCTATCCATTTTTAAAGTCAATATATTTTTCAAAGCATGCTTTGGAAAAGATTTGGGATTTGTTTCTCTGTTATTCCATTTCTTACATTATTTTCTTTCTTCCTATTCATCTTAACACATTGTAATAAAGAATAAAATCATGTTTATCACCTATTATATTCACTGAATAGACTTTTCTTTCTTAGGTTTTATTTAGGAGCATTAAATATCTATATTTATCCTAAATATAAGAAAATGATACTGAAATCAGTTCATTAAACAGTATATTGCAATTTGTTGAATTCTGGTAAGACGCTTATTAAATAATTAGGTTAAGATTTTTCTGTTATTTTAAAAATATGTTTCAATGATTCTGAATAATTTAACCTCTGAGAATAACAGAGGCCAGTGAAACTTTGAAGAAAAGATTATGCTGCTTAGCAAAGATGCTAACTCCAGAGTAGTTAAGCCATTCACCAGCAAAGCAAAAGGGCACAGATTAATTAAACCTTTAGTTTAGAAAAAAGAAAACAAAGATTTACAGTGTTAATTTGCTCACCCAGGTTATCTCTTTTGGGATTGGTAGTAAATCCTTAGTCAGATACTCAAAAGAGTCAGAAATATAGTATCTGGGACACCATTTACACATTTATTCAAGTGGAGCTTAAATAAAATATCCTCTTGCTGAAGGATTCTAATATATAGCTTGTAATCAATGAATCTTACCAATAGTAAAACAATGTCCTCTCCATTAAATAATTTCCTTAAAACATAAATAAGAGTTCATGATCCTTCTGTACAGACAGGAATAAGCAGAATGGGACCTAACCCACAAATTTATTAAAAGCTATGATATTACACTCTTCCTCATCTTCATATAAAACCAATAAAAACTTACTATAAAATTAAAATCATCTGGTCCAGCCACCAATCTTGACAGTATGAGGCACCTCCTAGTTCCCTTACAGTAGCTGGTATCACTATGGTTCTTTAACCAGCTTCCAAAACTACAACTAATAACAGTCTACACATAGCTCTGATATTTAGCAAGTTCTACCTGAAGTTTTTAAAATATATTTTCTTATATTTACCAATTTTGATATAAATTCTGCCCTTAAATACAGAATAAAACTAATCTTATTATTGACAACAATAAGTAAGCGTTATTATATGAAACGGAAGGCAACAATTTCAGAAGCATGAGTATCAAATTATTCATAAGAAAACTTTTTTAGTTACCTGTAATCTCAGTTCCACATTTATGAGGTTAAACTTTATGTCTTTCCAGGCTAATCTACCTGATTTTGGAATTTTGGTAACATTCTATAACATAAAGTAAATATAGAATAATAGTGATATAAAGAGAGAGTAAAACAATTTATAAAATATTCAAGATTTCATGAAATTAATGGAAACTTTGTCGGATAACTGCAAAGCCAATTGCAATGAAGTGGTGAAAATTAAGTGGTGGCATTTACAAGCATGGTGATATGACATACACTTCGAAGAAGTGACTTGAATATCTAGAGTTAATGAAGGTAGGGAAGAAATGAGTTAAAGTTTTTGGAAAGTTTGCATAAACCTTTGTATCCCCTCCCCAAAATAAAGCAGGGATGCACCTTGTACATAGCTGGTGATTAAGAAATGTTTAAATAATGAAAGGTGAAAACAAAAGTTTGAATGAGTAATGAGGCTATTTGCTTAAAAAAGTTAACATGCTCATTAAAGATCACAACAACAATGTAAAAATAGACAGTATGATTAGCACCTCTCTTGTGATTAAAAAGGTCTCTTCATCAAATGAGCCAACCATCTATACATGTGATTTGCTAAATTATTGCCATAAAATATGTGACAAGACTCTTACTCCAAAGGCACAAATCACAGCATAAAAACTTTACTTCAAATAGGATGAATATGCATTTGAGGAGAGCACCAGATGAAAAAAACTAAGGCACAACTGTTGCCTACACTCAAAATGTTTCCCTGTATTCTTAAGAGGGTAATAAATTTGATTTACTCATAAGTAGTGTTTATTAATATCATTTTCTTATTATTTGAATAAAAAATATTTGGTGGAAGCCCTGACCGGTTTGGCTCAGTGGATAGAGCATCGGCCTGCGCACTCAAAGGTCTCAGGTTCGATTCCAGTCAAGGGCATGTACCTTGGTTGCAGGCACATCCCCAGTAGGGGGTGTGCAGGAGGCAGCTTTCATCAATGTTTCTAACTCTCTATTCCTCTCTGTAAAAAATCAATAAAATATATTTAAAAAATATTTGGTGGAAAATACACAATTCAGTTTCCAGACCTACGAGATAATAATTTTGGACTGGGGTGCCAGAATTATGCAACCCCCTTCCACTGAGGTGACACATTATATACAGTATATAGTTCTAGAACCACTAACAAAAATCCAACCTTGTCCATAAAAACGTGCATCAATTTAACATAGCAACAAAATAAATAAATAAAATGCTGTAGGTATAAATAGTGTTGAATTTGTTATTTTGTTTCTGTAAATATCATTTAAAACAAGCCAATTGATCTTTTTTTAAAAATATATTATATTGATTTTTTTACAGAGAGGAAAGGAGAGGGATAGAGAGTTAGAAACATTGATAAGAGAGAAACATAGATCCGATGCCTCCTGCACACCCGCTACTGGGGATGTGCCCACAACCAAGGTACATGCCCTTGAGCGGAATCAAACCTGGGACCTTTCAGTCCACAGGCCAATGCTCTATCCACTGAGCCAAACCGGTTAGGGGTGGTCTTTGATATGTATAAAATTCCACACAATAAAAACTCTTCTGCTATTCTATTATCTTGAAACTTGAATATAAATTTTTAAAGATAAATATCCTGGAAAATCCTTGAGTTATTTTAGGGCTATGTTTTGTGTAGTAAGGCACTCCAACAAGAGTCCTGTTGTCCATGTCAGTTTCAACTCTTGGCACTTGACAGTATTATATGCTTGGGTATTTCACTTATTTCTCTTATATTCCCCGGACCTAAATATCCTCCTCTTTGAATCTTTACATCATGTATGATTCAAAATTGATGATTCCTTCTTTTCTGTCACCTCTAAAGAGTTTATATGCCTATTATTGTACTTATGACACTACCAGGATTGCATTTGCTTGTGTGTATCTCCTACATTATATTTCTTCTTATTTGAAGGTTCATGTATCAAAGTGTTCACAGTCCATGGCACAGTATGTGGATAACAGTAGAAGTTATTTTAGTGATAAATGATTGGACTTAAATATTAATGACTAAATGAATACTTAAGCTTCTCATGTATTAAGCAATTGCATAGCTAAATTAAAACATCAGAAACATCATAAAACAGAGCAGTCACCAAATTTCCTGTACATCTCCTTTTTTCACTATTCCTATGCCAATTAACAGTCTCAAGAATATCAACAAATTTATATACACTGACTCTGTGACTAACTGTCCTCAGAGATTTACTCTGACACAAATTCTATTGGCACTCTGCATGAATTTTTGGTCTTTTTCATCAGTTAGTCTATCTCACCCATCTCAAGTCAAATATATCTTATCAACAATAGTGGTGTTTTATATTGATTCTGAAGTATTTGAAAATATATTATTAATTAAAACCAGTAGTTCACTTTCTTGTGAGACATCACAACAGATCAAATATGTGAAATGTCTGGTTTCACATGGGATTTGGTAGCAATCCCTAACAAGTAGTTTCTCCAACTTTTCACTAGAATTCCCCATGAAAACAGAGAAAGAAAGCTGAGCATTTGAAACTAAGATAGCCTTGGCCAGGTGGCTCAGTTGGTTGGAGTGTCATCCCATAAACCAAAAGGCTGCGGGTTTGATTTCTGGTGTTGCCTTGGTACAAAAGTACTGCTCTCACAGACCAGTGGAGGTAAGAAGATAGGAAGTACATCAAGAGTCCCCAGAGTAGCTATTCAAAAGACACATACTTGCACCCTATCCAGTTCTCTAATTTTAGGGTACAACAATTTCCATAATACTATTGTGAAACTGAGAAGAATCTATGTAAAATGTAGTACTCCAGAATCCATATCCAGAAATTTTATTTCAGTAAGTTTGTCATAGGTTTTAGAGTTTGAATCATATACATTAAAATATTCGTGAGCATTTACTATATTCCAGACATAGATATAATGGTTCCCTGCCCTCATGGAGCCTATATTCTAATAGAAAGTAAGAAGGAACTCTAAATAATAAATTAAACATATTATATACTTCTATAAGTTGATAAGAGGTGTTTTTTTTTTTTTTAAGTAACAGTATACCAGGGTAAAGCAGAGATGGAAAAGTAAAAAAAGTAAAAGTTACAGTGAGAACTAATGTGGTTATGGTAGATCTCATTGAGAAGTAGCATTTGAGCAATTTGAACATATTCTAGTTATTCAAAAACAAGTGGTCATGGAAGACACTTTCTGTGGAGGTGGGAGAGATTACATTCTCATAAACTTCTCCTCTGATTATGTTTACTTAAAAGGATAGAGTAAAAACTTCTAATAAAAATGTTTCACATAGAGTTTTATATTCTTGGTTTTGTAGGTGTTCTATTCTGTTTCACTGTTTAATTGTCACTGAGACCCTCAAATATAAAAGAATAATGACTGAATAACCAGCAAAAATTTTTCAAGGATTAATAATGGAATTATGTTTATATATGTTCTCTATGGTGCTTGCATATTTCAGGATTTCCTCAATGTGTATATTTTATTCTGCACCCTTTTAAAAAAATGTCAACCTAGCCCGGCCAGTGTGGCTCAGTGAACTGGGCATCATCCCATGCACCAAGAGGTCACCAGTTTGATTCCCGGTCACGGCATATGCCTGGGCTGCAGGCTGGATCCATCCCTGGTGGGGAGTGTGCAGGAGGCAGCCATGCTTCTTTCTCACCAATCTTCTACCTCTTTCTACCTCTCCCTCCCTCTCTCTCTGAAAATATCAATAAAAACATATTTCTAAAAATGGCTACCTACTTTATTATTTATATAACTTCACTAATTACCCCTAGTGATGTATGTAAAATAGAGCATCTACAGGAGAAAATAGATTGAATAAATGTTCAGCTATATCATTCCACTCATTATTCCTTCCATGCATGCTAGTATGGGGGCAAGACTTACTCTGAAACTTATTATCATTTACACTTATATATGGTTTTATTACTTTAGGTTGTGCTATAATTTTAATAAGTCGTCCAAGGCCAATTTAGTGAAATTCCAAAAAGTAAAAGTATTGTGAAGTGTTGACAATAAGGCCCTTTGCTTCTGTTAGATAACTCAGACACTAATTGGCTAAACTTTGAAGATGAAAAATGGCTTTTCATCTTAAGATTCTCAGTGCCACACTCCTTCCCTTTTCATATTAGTGTAACAGGATCCTGCCAGCCTGTGTGCCAAGCGCATTGATTTACTCTGCTTTATGAGTCCCTATGTTTGGAAAATACTCATCTGCCCAACACACACTACTCTGATGAACTGAAATCTGTGATTACACCCTTGGGAATACAACTCTAACCTGATAATGATATTACAACCTGATTTTATGATGTGTCACAACATCAGATATCTTAAGTGTATAACAACAACAATAAAAAACTCCATGGTATCAAAAACAATAAAAATCAGAAATTTAGTTACACAAAATTATATCCTGCTTTAAATGCTAATAAGTAAACGTTTTATTTTGATCCCCCAGATTCCTCATTTCTTCAGACATTGATTAAAACAGATTTCCCTCTGAAAACGGAAGCCTGTACCTTGGTGAAATAAGGTGGAGGTCTGCGGCCAGTTCTAACCAGACAAGACTCTATGTTTTTAACTTTTGCTGTGATGATTGGCATTAATAGTTTCCTTGGCTGGCAGCACTGGCAATGCAAAGGAAAAATTATCTGAGATGACTGCATGAACTTCCATCCCGACAGGAACTGAGCAACTGTTGCGGGGACATGAGACTGTGAACAGGGCACAGGACGAAGTCAAGGCTGTATTTCACACAGTGTGGGTCCTGTAACTAGAGAACCAGTGTCCTGTTAGCCTTCTCACTTCAGAGCTCCAAGTTTGTGCTTGAAAGCTGCACAATGTTAAGGCTGCTTTCAGAAATTTGAAAGCAATGTATCACTGTAGTGCATTAAAAAGTAGCACAAATTAGGCAGGGATAAATATTGATGGATATCCTATTCCATTATGTAAAATCTCAGAATTCTTTTAGTGCATACTAATGAAAAAACACATGCATTTGACCCAAGTAAACACCACAATTAGAGGTAATAATGGTGGCCTTGATGTAAGCAATATAAGGACTGCGTATCCTCTTCTAAACTGAACTTTTCTAGAGGAGTGCTGATGCTCACCTCATAAATGCAGGTGGGTTACTCCCTGGGTCAGCACTTTGCTCCCTTTCCCTCTGGAAAAGCATTCTCAGGATCCATATTTTCGTATAATTTAAACTGAACCATGAAAACTTAGGATTATAGAAAAGTAGAAGTGGAAGAAAGGTTAATAATGATCTAAATGGTACTGTATATATCATATAGGCCTATATGATACTGTTGTTCAAATTATCACAATTGACCATGACATGTGACCTGGGAAAGGAAGGAACAGAGCACATAAAGTACGTGAGAGGGTGTGAAAATGTAGATCAATGGATCTTAATTACAATGAGATAGAAGAACAAAAGAATGATCTGGAATGATAGAACAGATATATTGATCCAAAGATGGATTTCCAAAGATGAAATTATAGCAAGAACATCTAGTAGCAAGGAGAAACATTCAAGGGAATACCACATTGACCAAATTAATAATGGATCCACAGAGATTTACCCTAGACATTGCCAAGTCCAGAGAAGAAAGATCCAATAAATCATTATTGAAGGTAGAAGTGAGAAAACAATAAAACTATAATGTAATAATCTCTTATTCAATACATGTAACTATTTGATATAATATTTTTGATATGTTATATTCTGTGAACTATAACAGAATATACCAGATGTACCGGTTAGTAATGCAGATTTTGTAATCAAAGACAAGATAATTTCAAGAGAAACATCGAAAGTGCTTTAGTCAAAGTAATGTCCATCGCTACCTACACATTTGCCCCATCTTTCAGGTAATTTGTGGATACCATCCCAATAGAATTTTTCTTGTTTTGAGGCAAACCATTCAGAGACCCAGTTTTCCACTTCTTCATATGTTTTGAAGTGTTGCTCAGAAAGTGTGTGTGCCATCGATCTGAACAAGTGATAATCTGAAGGAGCAAGGTCTAGTGAATACAGTGGGTGGGTTAATACTTCCCCAGCAAGATCTTTTAACATGTCTTTAACTGGTTTTGAAGTGTGTGATGGTGTGTCATCATGAAGCAAAATTACTTTGCCATGTCTTCTGGCACATTCTGGTCGTTTCATGATCAAAGTATGGTTCAAATTGATTATTTGTTGTCTGTAGTGATCAGTATTAATGGTTTCACCCGGTTTTAGAAGCTCATAATACACCACACCTTCCTGATTCCACCAAATGCAGAGCATTGTCTTCTTTCCAAAGCCATTTGGCCTTGCAGTCGATGTTGATGGTTGACCTGGATCAGCCCATGATTTTGTGCATTTGGGATTCTCAAAATAAATCCACTTTTCATTGCCAGTCACAATTCGATGCAAAAAAGACTTTCTTTTGTGCCGTTGAAGCAACATTTCACTGATGACTTTTCGGTTTTCCTTTTGTCTTTCGTTCAGTAGATGTGGCACCCATTTTCCTTCCTTTAAAATCTTTCCCATTGCTTGTAAATGATCGGAAATTGCTTGCTGAGCAACATTTAATCTTTCTGCAAGTGCAGTTTCTTATCACTCGATAACAAACATCTCAATTTCTGCCTCAGGGCTCTGTATACTTTCTGATCTCTGTAATTTCATACCATTCAATTTCATTACAAACATCCCTACATTTTAGGAGACTTTTCAGGATAAATTCTACCATGTTCTGAATTTTTACTCTCTCCCCAGCATTTTGACATTTGCACATGATTTTTTTTATTGCTTAAACTTGGCATATATTAGCAGTTCTTTCCATGCTATTTCTATGCATATTCAATCTCTCAAACTATTCATAAGCAAGAACTATGTATATTAAAATATATAAAATATAAATTATAGATAGATCATGGTTATAGTATAGTGTCCTAAGACTGAGAATATATATTTTCATTTTAAAAATACTTTGTAGTAACTGATTTTATTTATTCTTCCCTCATTGCAATAAACAAACAAACAAGAAAAACAAAAAGTTGTATGCCTCTCTTATACTTATTAAGACAGGCTGTGTTTTCTCGTGTTTGAACCTGCATTAGTGGTCAGATGGCGAGTTGAAAGAATTGTGACTTAATAAAAAATAAAATGTCTAGAACAGTACCTGGCACACAGTGTTACATAACTATTAGTTAACTTTATTATCCTTATTTAAATTACAAAATACCTACAGAATATAAAACCAGTCAACTGAAAATGAGGAAATGGGGCCCTAAGTAAATAATGTTGTCTTCCCAGGAAGTTCAGAACCAAGAAATGAGAGTTTTGAGAAATATTAAAATGTGACTTTGCTCCTCCTGTTGCTGGAGTAAATCAGTGTTCTCTGTTGGTAATAGAACTTCGATGCAATGTGTTAATTGCACAAATTATTGAGTTATACAGCGATCCTTGTGACTTGGCTTCTTCTAAGCCTCTGTTTCCTAATCTGTAAATTGAATATAAAAAATACTACTAACCGCATAGAATTTCAGCAACAATTAAATAAGGAAAATTATACAATGTGAAATACAGGTTATCTTTTCCTTTATTATTATCATCATCACCATATTTGTTAATGGACAGAAAGATAAACAGACATTAAGCTATGATACATCCAGCCCTTACTATGTGCCTATAACTGCAATGATCATGGGTAATAAAAGTACATATAATTCTATCTTTACATATTATATTCTATGTGTCAAGTACAATTTCCTGATTTATTTTTCTCACATCTGCCTCAAAGAGTTTATTGTAAATTGGGATTCAGGTACATGAATGAATAAAGTAATAGAAGTATGTGTGTGTAGGAGGGAAGCAACACCATGAAAAAAATGTATTGGCTGTATTATAGTTCAGAAAAGGATTTTCAATGTAGTGAAGTATAAGCTAAGTTTTGAAAAATCAGTTGCATCTTTATTCTGACATACAGCACCTCTAATAACACATCTGACCCGCTGTGTGAACATAGCTTAAAATACTACAGAATGGCAAAGCATTGGATCTCATGGGCTGCATCAGGTTAATGTTTCTTTGTCATTTTCTAGTACAGGTTCTAAAGATTGCATATTTGTGTACTATTTTACAAATTTTAAGTGGCTTACCACACATATTGGATATATTAAATATCCAGGTAAAGTGCAGTTTCCTTTGGCCAAAAAGAAAATAAGAACATACAGAAGCAAAGTGATATTCATGCATGCTTAGAAATGTGAAGAGAAAGTGAAATGAAATCAAAATTATTTTGATTTAATAGTTTCATGTCTGTTTGGAATTTGTTCAACTTCCCTGGACTCCATGTTTTTATTTATAAATGCTGACTCCACCCTGACGTGCATTAAAAGACCTTAGAGTAGATGCGTAGTACTTCCTGTGATACAATAAACCAGGCGTCCTCAAACTATGGCCCACGGGCCACATGCGGCCCGCCGAGGACATTTATCCGGCCCGCCGGGTGTCCCTGCCTGTCCTGCTTAGCAGCCGACTCGTCCCGAGCCCGCAGTGCGCATAGGAATTTGTTCATAGTTTGTTTTTTTTTAAACTATAGTCCGGCCCTCCAACGGTCTGAGGGACAGTGAACTGGCCCCTGTTTAAAAAGTTTAAGGACCCCTGTGAGACTTTGGGTGGTGGGCAATCGATGCAAAATGCAGATCATGAATCATAGAAATATACACGTGAAATCTAGATAGTCTTACTAACCAATGTCACCCCAATAAATATAACTTAAACAATAGAGATGACAGAGGTCCTGAGAACACACTCAGAGATGTCAGGGCTTCATTGTATTTTCTTCTCAGAAAAGAAAAAAAGTTTATAAATGAGAAGAGGGACATGGTTGAGATATACTGTAGCTGTGATCCTGGATAAGTGTCAGGGTTAAGAAACGCCCCCCCCCACCCCTTTTTGGTTCTGGAAGTAGCTTATTACAAAAATGTCCTTCCCATATGACTCAGATTAGCCTCACAGATGCTCCCTTGCTTACCTTTAACAAAGCCAGATTCAGATCTTTTCAAGTCCCATTCTTTGCCTCATGAATGATTAGCTGAATTGTCTGTCCCTGCTGATCAACTGGAACAAAAACACTTGTTCACCAAACTTGGGTTATGATTCTTTTCTCCACCCGACCCCTCAACTTTGACCCAGCCTCAGTCTGATCAAGCCTACAATTCTTCCTTAAGGCTTCTCTGAAGAACAGACTGACCATAGGGTAAAGCATTCGTTGATGTACTGTTCAATCATGCCACCCTCGCTCATCCTACTCTCCCACACCCAGTCTGTCTAACCACGGTTACTCCTTCTTAGAAAAGCCCTATCAACCTAAACGTGGACATGCTTACTGATTCCTCCTAGTGTGACAGGCCCCTTCGCTCCCTGCCTCCCCTATCTTAATTGCCCCTTCCTTCCTCTTGCAAGAATGCTTTCAAATAAAGCTCTCCTTACCTAAGTCCAGAGTTGTTTTTTCATTTGACAAGAGAAAAGTGAAAACTAAAATAGAAAAGCCACACGGGAACCCAAAGCAATTACTGACAATATTAAGGTATGTTTTCAGGATTGCTCTGCTTATAGAAACAAAAACTAAGAACCAGGAAACCTGAAGTCATTTCCTATCTCTGCTACTTTAACACTTGGCGTGACCTCGGGCAGATCATGAAACTTTTGAGTTTTCAGTTTCTTTCCTGATAAAGCGGGAATTACAATGCCTACCTCCAGGGATAGTGCAAGGATTCAATGAGATACTGCATAGAAAGGAGATTAGCAAATTGCAAAGTCCCTTCATGCTGCATTTATTGGTAAATGCACTTGCTGTTGATCACTCCAAGCAGTTCCTGGCATATAAAGATGGTTTAAAATGTTTGCAGGATTATCAAATGTGATCATCCCTGCAGGACAAAAGGAGGTGAATAGAAAATAATAAAATTTAGCCAGAAATAACTTCACTTAACTTGAACATAAGTTTGTGTTGTTTTTTTTTTCTTTTTTCTTTAGAGAACTTTAAGCAATACAGAGAAAAGTATCTAAAGGACAACAAGCCCTAGCCAGTTTTGCTCAGTGGATAGAGCATTGGCCTGTGGACCAAAGGGTCTCAGTATCAGTTCTGGTGGAGGGAGGGGCTGCAGGCTCCTCCCCGGCCAGGGGCCTGGTTAGGGTGCCCGCAGAAGGCAACCAACCAATGTGATTCTCTCACATCCTTGTTTCTCTCTGTCTTTCCCACTTTTCCACTCTCTCTAAAAGACCCATGGAAAAATATCCTCGGGTGAGGATTAACAAAAACAACAAAAAAACAATCAACCCTAGACTAGAGAATGTAATTTTCCAAGGGTTAAATAAAAGTTAATTTAAAAATTTGAAATTTTAAATGATTATAAAGAATTACATAGTATCATTTTAGAAAAAAAGAATTTAAGAAAATGTTTTATATAAGGGAGAAGCTTGTCATAAAATGAAAATGACACTAGACTGTTTAAAGCTTAGAAAATGATACTTTGTTGGGTTCTAAAATCAATCTCACCATATGATTTTAAAATAATTTTTAAAATTATTAATCTTTGAGATGATTAATAATTTTAAAAATTATTTTAAAATCATATGGTGAGACACATGATCTCACTCATCTAGGGGAAATAATGAACAACATAAACTAATGAACAAAAACAGACCTGGAGACAGGGAAGCATCCATCAGACTGTCAAACCTCAGAGGGAAGGTAGAGGAGGGTGGGGGTAAGGGAGAGAGATCAACCAAAGGACTTGTATGCATGCATATAAGCCTAACCTGTGGTCACGGACAACAGGGGGGTGGGGGCATGCGTGAGGAGGGGTTTGGGATGGGAATGGGGGGATGAGGACAAATATGTGATACCTTAATCAATAAAGAAATTAATAAAAAATTATTAATCTTTGAGATTGAAAACATTTTAATTATTATCTCTGGGGTAGAGAGGTAGCAGTTTGACTCTTCATTTATTTTTTTAGATCCAAAGAGATACCTTTTTAAAGTTTAACCCTAGATATTATTATAGTTCCTTAACTTTTTTTCCCTTTCTCATATTGACAGACCTCCCCTACCTAAATATTTTTCTTTGCCTGTTTCTTAAAATCAAAAAACATTTCAACTTATATTATTTTTCTATTTTATATATTATAAACAATAATGAACTAATTATTTAGTAGATTAACCCACTTATTCTAGTTCATTTTATTCAAGTATTTTTAAACTTATACACACTTTTGTCTACATGAGAATATATGCTATTTGCATTTTAAATTTGTATGTTTTATTTGCCTAATCAGGGACTAAGTATACTATTGTCTATATTTAATATATTTATTTCCATACCAAATAATGTCAAGAACTTTTTATAAATTCAGTTTTACATCATGCATAGATTTTTAGTCTTGAGTGGTAAGAAATCTCATTTAAGTTGGGTATCTTCATTATTGTACACTGACTCAGCCATTGATATGTTTTACTTTTACTTCAGTTCTGGCCATTAGAAATATTAATCAAAAGTTGCTGTTTTATTTTGCTTTTTGTGATTTTCCTTAGTATTGTTACTTTGCAGAATAAACAAGAAACTATTTTTATTTTGTTTTATTATATTTTTTAATCTTTACCTTAGGATATCTTATTGATGAGATAGAGAGAAAAATGAGAGAGAGAGAGAGAGAGAGAGAGAGAGAGAGAGAGAGAGAGAAACACCAATCTGTTGCCTCTCATATACGCCTGACCAGGGATCATACCAGCAACCTAGGTCTGTGCCCTGACCTGGAATAAAACCCTCAACCTTTTGGTATATAGGATAACTAAGTGAGCTACCCAGCTGGGGCCAAGAAACTGGTTTTGAACACAAAAGCAGTAATATTGCTTTTTTACAATATTTTTTCAACACTGAGAGACCACTGATCATGAGTAAATACAGTTGAAATTGCAAACACACACACACACAAACCCCCACACACAAAAAAACACACAAGAATATTAGATTTAAATCTTTGTTCTACAATTCTGTAATATGAACACCCCTGGATTTTAGTTTTCTCCTTTATAAAATGAGGTGCTTACACAGATATTTTATAAAATCTCTTTAAAAGCCAGCTTCCTGCCCTAGCCAGTTTGGCTCAGTGGATCAAGCATTGGCCTACAGACCGAAGGGCCCCAGGTTCCATTCCTGTCAAAGGCACATACCTTGGTTGCAGGCTTGATCCCTCGCCCTGGTCAGGGTGCGTGGGGGGAGCCAACCAATTGATGTGTCTCTCTCACATAGATGTTTCTCTCTCTGTGTCTCTCCCCTTCTCTTCTACTCTCTCTAAAAATCAATGGAAAAATATCCTCAGGTGAGGATTAACAAAAATAAATAAATAAATAAATAAATAAATAAATAAATAAATAAATAAATAAATAAAATCAATTAAAAAAAAGAAATTTTAAAAAGCCAGCTTCCTAGATCTAGTTACCTTTAGAGTGCTATAAATTAGAGACTTCTCTACTTCATCCCTTTTCTTCTAAATTTAGTTTCTCAAATATAACATATCATTTGTTGAGTACAGTATTTCTCACTTATGAACAAGTGTGAACAAAAACTATAACCTGCAGAGTACATTTTTAGTATATTGCACGGAATTTAGCAAACAAATAAACACAAATTTCAACTCTTTCCATTGATGAATCCCTTCTTCCATCTTTATTCCATTATTCTACCATCACATCTATTATCTACATGTTCAGAAACATTTCCCTGAGTTTTCCCAACATCAGTGGAAGGAAATGCACAGTTTTGTAATATATCATCACCTCCGGAAAACAATAAAATGTGCTTCACTACTTGTGTCATTGTGCTGAGTATCACAAAGAACTCACTGTGATCACATTCTTGTTTGGCTTGATTTTACAATCGTAACGTAAGTATATGCTCTCCAAATGAAAGCCATCCATTCAAAGGCATGCCAGGGGCCCAGAGCTTCAGCTTGAACCTCTCATGTCACATAGACCACTACACTGCAGGAGAGCTCAAATCCTAGCCTGCTTTCCTTTGCCACCAACAGAGCTTTACTCCTCAGTAAACACGTTTACTCTTTGAGTCTCTCCTCAAACACAGTAAAACACAGATAACAATCTTTGCTTTGTGTGTGTGAGTGATGGGATTATGCTGGGGATCAAAGGAATGTGAACTATGAAATATAAGATGTTTTATTCAAACGGAAATGTCACCTCTTTGGGTACCCCTTCTTGAATATATATATGTACTAAAGACATGATGTAGCGTTTCACCATACAAAGTTCATATAGAAACGATGGGCATTTATACGTTCAGCTTTTAAAAATTAAGAATGGAAACACATAAATGTCATCCTTCAAAACTCACTGTTCAATACTAACATTTTCCTGTTACTTCTGTTTTTATTTGTTCTCACACAAAACTGTAGCTGGCAGAAATGTTAGAAATTTTGATTAAATCTATTTTGTGCAATCAGTGTCTGCAAGTGACTTCACTCCTGGTGAAGAACTTTTCAGTATTTTTACATAAAGAAAGCATCCTGAGTTCCCTGGGAACTTCTACTTCTCATGTTGAATCTTCTTTCTCTCACCTAAAGCTGAACCTTCTTGCTCCAGCCACATGAGTTTGCCTCCCCACAACAGGAACCTGAATACAAGGATCAGCATTAAGTCTAGATTCAATTAAACAGTTATAAGATAAGGTGAACAAAATCTTAACAGGTGCAAGTTTGCCCTTGCGTGCTGCTTACTTGGCTAAGTTCTAGGCTTTCATTTTTGTAAATCAACCAAAAACAATAGGTTTGTTTAAAGTCTCGAAACCACTCCGTGGGGCGAGATGCTGATGTGCTGGAAGCAACTGGAGTTTGACAGTCTCAGATCATCTCATCCTCAGGAATGCATTTTCATTCATTGGAATGGTCCACTGAACTGCCCGCAAGATTTAAAGGTGCTTTCCTTGGCTTTTGCATTTCATCCGGTAAAGCCTTTGTGTAAGTGAAGGATGGGAAGGACCTCCATTCAGGCAAGTCATTTATGGCCTTGGCCTTGCATGACAGTGCAAAGGGTCTGCATGTTATTCTAAAGAGAATGAGATGTTATTCAAGAGAAGAGAGAGCTATATTTAGGATGAATATCCTCACCTACAATATTTTGCAGAGGGGAGTTTTACAGGCACAACACCAGGTAGAAGAAAATGCAATAGTCATGAAAAAAGACTGCAATCAATCTAGCATTATCCTATCTAATAAAGAGGGGATATGCTAATTGATCCTCACACTGTCGCAAAGATGGCGATGCCCACAGTCAATAAGGAGGGAATATGCTAATTGACTGCCCCACCCTTAAAGATGGCAGCGCCCATAGCCAATAAGGAGGGGATATGCTAATTGACTGTCCCACCTTCAAAGATGGCAGCGCCCACAGCCACAAGATGGCGGCGCCCAGTCCCCTCAGCCCTGCCGGGGTGGCAGGCCTGCAGCAAGGCTGGGCCCACCCCCAGGCGAGCCCACAATATCCACGCACCTGCTTCCAGAGTCCCCAAGTCCCTTCAGTCCCCAGCTGCCCAGGGCAAGCCTTGGATGGTGGCTGCCCAGCTGCCCAGGGCCACCCAAGGCTCAGGTAACCAGGGATGGCCGAGACTTTTGCTGCTGGCAGTGGCAACAGCAGAGGTGTGATGGGGCATCGCCTTCCTCTGATTGCCAGGTCACCTCCCGCCCCTGAGGGCTCCCAGACTGTGAGAGGGGGCAGGCCGGGCTGAGGGACCCCTCCTCCAGTGCATGAATTTTCATGCACCGGGCCTCTAGTAAAAATATAACAACATAGTCAATGCTGTGAAAAGGGGAAGTAACAGGACTTGGTAGAGAAACAAAGCACTGGCGAGATAAATACATCTCTACAGATTTAAGCCTGTATGACCACAAGAAATGCAGTCTCTTTGGCAAACACAAGAAATAAGGCAGAAAAACTGTCTTATACTCAAATATTTCATAGTTTTAAAATGCTGTGTGAAGTATGATAACAGAATATTCAATAAGAAACATGTCCACAGAGAAATGAGAGCCTGGAACTTAGAAGAAAGGACCGAGCCGAGACACAGATTTGGGAGACATTTATAGAGACAGATAATCAACAATCCAAACAACTCTTCCATGAGGGAGGAAGGGTGCAGATAAAGTGAGCCTCAATTTCATTAGAAATTATGCATCTAAACAAGATTTGTTAGTTTGATACTATTCATCAAAATTTTCATTACCTAAATTTTAAAAAATGGATCATTGTTTATGATAAAGATAAATTATAGTATTATTTATCTTTTTTAAAATTTTAATTCTATAAAAATCATTTGTATGCATTATCTAACTGTATGTTGATATAATTTAATCATGAACTACAATTAAAATTAAGGGCCTCCTAAGGGCTCAGATCATCCATATCAATAGCTGTGATATAAAATATTAATTGTTTTCTTACTAACCTTCCTTGGCCGAATTCATTTTTGGGTAGTGTGTGAAATATGCAATAATTCTCTGTTTTTTTCCATTAGAAACAACAGTGTGTTTAACTACACACCATAAACATCAAACTCACATTAGAAAAAATACAAATATGTAAAATAGAAAAACAAATTTCAATTTTTCTTTAATGAAGATTGTGGAAAGTTACATTTACTTATTAGTGTTTATTATTCTAAATCAAAGTTGCAAGTCACACCAAACTAGTCCATGCAAATGCAAGTCTAAAACAGTCTGTGACTTACTACGTCATAATAGTTGCAAACTAAGCAACAAATCCTGACTGATGTAAATTGCAAATAAACATTATATTCCAAAAAAGTTACGTTTCTTAGATTTTGTTTTGCTTTTCAAAAGTAACTTTGGACAAGTAGCCTTACTTTTCTGAATCTCATCTGCCTCTGGTAAAATGTAAATAATGATACTTGATTTCTAGGTTCATGAGATTATTTTAAGTATAAAAGCTATATATATAAAAGGCTAAGTGACTGGCAGACTGGCCAACCAGCCCACCGGCCAGTAGGTATGACATGCACTGACCACCAAGGGGCAAACGCTCAACACAGGAGCTGCCGAGCAACAGCAACTTTGCAGAGTGCCCTCTGGTACTCCGGGACCCCTCGGGGGATGTCGGACTGCTGGTTTTAGCCCAATCCCCATAGGCCAGGCCAAGGGACCCCACCTGCCGGAGGGACCCCGCTCACTCCCAGATGCCCTTCAAGCCATGGTGCCACCCTAGGTGCGGACAGCCAGGGAGGGACCATGGGAGGTTGGCTCCAGGGCGTGTCCGGCCGGTCTAGCACAGTCCCACCCCGCCCACCACCTTCTAATTAATTGTCTTCCAATGTTCACTAATCCGTGCACTGGGCCTCTAGTAAGATATATAAGAATAACATACAAATAATAAAGTAGATGAGAGGGTTCATCCAGCAATGTCCTAAAACTGAATGTCATCACAATAGAAACAAAAACTGTACATTGACCTCTTAAGAGACCACAGAGAAACATCTTTTAAAAATTGGTGATAGTTGCACAGACACAGAAAACAGTGTGATGATAACGAGAAGGTGGGTTGGGGGGAGGTGGAATGGACAAAGGGAGGGTAAATGGGGAAAGAAAGAGACTGTGCTTTGGGTGGTGAACAGATGATGCAGTGTGCAGATGATGTTTTGTGAACCAATATTACCCCAGTAAATTTAATAATAATAAAAATAGTGGTCGTTTTCTTCTTCACCTGTCACCTCCTTGCCATTTATAAAATTTATAAGGCACTTATAAAAACACCAACAAAACACACAATACAATTTACAAATGGGCAAAGGACCTGAATAGACATTCCTCCAAAGAGGACACAGAGATGGCCAATTATATATGAAAGTATGCTCAATGTCACGAATCATCAGAAAAATGAAAATTAAAACAACAATGAGATACACCTCACATCTGTTAGAATAGCTGCCATCAATAAATCAACAAACAACAAGCGTCGGCCAGGATGTGGTGAAAAAAGGAACTCTCCTGCACTGTTGGTGGAATGCCGATTGATGCAGCCACTGTGGAAAGCATTTGGAGTTACCTCAAAAAATTCAAAAACTGCCTGTGACTCAGCGATTCCACTTCTGGAAATTTATCTGAGAGAAACTTGAAACACTAATTTGAAAGAATGTAGGTACAACTATTTTCATACCAGCATTATTTACTATGGCCAAGATTTGGAAGCAGCCTTAGTGCCCATTGGTATATGAGTAGATAAAAAAAAAGCTGTGGTACATTTACACAATGAAATACTATAAGGCTGTAAAAAAGAAGGAAATTTTACCTTTTGTATTAGCATGGATGTACCTGCAAAGTATTATGCTAAGTGAAATAAGCCAGTCAGAGAAAGATAATTACCATATTATTTTACTTATATGTAGAATCTAATAAACAAAATAAACTAACAAACAAAATATAAACAGACTCATAGATACAGAGAACAGATTGACAGCTGTCAGAGGGGAAGGGAGTTGGAGGCCTGGGTGACAAAAGGTGAAAAAACTTAGAGACACAGACAACACTATGATAATTACCAGAGGAAAAGGAGTGGAGGAGGTAGAATAGGTTAAAACGAGGATAATGGTGATAGAAGAAGACTTGTCACACAATGCAATATACAGATGATGTACACCTGAAACTGATACACTTTTATTAACCAATGTCACCATAATAAATTTTAAAAAACTTCTACTAATTTTTTCTATAAAAATTTCAATCAAAGAAACAGCAAAGGTATAATTCTTTAGATATATGAAGTGCTGCCTTATTTTAAAGTAAGTCACTAGTATCATATTCTACATTCTACGTTAATTGGAACTGAATTGGTATGTAGCATCTACATGACAAAAATAAAAGCAATATATTAATTAATGTGAATGATTATTTCTTTTTTTTAAATATATTTTTATTGACTTCAGAGAGGTGAAGGGAGAAGGAGAGAGAGATAGAAACATCAATGATGAGAGAGAATCATTGATCGGCTGCCTCCTGCACACCCCCTACTGGAGATCAAGCAACCCAGGCATGTGCTCTTGACTAGAATCAAACCCAGGACCCTTCAGTCCACAGGCCAACACTCTATCCACTGAGCCAAACCGGCTAGAGCTGAATTATTATTTCTTGCATAAGATAGCTCATAAGCATCATTTATGACTTAATTTTGTATAAATCAAGGTGAGTATAATGTGACAATGTTAGTAAAATGATGAATAATAATATTGTCATGAGTGCAATGAGTTTATTGTTGAGCAGATGATGAGAAGTAGAAAAATGGGAGTAGTTAGTTCCTATAGCTCAATAAAGCATATGGAAATCAATGCTTTCATTAATTACTAGAGGCCGGGTGCATGAATTCGTGTATGGGTGGGGTCCCTCAGCCTGGCCAGCAATTGGGGCAGATTGGGGCCGGCCAGCCAGGGGGAGGGACCACAGGAGGTTGGCCAGCCACAGGAGGTTGGCTGTGAAAGCGCACTGACCACCAGGGGGAAGCTCCCACATTGAGAGCCTGCCCCTGGTGGTCAGTGCGTGTCATAGCGACTGGTCGACTGGTCATTCAGTCAACCGGTTGTAACAGTTGCTTAGGCTTTTATATAAATAGATTGGAAAAAACAATGGGGAAAATGTTCTCCTTGAAGAAGATTACATCGAAGACTTTTTTTTTGACAGGACAAAATAATTATTAAAGTACCTTATATCTGTAAAACACTATAATTGTAAAGTATATTTCTCTTAAATAAAAGTACCTATTTTTATGCTTCCCTGTGTTAGGTATTACATATTTTATTTGCACTGTCATTGGAAAACCCAAAATAAAAGTCAAGTTCTGGTATAAACGCATGCCTTTTCTTTCTCTTAATGAACCACAATTTCCCACTTGAACTATATCTCTTCCCAGCCTCAATCATTTACTAGATACTTTCCCCCCATTCCCATATACCGGTGGTCGGCAAACTCATTAGTCAACAGAACGGCAAACCGCATGTGCCTCATGAGCCGCAGTTTGCTGACCACTGCCATATACAATCAATTTAGTTAACAGTTAGTTATATAAAATCTCCTTCGATTTAATTCAGTTCAAAAATTAATTGAATAATCCATGCTTCCAGCACAATATATCATAGAGAGATCTAAAAATCTTTAAGAAATAGCCCTTATTTTCAAAGAATTGAATGTACAGTGAATCTGAAAGAATAAATAATAAATAATAAGAGAATAATGATATTGCTAGAGAACAGGTGCATGGAGGACAGGGAGGGTTTTAGGACGGTCCACAGAGTGATATTTGATGAGTGTCTGGAAGGGTAAATTACTTTTCTATGCAGGACAGATGACAGTTACAATGGTTAGAAGGAAACACGTGTAAATTTTAGAATTGTTATGGTCTGAGGATGTGCATAAGTTATAAATAATAAGAAATTAAGAAGATAATTAGGGGGTGAGTGTAGGAGATAAAGCCAGAGATAAGTTGGCCTCAGATTTTATATGCAAATTTTTTTCACCTGAGCAGATTGACCTGATTATTATTATTTTTTGAGAGATGATTTTGGCAAAAAATTTAGAGTATGCTAGATTCAAGAGGAAGAAGAGCAGATAAGAGCATAAGTTAAAAAACAAGTCCCAAAAGGAAGAAGTGCATGACAGCACTTTCTCAGAGCTTTGCCTATTATATAGATTATTATAAAATAATTTTACTGATCTTTTCATATTTTCCACATTCTACTTCCACATTATATGGCTTAACATTAAATTATCTTATTTGACCTCACATTTTCCTCTGCTATCACATAGTACATTACATTTTTTACCTTTATTAAAGCAATTATCATTATTTTACTAAATTGATTTCCATTTTCTAGTCACAGAAAACATAATATAAATTTGTAACAGAAGATAAATATCAAAAGACCACTTTGTTCTTGATTATTTATTCTATGCACACACTTGCAAAAGAGCAAGGACCACCAACAATGTTAGTTGAACATTTCACATTGCCTCTAATTTAGTCCCACAGATGAAATCATACATTTTTTAAAACATATGCACTGTTAAAAATGTTCTGGATTCCAAATCATTGGGAAAATATTAAATCCCAATGATAAAAATGTAAACCTCAACAGTGTTATTCGCACTGTCAGCTTTTTTTTTTTTTTTACTTAACACATTAGGATTTTCAAATATGCTGGCTTGCAAGATTCATTTCTACACTTCTGAATTCATGTCACTGATGAATTAATTTCTGGTTCTCAAAAAGTAGAGATTGCACATAAATATTTCAAATTAAGATAAACATCAGATTGTTTCTCATACTATCATGGCCAGATGGCATGTGGCCTGGTATCAGGGAAACAATATTGCCATAGAAGATATCTATTTTTTACTATTCACAAACTGTTAATTAATTAATCATCTACTCACCATTTCCTGTTAATTAATTGACAAGGTTATTCTTAACTATTAACTGACTCTAATTTTCATGTATTCTTCATTTTTAATTTAGTTGAGTTTGGGTGAATCGTTTTATTTATTTATTTATTTTCTTGGCAAATACTTCGCTATAATATAAAAGTTCTGCCAATACTATATATTGTCTATTCTGGTTCCATGATCTTATTGACTAGATATTCATTTTAACTTCAAATACAAGTCAGCAATTTTCTTATATCTACCATGAGCTTTTTAATTGATCAGTAACATTTTTATTGTATCTCTATGTTCAATATAATGTGTCTCTGGAGTTCAAAAATCTGTGGAAGAAAAGGGATTAGTGGAAGCTGTTGCTGGTCAGTTGGGGGGAAAAAAGGAGACATATGTACTACTATTTGTAATACTTTAAAGACAATAAAATAAAATTAAAAAAAAAGAATCCGAAGAGAGAAGTAGGTAAGGCATTGCTTAGGGAACAATACTATTTACAGTAATATGAGGGAGAAGGAGGGCCACCAAACTTCAATAATTAAATACAAACAAATGCATCTTTCCTGATGTCTGAAACCTCAACAGCTAATATAGGTTTGGAAATAAAAACTCATTAACACTACTTAGACTGATTACATGATCTCTTAGCATGTTCTAAACAGGTTTTTCACTTCAGGGTTCTCAGCATAAATTGTACTGTTCATTGCCTTTGAAACTCTAGCCAAAATCAAAACTAAAATAGTCTTTTTAAAAAATCCAGCATTGTGGACTAGAAAAGGGACAGCATCAGAAAAGTTTGCATATATGTCTTCATTTCTATTTAAATATTAGAGTGTTTTTTTGTTTGTTTTGGTTAGGTCTCTGTACCCACAAGACTGTGAAAGCTAAATTGCTTAGTTTTCCTTAAATCATATCAAATCTGTTTATGTTCTTGCTTAAGCTAGAAACCATAAATATGTGAGAGCCATAAACTGTACAAATGCATCACTTTTTGCTGTCAAGAAGAAAAATATGTAAAAATTAGAGTTGATACACATTTTGCAAATGGCAGTGATGGTGGTGCTAAGAGGCATAGTGGAAAAGACCATTGAGAAATATGAAATACTAGCAGAAAGTATTTTTTATTAACTAAGGAAGTGAAGTTTAAGTAGTGGATTAGTCAGTGTTCTCTAGAGAAACAGAAGCAATAGGATACATACAGGAAGGGATTTATTATAGACTAGAGGCCCGGTGCATGAAAATTCATGCACTGGAGGGTGGGGTCCCTCAGCCTGGCCTGCCCCCTCTCACAGTCTGGGAACCCTCAGGGGCAAGAGGTGACCCGGTGATCAGGGGAAGATGACATCCCCATCACACCTCTGCTGCTGCCTCTGCCAGCAGCGCAAGTCTCGGCTGGCCCTGGTTACCTGAGCCTCGGGTGGCCCTGGGCATCTGGACAGCCACCATCCGAGGCTTGCCTGCACCTCAGGCCGGCCCTGGGGGGCTGGGAGGCTGAGGGTGGGGTCCGACTGCACCACGCACCTGCCACCTCCTCCCCACCCAGCGGAGCTGAAAGGACTGGGGGACTCTGGAGGGGCTGAGGGGACTGGGCGCCACCAGCTTTGTGATGGTGTGACAGTCAATTTGCATATTTCTTCTTTATTAGATAGGATATTGGCTCCCATGGCTATGGAAGCTGAGATGGGCTATGGAAGCCCATGATACTATGCCAGTAAGCTGGAGAGCCAGGAAAGCCAGTGGTGCAATTCAGCCCAATACAAAGGCCAGAGAATGGGGTGGGGTGTAAGTTCCTGCCTTAAATCTAAAACCTCAGGAATCAGTAGCATCTATGCCCAAGGGCAGGAGAAGATGGATGTCCCAGCTCAAGCAGAGAGAGCATTGGCCCTTTCTCCACATTTTTGTTCTATTCAGAACTGGCCCTTTTCCCAGGGACATGAGTGAGGGTGATAGTCTTTAACCAGCCTACTAATCCAAATGCTAATCTCTTCCAAAGACACCCTCACAGACACATCCAGAAACCATGTTTTGCAAGCTATCAAGGCTTCCCTTAGCCCAGTCAAGTTGACACATTAACCATCATAGGTAGGTAGAAAAACAAACTGGAGGCAAAAAGGAACTACTAGTTTCCGTGAATAAGGACAACTAAGAAACTTGATAATTGCACCTTTCTTTTACCTCATCTCTAATCCCTTTATATTAATAAAGAAGCTAAGTAAAAAAAATTGAGTTTGATACTTAAAACTCATCCTATTATTTTTCAAATAGTAGGCTTCATAAAATGTGCTACTTCCAAATATAAAGAGAGTTCTAAAAGTCCTATATTGCATAAAAAATGAATAATGCTTCCTTTTCTTGACTGGCAAACATAAGGCTAAATGAAAGCAATTGTGAAGGGATAGTCTCCTGATATTATAGAGAAGTGGTCCCTGTAAAAGTTTCTATTACTGCATTTATTAAGGTAATTATATGCTTTCCCTCTTTTAATCTGTAATAATAGATGGACTGTTACACTGTTCATTAATTTCTGAGATATGTCCAACTGATGATGTTACACTTATATGCATTATTGGGTTCATTTATTTCTAACATTTTATTTTATGTCATTACGTGTTTTCAAGTGAAATGTGCCTACTTTGTTCATAACATTCCACTCCCCCTTCTGCTTTTACTTCTCCCAGCCTTACCTTATTTTAACCATTCTTGACAGCAAATAGTTATGGATCTGAATCTATAATAATCTAGTTACTCCTCTGAAATAAAGAAGGCTTACTATTCTGACAATATATTTGATTAATTTTATATACTACCACAAATTCTAAATATATTGTGTATGTGTGTATATATAGACACTATACAACATATATAACATGTACCATACATATTTACACACACACACACACACACACATATTTCTTCAGAACTCACTATAAAATATGTACTAGTATGTCTATCAGCTGATGTCACCTTGTCCTTTAACACACATGACATCACATCACCCCTCCTTCAGGGAGATGTCTTAACAAATATATCAAATCACAAGAACATACAATGGTGAGATATTATGCTGCTCCATATTGATTCCAAATTTCATACACATATCACCACCTCTTGTTGCTGCCACCTGTTGCTGACCTCTTCCCATGTGCCCCAATTCAGTTACTGATCTCCTTTTCAGAGAGAAAGAGAAAGAATAAAATATCTTAATTAGCCACTTTGTGTATTCCAAACTTCAATGAATTTTGAAAAAAATAAAGGACATAATGTTTGATAATTGTTTTTCTCTGTTTCTATTCTTTTCTCTTCTCCCTGAAATTTCTGTTTGCTGATTGTCCAACATACAATTTGCACAAGTCTTGCCTTTACATTAAGTGTGACTTTCTCATCTTATGTTATTTATATTGGTTCAGTCACCCTTTGTACATGAGTTCAGAATTTAATAGCTAAAATTTTCAATAGAGTAATTTATTCTCAACAGGCCATCTTTTCCACATACATGCGTTGATATTATAATAAAATCACCATGTAGAAAAATATGTTTTCTCAACATCATGGGTGTTCTTAATAAAAACATATTTTGCTAACTCTAAAGACTGAATGATAACAAAGTCAAGAGGTCCACAGAGGTTTTCTTAATAGCTACAGTATCTGAAACACTAGAGTCATTTATTCATTTTCATGGCAGAATGGAGTCCCAAAATGTCTCTGTAGTCTTAATTTTAGTGCAGCATGTCCTATGAAGAATCAACTGAGGCTATCTTATTTTCCTTAAAAATTAAGATTCCAAAAAGGTAAAATTAACAAAAATTCCTACATATGAACAAAATAGAAGAACTTTACAAGCAACTTAACCTTCAAAAGACACCATCATCAAATATGAATTCAATTTCAAATAAATCCAAATGCAGTTTCCTTTCTAGTATTATCTCATGATATACATGTGATCACTAAGGGACAATGCTTTAAGAAGAAAAGACGAATTAACACATTTTTGAGCTACTGCTTGCTCTATGGGAGGCACGGTGAGATGTGTTTGAGTGAAAGCATTCACCAGAACAAAGTTCTGAGAGCTACTACTCATACATCAGGTAAGAAATTTGAAGCTAGAAGGAGGGTACTTATTCGTTCATTTAAAAATATTGTTTCTTAGTTGTTTAAGACCCTTGATTCTCGATGTGTGATCCATGAACCCACTGTATCACCATTACCTGGGAGCTTACTAGAAAAGTAGAATCTCAGGTGCTTCCCCAAACCTCCTGAGTCAGATCTGCATATTAACATAAGCCTTAGGTGAATTGTATGAATTTGAAAGCTTGAGAAGCACTATGCTAGAGATCTTTCCCAGATTTTATTCCTTAGATTCTCTAATTCAAAAGTTTGAAGCACACTTTTTGGAAGTCAAATTCAAAATTTCTTTGAAAGCATGTATTTCCCTATGAGGACTTCATGACATATAAGCATTTTTTTTCTCTCTATCCTTGCCCAAGGATATACTTTTTTAATTGATTTAGCCAGAGAGGAAAGGAGAGAGAAAGAAACATCAATGTGAAACAAAAACATCTATAGGTTGCCTCCTGTACACGCCCTGTGGTCAGGATCATACCTTCAGCCTAGTTATGTGCCCTGACCAGGAATGGAACCCGCAACCTTTGGTGTACGGGATGGTATTCCAACCAACTGAGCACCTGGCCAGGGCTAAGCAATTTTTTTTTTGTTGTTGTACTATGTCATATATGTATATTCCTAATAACCTTTTTGTTGTACTATATCATATGTGTATATTCATAATAACCTTTTTTGTTGTACTATGTCATATGTGTATATTCCTAAAAACCTTTTTTTGTACTATATCATATGTGTATATTCCTAATAACCTTTTTGTTGTACTATATCATATGTGTAGATTCCTAATAACCCAAAATAATTACAGTATCTCACTGGGAGCTTGATAGCCTACTAGATAATGATTAAAATATGCGGTGCACTTCTCAGTTTTCACCTCCTTCCAAACACGAGTTTTCATATTTCTAACTAATATGAAGCCAGTAAAGCCTTGGAACTCTGGAAGCTGAGCATCTGTCTGCCTCCTGATGGACAGGTTCTGGCCTGTGATCGATGAGCTGAGCAGAACCCTACAGGCTTTAATGCTTTGGTTTCAAATTTGCTTGTCAACAACAGATACTTTTTTTTTAAACAAACTCAGTATCAATCTTACATAATATCTTCCCAAATTATTAACTACATAATTTCTGATTCAAATTTACTACTACAACAGATATATACTCATTATTTTTAAAAATTACAATCGTCTATTGCAAGGTATAATGCTGTTTGATCAAAAGACTAATTTTTATTATGAAATGAAAGGGAGGACATCAAAATGTGAAATTAATTTAAGCAATTTTTTTGGTGCATTCTATGAGTGAGGAAGAATTCCTAATTCTTACAATGCAAAAAGGATGACAAATTAATAAAAATCCAACAGAGAGAGTCCAAAATTCAAAATGACTGTTGTCTCTCATCAATTGCAATTGCTAACTGACTGGGGAAAAAAGTGGAGGATTTATATGACGACACAGTGGTTAACAGGGTTTGGGGCATCAGAGTTCGGCTTTGCCTTTCTTCCTGTACCAATTTCAGACTCATCCTGACTAACATCCTGGATGCCAAATGTCAACATGTGCTAGGACTCAGAAATGCTCATCACTCCATCCATGGAGAGCTCTCCTTTACTTTAACAGTTTTAAAATTAAATGAAAGTTTTCTATTCTCTTTTATTGGCCATAAGTCACTTTCTCACTACTAAACCACTAAACCAATCACACTGATTACATCTAGCTACTTACAGAAACTCTATACAAGAGATAAATGTTGTTGCTATAAAATTTGGGAAGTCTTGAGTGAATGGTACAGAGACAACTAACAAAATATAATGTGTTTTAAACACCTTTAAATTTCGGCTCCAAATTTAAGACATAGTACTCAGTACAATTGTTTTTTTAATCTTATTTATTGGTTAAACATGGAAAAATTGAGATGTTTCTCTTTTCCTCAGTTTTTATTTTATATCTTTGTACCTTTAAAATGGAAATGTTTTATTAGTTAAATATAGAAACATCCTGAATTAAGCCCAGCTTTTTGGAACATACTAACAAAGTATGTTGGCACCTTATAATATGCATCAATTTCACACATAATTTGTTTTTATACTAAATTCTAAGGGATGTGTGTGTGTGTTTGTATATGTGTGCATATATATGTGTGTATATATATACATCTATATATGTAAAAAGCCAGTGACCGGAATGCTATAACGACCAGAACAACCAGTCGCTATGACGCCCACTGCGGCCAGCAAACCGGCCCAATGTGGGGTGGGGCCACTGGCCAACCTCCCACGTCCCCTCCCCAAAGCCAGCTTCACTCCCGATTGGTCCCCCCCCGCACACCAATCAGGGGTGGGGCTGACCAGTCAACCACCCATGGCCCCTCCCCCTGGCCAGCCCCTCCCTCAATCAGCCCCCATCACCCTGATGGGCCCACGGCTGCTTCCCCCAGCCAGCTCCATCCCTGATCGCCCCCCCAACTCCCATCAGGGGCAAGGCCAGAGGCTGCAACCCGCAGTCCCTCCTACCAGCTGGCCCCACTCCCAATGCCCCCTACCCCAATAGGGGGCAGAGCCCACCAGCCAATCGCCTGCAGCCCTTCCCCACCAGCCAGCCTGGCTCCGATTGTGCCCCAATCGAGGAAGGCCAGCTGGTCAACCTCCCACCGTCTCTTCCTCCTGACAGGCCCAGCCCCAATCTGCCCTGATGGGGGCCAGGCTGTCCAGACCCCACCCGTGCACAAATCCATGCACTCGGCCTCTAGTATGTATATATTTGCTCTTATTTTAAGAGACTTTATTCTGGGCAATGTTTATTGAATGGCAAACAATGTCATTTTATATGAGCCATTCAACTGAATTTGTTTATCTTCAGAAAAGGAATTAAAATACTCTCTTCCTGAGGGGATAAGGACACATATGTAATACCTTAATAAAGAAAAAAATAAAATAAAATACTCTCTTTCTAAACTTGAGAATTAAATGAAAGGGATTTCAATATCCTCCTGCTAAACTTTATTATAAGGATTAAATGAGATATAACAGTGCTTTTCCAATTTATTAGAAATTAGAAAGTGCTCCATTAAGGACTTTCTTCTCTTTTACCTTCCTGATTAACTAGAAATCTCATTAGCATCAGAGGTCATATGTTTCTTTTCTCTTTTTCCTTTTTTTTTCTTTCTCACAGAGCACTTTTTCAGGCATTGAACTGAAATTTAATAATCTTGAGTTACTGGAAAGAGTTTCAAACTTTACTGGGACTAAAACACCCAGAGTGAACAGCACTGCTGCTAATTACAAGTCATAAATTAGCACTTAGAAAGTCTGTTTTCTTATCTCAAGGCACATATTTTGATGCTTGTTTCCAAGTGACTGCTCTTAGGTGTTCAATGAAAAAGGACCTGAAATTAGTGTTGATTCCTCCAAACAAAATCGGCAGGATATATTTATCAAAGAATTCACTTTGCCCATATTTCAGGTTGATTCGCATGTATAGCTCAATCATTTAGTTAGCCTGGAACTTAATTGGGATCCTAAAGTAATTATAGCACAAAATCAAGTCTCAGATAATGAACAAGGTGTCAAGTTTACTCTGGGGCTATGACTATTTAATTTTCTAGTTAAAAAGTCTGTAACAGCTCCATTAATGATCACATTTTATCTCTGATGCTCTAAAAACTTTTATTTTCATTTAAAAGAAACATCCTATGCCACCTTTGTTGGTGTCATGTATACAAAGAGAATATCACTTACAGATTTTATAATCCACTCCACTATTCTTTTAACGTTGTTTCTGTAAATGATGATTTGTAAATCCACATGTAGTTATGGATAAAGAGCCTGTTTGCTTAAAGGATTCTAGGCACTAACCATAAAGGATGCAGACTCAAGCCTTCAGACATTTCAGTTCCAGGATATTTGCTGACCTTTGACCCTACAAACAGGATGATGAAAACTAGACCATTGCTTGACAGGTGCTGAGACCATTACTGGAGCAGTCTGTGCAGACTCTCACATAGCACCCTCAGCAGAGAACCCACAACCCCCTCCCTCTCATCAGTTTCTTTTGTTCTCCCTTCTTCTTCACAGATCATAAAAGCCCTTGTTTGCACTGAGATGTTAAGATAGATGGTTTCTGTGACATTAGTCCACTGTCCTCTCAGGCTACTGACTCTTGAGTAGACCAACTTTCCTCGTACCAGCCCTTGCTTCTCCGTCAGTGGCGTTTTGGGAGGCAGACACCCAAAACTGGAATTGGTATTAATGTGAATGTAATCCTCAAAACTAAATGACACACCCAAAATTTATATTAATAGTTTCTAATACTCTACACATTACTACATCTTGGAATAGTGATTAAGAATTTTCAAAACAAACTCATAGTCATCACCTCATTTTTTTTTAAATCCTCACCTGAGCATATGCTCATTGATTTTTGAGAGAGAGGGAAGGGGAGAGAGAAATATCGATGTGAATGAGAAACATCAATCAGGTGTCTCCTGTATGTGCCTCAACTGGGGATCCAACCTACAACCTTTTTGGTACACAGAAAGACACTCGAACCAACCAAGCTACCCGACTGGGGCCATTACCTCATTTTTAATTTACTGAGCATGAAGGCACTATTATCTTCATGGTGCACTGAGATAACAAGTATGAAGAAGACTTAAAAGTCATGGGGTGAGTTGTAAATACAAGACTGGAACACAGGTTTACTGTACCGATTTCAGTCCCTTTATACTGTACAAACTGAGTCCTACTGTGTGGCAGAAGTAAAGGGGCATGTGTTATGAAGAAAAGAAAAAAGGTGGCAATAGTTCCAGGGATGAATATGGATTTCTTATGGAAACTGATGGGAAATAGAGAGGGTGGGGGGGTCATAAGGAGATTATCAGAGATTACCACAGCAGATCTTGTTAGCAGTGAGTATTTTAGAGAGGGGAGGATGGGAAATGAGTGCTCTTTCCAGGAGCAGGAGGATTACAGGAGCATAACCTTCACTCCTAGAAACAGAGGTAGAGATATTGGGGATACAGTTGTCTGACCTAGAGATGTGGCACCCAGTGGTCGAGATAAATCCATGGTGCTCCCATTCACTACTTTAAGAAATATACCTCTTTAATCCATATAGAGGAAGATATCCATATTACCTCCTTGCCCACTTGATTGTGAGCTCTTAGAAAATTTCTATAAATATGCATTTCCCTTGGAACCAATGCTGCACTGTACTCATTCAATGACTATTGTTTGAATGAAGGAATGTAATTACAAGTTCAAATGAAAAGAAAAACATGACAGAAAGAAGAGACTGAGGATAGAGAAAAGAAATTTCTGATTTACCAATTCTTTCTTCTAATGAAATATGGAAGAGTCATTACTTGCTAAAGCCTGTATCACTATATTTTCTTTTGCAAGATATATTTCTACAATTATAAAATTGTCTTTACCCCACACATAAAAATAATTAACTAAATTTCAGTCACACTGAAGAGAGTTCTCTTAATAGTTTTCATATTTCGGATCCATGACCTCTTTTCAAGATTGTGAAGAACCTGTCATATCATTCTAAGCTCCCCACAGCATGGAGTATTCTATATAACAGGGACAAAAACAATTTTAAAAATGTGTGAGAATGAAACAATTTTATAAGGTTGCTCTAATTAAGCCTGTGTTTTCATTTAGCTCGCTGTAGTAGAAAAGGTTCTAATTAAAATTAATTTATGATCAAGTTAATTCATTTCAATAAAAGTAGTTTCTTCATCAGTATTTTAAGAGTTCAGCAAAATACATTCCCAATACTCATTCTGAAATGCCAACTCTAGAATAAAAAATGATGTAGACCAGCCGTGGGCAAACTACGGCCCGCGGGCCGGATCCGGCCCGTTCTGCTGTTCTATCCGGCCTGCGGAGCCGAAAGAGCGGAGGGATTCTCTTGCTCTCCCCTCCGCTCCTTTACTTTGAATTTATATTAGTTCACACAAACACTCCATCCATGCTTTTGTTCCGGCCCTCCGGTCCAGTTTAAGAACCCATTGTGGCCCTCGAGTCAAAAAGTTTGCCCACCCCTGATAGACAATTGTTTTGGATGCCATATGCTGTAATAATTCACACTCTCTTCTCTTCACATATGACCTGAACAGTGTAACAAAGGGCTAATCAAATAAAAAATACTAACCACCAACATAGAGAAGTATTGAAAGTGTACTTTGCTTTTTATCTTACAGTGATTTTATTTATACCTCACAGAAATCCACTGAGGTAACTGATATCCATCTTGTACAGATGAAAAAGCAGAGGATCATATAAAGTTTGGCAATGTTTTATGCCATTTATGTAACATGTAAAAGTATATCATATATTCTTGCATAATTAGTAAGTTATAAATACTTAGGAGGAAAAGATTCTCAAACATATTAGGATATCAGTTACTTCTGTGAAGTAAGAAAGGAACTAGAATGGTTATATTTGGAGAGAGGCATAGATCTTCAATGCTATCCATAATAGTTTATTTACCCCAAAATTAATTGTAAGAATGCATGTAAAAGATTTATATTTGCTATATGCAGCACAAGTGGGTTTCCCTGAGCTTGTTAAGTACTTTGTTTATTGTTCTTTTGACATTGTTGATAATTATTAAAATAAATCAATGAACTAATATAAGAAAAATTGGTAAGATTGTGTTACAAATGCAGACACCTCCCTGTCCCATTAGTTGAGAGTTCTCTAATGAAATCTATGGCTGTATAGGAAGAGATTCATTATGAGGGATTGGCTCATGAGATTATGGAGGCCTAGAAGGTCCTGATCTGTCATTTGTAGGCTGGAGAATCAATGGTGTAGTTTTAGTCCAAACTGGAAGGCCCAGGAACCAGGAGCATCAAAGTCTGAGGACAGAGAGGGTGGACATCCCAGCTCAACCACAGAGGAAATTCACCCTTTCTCAACCTTCCTGTTCTATCCATGGAGTGGATCATGGCCACTGGCATTAGGGTGATCTATAGTCAATCTACCATTCCAATGCTAATCTCTTCCAGCCCACACTCACAGACACACCAAGAAATAATGTTTTCACAGCAATCTGGGAATACCTTAGCTCAAACAGACAGATAAAATTAGCCATCACACCGATTAACTAATGTTCTTTAAGATAGATAACACATACAAATAATAATAAAACAAATACTATCTCAACAATGTAAGCAAGATATGCAAAACACTGGCTATCTGGAAGGAATTCTGTTAAATAAATGCCAAAGAGGGAATTTCAGTAAGAAGTAACAAACTACTCAAAGGTCGGTGGGCTTCTGAAGAGGAAAAAATCTTGAGGAAAGATTTTTAATGTTAACAGTTGGGAGAGCTTGCCCTGGCCAGTGTTGGTCAGTGGTTAAAGCGTTGGCCTCACACCAAAGGGTCATGTGTTCAATTCCTGGTCAAAGGGATATACCTGGATTATAGATTCACTCTTGGCCCTAGTCTGGGCACGTTTGAAGAGGCAACTAATTCTTGTGTCTACACTCTTACATTGATGTTTCTCTCTCTCTCTCTCTCTCTCTCTCTCTCTCTCTCTCTCTCTCTCTCTCTTTCTCTTCCTTTCCTTCCCTCCCTCCCTTCTACTCTCTCTAAAAATCAATGGAAAAATATCATCTGGTGAAGATTAACCAAAGAATATTTGGAGAGCACAAATTTTATACATTTTTAAGCAAGCATCTAGAAACCTCAGAAATAGATTTACTGATACCAACATTAAAATACAATATAGATTACTTATTTGTTTTTCCATCAATATTTAAAAGGGCATGACATCAATAATATTATAGGCGGCCTTTCAGAAAAGAAAAGTATAAGAAAAAGACCTCAGGTAAATAAAAAGCATGTTTGTATAATTTAAAATCACAATGGAAGAGCTTTAGGTTTAAAGTATTAATACTGAATTTATTTAGATGGTAATATTTCAAGTGACTTTTTTAAAAAAAAAAATATTCTACCTACTGTGAAAAACTATATAAACTGAGCCATTTCAAAATAAAATAGCTTGTTTGCACCTGTTGAAATTCTTTCATTGGCTTATATTAGCACCAATAGAAATTCCTTCCTTCTATTCATGTAATTTTCCCTTCCCTCTCTCATAAATACCATTTGTTTTCATCTTGTAATCTGAACACTATTTGTATTTCTGTCTGAGTCAGTGCTTTCCAGAATTGCAATTCTCTTTGATCTCAAATAAACACATATTGCCTCTCACTTTGGCTTTTTAGTTTTAGGTTAACATATCTGTATTTCCATGATATTTTGTAATAAAATAGTATTTTTATAATCAGACTAAATGATATTTTTATGTCCTAGCTGGATGGCTTAGAAGATAGAGTGTCAACATGTGGACTGAAGGGTCCCAGGTTCAATTCTGGTCAATACATGACATGATAATTATTAGTTTATAAAAACTATTTAGTAGATTGCAGATTACATTTTAAAAAATAGAATAGCATTTAGTAAATTAATAACAATGCATTTCACATTAGATGATTTCTGATAAATTAGTTTGCTATATACAGTTGATGTCTTTCCTGGGTCATAATGTTACCATAGTAAAAAAATCAAACAACAGAAATAAGAAAAAAATGCAACCCTGCTCCAGGAAAATACTGATTCCCCAATTAGTTCTTTCAGTACAAATCATGGCTTACAGTTTGTTAGCCAGAGATACAATATACACCACTACACATTTCATGACTTAGGAATGTGTGCATATGTGCATACATGTGGAAAATATCTATGGATGGATGTTTGTTTTAATGTAAGTAGCTTCACAGTATTTTCTGCAAGGCAAATAAAGCTTGTTGTATATATAGCTTAATCTTTCCACTACGACAATCTCCTTTTATAATAACTACGAAATAACCAAATGTAACAAGCCTGTCTTCAAAACTGTTGTGTTCCTTCATGAGATCTTTCAGAGAAATACTCCTTGAATAAATGAACACGTTTAATGACTAGGAGGAAAAGGAACATTACACTGGAAACTAGCTAAGCTGTATTGGCACAAATGGAAGTGGGCTTAAATTATCTCTTATTTTATCATAGGGGTCAGTAATTTCATAGGACTGATGATTCCTTTCATGTCACAAAATAACATGACTTTTGCTCTTTTTGAGGTGGTTTAAAGCATTTGTTGGGTTGTTTTTAGATTTTTATATACTTTGGAAGAAACTAATATAATCCTGAGGTCTGGATGGGTCAGTGTATTTATAAGGTTCCTAAGAAGTGTGGCAAAAAATGATTTGATTTTGGGTGGTGGACACACAATCCAATGTACAGATCACGTATCATGGAGATGTATACCTAAACCCTGTATAATCCTGTCAATAAATGTCACCCCAATACTTTTTAAAAAAGAATAAAAATTTAGTTTGGCTTAAAAAATGCACCATATAATACTGATTGCATAATTTTAAGTTACCAGTACATGATGCTATCAGTTTAAATTATAAAGAATCATACTGGTTATCAATGTGTCTGATTCATTATAGAGGCCAAAAATATTAATATTACTCAGTGAAAGTTCTTTGCTAATACATACAAATTTTCTAATTAATTTCTTTTTATTTTTTTTTTATTTTTTTTATTTTTTATTTTTTTATTTTTATTTTTTTCAAATTTTTATTAAGGTATTATATGTGTACATATCTTATCATTGCCCCCGACCCCCACCCCACTCCCATATATGCCCTCACCCCCCAATGTTTTGCATCCGTTGGTTACTCTTATATACATGCATATAAGTCCTTCAGTTGATCTCTTATTTCCCCCACCTCTCCCTAACCTTACCACTGTAATTTGACAGTCTGTTTGATGCTTTACTGCCTCTGTAACTATCTTTTTGTTCATCAGTTTATAATGTTTTTCATTATCCCCAAATGAGTGGGATCATGTGGTATTTTTCTTTCATTGACTGGCTTATTTCACTTAGCATAATGTTCTCTAATTCCATCCAAGTGCCTACAAATGGTAGTAATTCCTTCTTTTTTACGGCAGCATAGTATTCCATTGTGTAGATGTACCATAGTTTTCTGATCCAGTCATCTGCTGATGGGCATTTAGGCTGTTTCCAAATCTTAGCTATTGTAAATTGTGCTGCTATGAACATAGGGGTGCATATATCCTTTCTGATTGGTGTTTCTGGTTTCTTAGGATATATTCCTAGGAGTGGGATTACTGGGTCAAATGGGAGTTCCATTTTCAGTTTTTTGAGGAAACTCCATACTGTTCTCCACAGTGGCTGCACCAGTCTGCATTCCCACCAGCAGTGCACGAGGGTTCCTTTTTCTCCGCATCCTCGCCAACACTTGTCATTTGTTGATTTGTTGATGATAGCCATTCTGACAGGTGTGAGATGGTATCGCATTGTTGTTTTGATTTGCATCTCTCGGATAATTAGTGACTTTGAGCATGTTTTCATGTGTCTCTTGGCCTTCCTTCTGTCTTCTTTCGAAAAGCTTCTATTTAGGTCCGTTGCCCATTTTTTTATTGGATCATTTATCTTCCTTTTATTAAGTTGTATAAGCTGCCTGTAGATGTTGGAAATTAAACCTTTATCAGTGATACCATTTGCAAATATGTTCTCCCATACAGTGGGGTTTCTTGTTGTTTTGTTGATGGTTTCTTTTGCTGTGCAAAAGCTTTTTATGTTGATGTAGTCCCATTTGTTTATTTTCTGTTTGGCTTCCATTACCCTAGGGGCAGTATCACTGAAAAAGTTCTTTTGGCATATGTCTGAGATTTTGCTGCCTGTGGATTCCTCTAGTATTTTTATGGTTTCCCGTCTTATATTTAAGTCCTGTACCCATTTTGAGTTTATTTTTGTGTATGGTGTAAGTTGGTGATCTAGTTTCATTTTTTTGCATGTATCTGTCCAATTTTCCCAACACCATTTATTAAAGAGACTGTCTTGACTCCATTGTATGCTCATGCCTCCTTTGTCAAATATTAAATGCGCATATTGGTTTGGGTCGATATCTGGATTCTCTATTCTGTTCCATTGATCTATATGTCTGTTCTTGTGCCAGTACCAGGCTGTTTTGATGACAGTGGCTTTGTAATACAGCTTGAAATCTGGTATTGAGATCCCTCCTACTTTATTCTTCTTTCTCAGGATTGCTGTGGCTATTCGGGGTCTTTTTTTATTCCAGATGAATTTTTGGAGAGTTCTTTCTAGGTCTGTGAAATACGCCGTTGGTATTTTAATGGGGAGTGCATTGAATCTATAGATTGCTTTGGGTAGTATGGACATTTTAATGATGTTGATTCTACCAATCCATGAACATGGTATGTTCTTCCATCTGTTTACATCTTCCTCTATCTCTTTTTTCAGTGTCCTGTAGTTTTCCGCATATAGGTCTTTTACCTCCTTGGTTAGGTTTATTCCTAAGTATCTTAATTTTTTTGGTGCGATGGAAAATGGGATTGCTTTTTTAGTCTCTCTTTCTGTAAGTTCATTGTTGGTGTATAGAAATGCCATAGATTTCTTGGTGTTAATTTTGTATCCTGCTACATTGCCAAATTCATTTATTAAGTCTGTTAGTTTTTTGATGGAGTCTTTCGGGTTTTTTATGTACAATATCATGTCATCTGCAAATAAGGACAGCTTTACTTCTTCTTTTCCAATTTGGATGCCTTTTATTTCTTCTTCTTGTCTAATTGCAGTGGCTAATACTTCCAGTACTATGTCAAACAGGAGTGGTGAGAGTGGGCATCCCTGTCTTGTTCCTGTTCTTAGGGGAAATGGTTTTAGTTTTTGCCCATTGATTATGATGTTAGCTGTGGGTTTATCATATATAGCTTTTATTATGTTGAGGTATGATCCTTCTATTCCCACCTTGTTGAGAGTTTTTATCAAGAAAGGGTGTTGGATTTTGTCAAATGCTTTTTCTGCATCAATTGATATGACTATGTGATTTTTATCTCTCAATTTGTTTATGTGGTGTATCACATTTATTGATTTGCGGATATTGAACCATCCTTGCATTCCTGGGATAAATCCTACTTGGTCATGGTGTATGATCTTTCTGATGTACTGCTGGATCCTATTTGCTAGAATTTTATTGAGGATTTTGGCATCTACATTCATGAGGGATATTGGCCTGTAATTCTCCTTCATTGTGTTGTCTTTATCTGGTTTTTGTATTAGGGTGATGCTGGCTTCATAGAAGGAGCTGGGAAGTGTTCCTTCCTCTTGAATTTTTTGGAATAGTCTGAGGAGGATAGGTTTTAGTTCTTCCTTGAATGTTTGGTAGAACTCTCCTGTGAAGCCGTCTGGCCCCGGGCTTTTGTTTGCCGGAAGCTCTTTGATGACTGCTTCAATTTCTTCCATAGTTACTGGCATGTTGAGCTGTTTAGATTCTTCCTGATTGAGTTTTGGAAGGTTATATTTTTCTAGGAATATGTCCATTTCCTCCAGGTTGTCCAGTTTGTTGGAATAGAGTTGTTCGTAGTATTTTTTAACAATCCTTTGTATTTCGGCGGGATCTGTTGTTATTTCACCTCTTTCATTTCTGATCTTGTTTATTTGGGTCCTCTCCCTTTGCTTCTTGGTGAGCCTGGCTAGAGGTTCATCAATCTTGTTTATCCTTTCAAAGAACCAGCTCTTGGTTTTGTTGATCTTTTGTATTGTTTCTTTGGTCTCTATGTCATTTATCTGTGCTCTGATCTTTATTATTTCCTTCCTTCTGCTTACACTGGGCTTTTCTTGTTGCTCTTTTTCTAACTCTTTGAGTTGTTGGGTTAGGTAATTTATTACCCCTGTTTCTTGTTTTTTGCAGTAGGCTTGTAGAGCTATGAACTTCCCTCTCAGGACTGCTTTCGCTGTGTCCCATAGATTTTGGATTGTAGTGTTTTCATTGTCATTTGTTGTCATGATGTTTTTTATTTCTTCTTTGATCTCTCTGGTAACCCAGTCATGGTTTAATAGCATGCTGTTTAGTCTCCATGTGTTTGATTTCTTTGGGTTGTTTTTATTGTAGTTGATTTCCAGTTTTATGCCACTGTGGTCTGAGAAGATGCTTGATATGATTTCTATCTTCTTGAATTTGAAGAGACTTTGCCTATGTCCCAACATATGGTCTATCTTTGAAAATGACCCATGTGCGCTTGAGAAGAATGTATATTCTGTGGCTTTGGGGTGAAATGTTCTGAAGATGTCAATTAATTCCATCTGGTCTAGTGAGTCATTTAGGATTGATGTTTCTTTGCTGATGTTTTGTTTAGAGGATTTGTCCAATGGTGATAGTGGGGTATTAAAGTCTCCTACTATGATTGTATTGCTGTCAATGTCTCCCTTAATATCCTCCAGGAGTTTTTTTATGTATTTGGGTGCTCCTGTATTGGGTGCATATATGTTTACCAGAGTTATTTCTTCTTGTTGGATTGCTCCCTTTAGTATTATGAAATGGCCTTCCTGATCTCTTGTTATGTCCTTCAGTTTGAGATCTAATTTGTCAGAAATAAGTATTGCTACCCCAGCTTTTTTTTCAGTTCCATTTGCCTGGAAAACCTTTTTCCATCCCTTCACCCTCAGTCTGTGTGCGTCTTTTTTTCTGAGGTGGGTTTCTTGTAGACAGCAGATATATGGGTCGTGTTTTCTTATCCAATCTGTTACCCTATGTCTTTTGATTGGGGCATTTAATCCATTTACATTTAAAGTTATTATTGATAGGTACTTATTTGTCGCCATTCCTATTCTTTACCCCTGTGTTACTTCTTCGCTTCCTGTTTCTTTCTTTCTTTTTTTTTTTTTTTACAGTAGACCCTTTAGCATTTCTTGCATTGCTGGTTTGGTGGTAATAAATTCCCTTAGTCCTTTTTTGTCTGTGAAGCTCCTGATTTCACCTTCAATTTTGATTGACAGCCTTGCTGGGTACAGTATTCTTGGATTCAGCCCCTTCCTTTGCATGACTTTGTATATTTCATTCCATTCCCTTCTGGCCTGATGAGTTTCTGTTGAGAAATCAGTTGCTAGTCTGATGGGGGTTCCTTTGTATGTAACTTTCTGTCTCTCTCTTGCTGCTTTTAAGATTCTTACTTTGTCGTTAGTGTTTGCCAATTTAATTATAATGTGCCTTGGCATCGGTCTTTTGGGGTTCATTTTGCTTGGGACTCTGTGAGCTTCTTGGATTTGTGTGGGTTTTTTCTTCCCTATATCTGGGAAATTTTCTGTCATTATTTCTTCAAAGAGGTTTTCTATTCCTTGCTCAGCTTCCTTTCCTTCTGGAACCCCTATTATGCGGATGTTGTTTTGTTTCGTGTTGTCCCAAAGTTCCCTTAGACTCTCCTCCTGCCTTTTAATTTTTTTTTCTAGAAGTTGCTTTTCTTGGGTATTTTTTTCCATCTTGTCTTCTAGCTCACTGATGCGGTCCTCTGCTTCTTCTAGTCTACTCTTGATGCTTTCTATTGAGTTCTTTACAGCAGCGATGTCATTTTTCATTTCTTCTTGGTTCTTCTTCATTTCCTCTTGGTTCTTGCTCATATTGTCGAATTTGTCTTCCATTCTTTTCAGCCACCTTATGACCATTTCTCTGAATTCTTTTTCTGGAAGGTTGCTTGCCTCCATTTCATTTACTTCCTTTTCTGGTGATGCCTGCTTTTCTTTCATATGCGGGCTGCTTCTTTGTCTCCCCATGGTCTCTCTTCTCTGGGTGTCTGGTTATGTAGTTCTCTCTCTCCTGGGTTGATTTAAAGGCACAAAATACAGCACTACCAGGTACAACTCACAAGGCACTGAACAGGAATGTATTCACGATATTTATAACCTCCAATAAAGGTGACCACCAGAGAAAGGCAAATTAGGTGATAGGAGAGAAAGAAGAAGAGGAAAAAAGAAAGAAAGAAAGAAAAAAAGAAAAAAGGAGTGTGAAAATGAAATTGGGAAAAGGGAAAGTAAAGAGAAAAAAAAAGTAAGAGAGACAAGAAAGTGACTAAGAGAGAAAGGGGAACAGACTATATATATTGGGGATAAAACTCCAATAGAACAATCACTAATCCCAGCAAATGCCAGCAACAAGTGCCTGGGGATTAATACAAACTACAACACCAACTAATATGGATTGAGGCAAGGGAAAGCTGAAGCACAAAACAAACAAAAAAATAAACAAAAGAAGAATAAGCAAAACAATCTCACAAAAACAGCATAAAAATTGGATATAATCTACATTCAAGCAAACAACAACAAAAGGACAGAGAGAAGGACAAGTTTATGGATAGCTCAGACAGCGAAGGGAGAGGTGTATGTGGACTTGGAGCAGGGGATTAGAGATTAGATATGTAAGTAGGGTGAAATTTTAACAAGGGGTAAACAGAAAGAATAGGGAAAATCTAAAGCAGTAAAAGGGTAAGACAAACAGGACACTGAAAAGGGGGAGGTTAGGAAGAGAGTGATGGCCTAAAGGTAGAGTTGAGATAGAGTAAAACGATGCTAAAGGAAAGATAAAAAATAGAATGTAGAACCCTAATCCCAAAATAAAATGAAGAGAAAATAAAATGACACTTTAAAAAAAAAAAGATAAAATAGCAGTAGTAATAATACGGATTGAAAATAAAAATGTAATCATTAAAAAGGTAAAATCAAGTGATGAAAAAAGAAAAAAAAGTTTCTTGATTAAAAGATGCAAAAAATGAAAATAAAAAAAATAAAAAAATAAAAAAATAAAAGGTAAAAATAAAATGTGAAGTAGTGAAGGTCATTCACTTCCTCTGTTTTTCTGTTTGGCACGCCTGTTTCTCAGTCCAGACAGTATTGCAGTTCCCTGCGATCCACTGCTCTTCGGTGTTGTAAGCCAGTCCTGATTTTAAGCAGGCGGTGTGTCTTAATTTCTCGTATTCCTTTATTTTTGATTACGCAAGAGTCAATTTGTGATTCAGCCCCTGGGTGGCAGTGTTTCTGGATTGACTTCCGGGTCTATCTATGGCCTCTCTAGGCAGTGTTAGAGCCTTCTTTCCCTGTGGCACTGCCACCGGCCTGTGGGCGTGGTCTGCCTCAGAGCTGACTCTCTGATGGTCACTCCCCGCTCCGATCCCCAGGTTCCAGAAAAACAACTTTCCCCTGCAGTCTCCCAGGGTGTCCCCAACTGGGTGATCCTATGTATTGGGCTTAGTAATCAGAAGCAAGGATTTGAAGAGGAAAAAGCCCAAGTGTGCGAACTCCAGGACTGCGAGTAAACCCAGGCATAAAGGGAGCGCACGGGCTGCGCGTAAGTCTGGACAGCCTGAAATTCTTAGGGTGTCCCTGCACTTCAGATCAAAATGGGTTGCTTTTTAGAGTGCCCTTCTCTTAGCAGCTCTGAGGACCCCTTTCCACAATCACAGAACACGCCAGCCCCTACAGCCACGGATTTTTCTAGGCACAGACTTCCCTGGTCCTCCAGCTCCCGCAAAACGCGCGTTCCTCTCTCCCGCCGGGACCAGAGACCTCACCTTATCCCAGGCGAAATCTGACCTTTCCGTGGTGGAGTGTAGAGCTCCTCTGAACCCGTGTGCTTGCGCCAGTTGGGGAGCGTTGTTCTGGGGCTCGCAGCTGTTCCTGGGGTGCCGCAGTTGTGGATTCTCAGGCTTCAGATAAGCTCCACTTTCCGGATCAAGATGGCGCAGACTCCGCGTCCAAGCCCGCAGCTCCGGGAGGGGACCCAGCCGCAGTTGGTGCTGCCAGGTCAGGGGAACCCCGTTCAGCAGTCCCCCACCTCCTTCTGGAATTCAGCTGTCTCCCAACCAGCCAACAAACACTCCTTGTGCGTCCCTCAGCTGTTCTTTCTTTCTGCTCCGGGACAAGGCTCGGAACACGTCTGTCTATTCCGCCGCCATTATATCCCTCTAATTAATTTCTTTAGAATATATAAATAAGCATGTCATTAATTTAATATTATATTGTAAACTAGGGAAAATAGCCTAGTTTCCTTACTGAGATATCAGAGAAGCATTGTATAATTTTGCAGTATTAATTTTATTTTATTCATTTTTAATACTGTTTTTATTCAATTTCATCTGTTGCAGGAATAGAATTGTTTTTATATTGTGTAGTGTGAAATAAGATTAGAGATGATGTCTATTTTTTTCTTATCTCAATATATTCATGTTTGCTATCTTTTAATAAGAAGCAATTTAGTAAAATTATTTTCCTTGATAACTACTGATTATAATCTAAAATAAAAATGAGAAAGAGGCAGGAATGCAAAAATTATTTCTCTCATCATTTCAATTGCTAAATTCAATTACCACGGAAAATGAATTCATTTAAGTTTATATAACAAAGACACATCGTTTCCTCTCAAGATCACAAGTGACTATTATAAAAACTATTAAAATACAAGGAAATGTGGGTAGCCATATATGTGCTTGTTTACACATTTCGGAATAAGTAATAGCAACTGCACAAGGCACATGTGTTAGATGAATGAATGAATGCTTTAAAGAAATACCACCATGTGTTTCTGATTGCTGTTGTAACTACTTACACAAACGGAGGGGCTTAAAACAACACAAATTTATTACCTGACATTTATGAAGGTCAGAAGTTTGAAATGAGTCATGTTAGGCTAAAGGAAAGATGTCAGTGCACATAGCTCTCTCCGGCCTCTGTGGGAGAACCCCTTTCCTTGCCTTTCCCAGCATCCAGAGGCCCCCTGTCTTCCTCAATCTTAAATAACAGCAAAGTGAGTCTTCCTCACACTGCTCTCTCTCTAGTTCCCTTTTCCAATTCATTTTTCCACTTTTAAAAAGTCTTGTGATTCGATTAAGTCCAAAGAGATAATCCAGAGAAATTTCTTTTTTTTTTTTTTTTAAGGTCAGGGATTGCAACCATAATTCCAGCCACAACTTGAATTTTCTCATTTGCCATGAAGCCTACATATTTACAAGTCCCAGAAATTAGGACACAGAAATCTTTGGGGGTGGTAGGTGGTGGAGAGAGTCATTATTCTACCTACCATACTACGATACTTTGTCATTACCTTAAAAGTGAGACAAACTCCGTAAAGAAGAGTTTTGTTGATTAGTAGAATAATTTTAGACTGCATCTTAAATGAAATGCATTTAAGATGAAATGCATTTGTACAGATGAAAAAGCGGAGGATCATATAAAGTTTGGCAATGTTTTATGCCATTAAAGAATTTAAGCAGAAGAAATGTCAATAACTCAATTCTCTTTAAAAGATCACTGTGTGCAGTGTACAGATTTAACAGAAGGAGTTAAGAGTGGATTTCCTAATGAATTAGATAAATAGTGTGAGAAAGAGAAAAATTAACCAAGCACAGATTCTATAGTATTTAAATCAGATTTGGGGATCCAATTTAACTAGCTGCATAACCTTGAAAAATGCTATCTCAATTCCCTCATTGTTAAATTGAGGATAACAATGATGCCAAAGTCTTATTTTTTTTATTTTTGTCTCTAATAAAACTAAGGTTATGCATGCAAAAAAAAAAGTGTTGATACCTGAATCTCTAATAATTGTATTGGAGGTAGAACTGTAAAGTGACTGAATGTGGATTTAAAGCAAATATTGATAATGACTTCCCAGTTTCTGAAAATCAAGGTGTTTTTTTTAAATAAGTATTCTTTTTTAAAAAAACATATTTTTATTGATGTCAGGGTGGAAGCGAGAGAGAGAAAGAGATAGAAATATCAGGAAAAAAAAGAGAGAGAATCATTGATCTGCTGCCTCCTGCAAGCACCCTACTGTGGATCAAGCTCACAACCCGGTCATGTGCCTTGACGGGAATTGAACCTCCTGCTTCATAGATTCTCAACCACTGACCCACACTGGTTGGACTCAAGTGTTTTTTTAATGGTCAAGGCTAGAGTTGGAGCATACATGGCTAGAGTACCATACCCAATGTTTTGCTTTTTTAAAGTGATGAACACAAAATGCTTGAGAGAAATACAAATACAAATTCAGAGAAAAAGCTGCATGTAGCTTCTGTTGTGCAAATGCAGGTTTGGAATTGAGAAGATAATCAATATGTGTTGGCGTGTGCCTATGCTGTCTTTCTTCATATAGAAGATGCTATAGATGGTAGTAGGCACCATTATATTTTGTACCATTCAGAAAGAAAAAAATACAAAGTTGCAATAGAAACATGATATGCAATCAATTTACAAATAAATTCCATTTGATGTTAAAATATAAAAGAAATTTACAGCTCAGAGTCAACATAATAGAGTTGACTGCTTTTGACAACTTGTGAGATTTTTACTGTTTTTGACAACTTGTGAGGGGATTAAATTATCTAGGTAAGCAGTGCAGAGTGAAAAGTGAAGGTCTTGGGAAAATATGACACTTAAGAGAATAGGTTGAGGAATGGCCAATGAAGAAATAGAAATTATGGGTAGAGTCAATTCCTCTTTGAAGCTTGGCTGTCAACGGGAGGGATCTAGAAGTCACACTATCTAGCATTTTTCTTTTCCTTTCTTTTGTTAAAAATGGGAGCAATAAGCACATGTTTGAATATTAAAAATTGATTTAAAAAAAAAACAGAAGGGAAGAAGAAACTGGTTGTATATGACATATAAATTACCCAAAGAACCCATATGCATATATGCATAACCCATGGACACAGACAATAATGCGGTGAAGGCCTGGGGGTGTGGGAGGGTAGAGGGGGTCAATGGTGGAAATAATGGGATATTTGTAATACTTTCAACAAAAAAGATAAATTAAATTAAAAAAAATAAACAATATCACAAACAAGGAAAGTCATATGAAGGGAAGTGAACGGGTGCCAGGACACATGTGGTGGAGAGAGCAGTCTGCCACTGGAACAGAAGGAAAGGAAAGAGTACCTGCAGAGATGCTGGAGAGGAATGGTGGCAGGAAGGTGAGGGAGCTCCACGGGGTGGCTTCAGTTCAGTCCGGGAAGGTGAGCAAGGTGACCCACTGAGTAATGGGGCAGAGATAAAGTTCAGTGGTGCCATGTGAGAACATGCTATGAAAGTCACTGCAGCCAAGTGTAAATGGATGAAGTAAAATTGAAAATCGTAATGAGTGTGGTGATAAAAGAAATTTACCTCATTGGAACATTGTAAAAATTAACTGTTTGGCCTGGAAACTACTAAGTGAAGCTATTATCATGTAACAAATTCCAAATTATAAACTATTCTTCAGTGGCATGAAGCTACTTTAATGCAAAGGAATAGCTGAATTTATTTAAGATTGTGGTTTAGCAAAAAGGAAAAACAGCAATGGTTTTAGTGGATTTGCTTGAGGGTGAAGATGATTCTGGATCATAGAATTCAATATGAGCAAAGAGAAAGCAAAAGCAAGAGTATACGTATCACCTTGTCTGTGATGAAGAACATGAATAATGTCCTGGGCTGATAACAGGACCTGGTAGAAGAAATAAAATGTAAGCCATGCCCTAACATTGTAATAAACCTCAGACTATTCACAGCAGACCAATAGGTGGCAACACTGAAGTTGCGTGTACAATTAAATGGCAGGAGCTCCAAAGAGTAGATAGCTTAATGAGAAATAGGAGGGCCCTGGCAGGTGTTTCTCAGTGGTTAGAGGTCAGCCCGAGCACTGAAGAGTAGTGAGTTCGATTCCTGGTCAAGGGCACATACCTGGGTTGCAGGTTTGATCCCGAGCCCCAATAGGGGTGCATGTGGGAAGCAAACAATCGATGTGTCTCTCTCATATCAATGTTTCTCTCTGTCTCTCTCCTGCTCTGTTCCTCCTTTCCACTCAATCTAAGCAATGGAAAAAAAATTCTTGGGTGAGGATTAACACATAAAACAAGAAAGAAATAGGAGGAATAATAGCTATTTGGCAGAAGTGTGGTTACTGTGACAGTTTAGCAACATTTAATATCTCATGGACTACAGTACCCATGAGAAAAAGGGAGAGCAATTAAATGTGGCACTTCATGTTTAAACATGCATAGCTTCATATCAGTTTTCATGTCATACCTTTATTTCTTCATGCAACAAACACATTTAAACAATATTCTGGTCAATGAACTATTCCTAAAAATGCTATGAATGATAGAAATGGCAAATCTCAATCCTCAGTTTCCTGCCCTGTTAGTGAGAAAAATGGGCTGGAAATATGGCCAGATCAGTCATGAAGTAGACACAAAAGATTTCTATGAGCACATAAAAGAATATCCTGAGTCCCACTGAGATCTGAGGGCACAATAGATGTCAGACAAGCACATTGTGGAGAGTAACCTGGTGGCAGGTGACATTAGAAACACTCTATGAATATATAGTCAGAGAGGTAATAGAGATTAGGAGATGATAAAGTTCGTGTGCACATGGATGAGTGTGTGGTGTGAATATACATGTGGGTATGTACATGGGAAATGTCTCTCTGTCTCTGTCTCTCTCTCCCTCCCTCACTAACACACACACACACACACACACACACACACACACAGTATAAACAACAAAAAGGTGACTAATTGAAAATGTGATAATCTACACTAATAAAAGAGAAAAGGCAAATTGACCATCACTCCACTACACCCACCAGCCAATCAGAGCAAGTATGCAAATTAACCCAACCAAGATGGCAGCGGCAATGGAGCTAGAGTGAGCAGGAGGCTTGGGTTGCCCCCAGCGATGGAGGAAGCCAAGCTTCCTGCCAACCCTCGCCTTCCCTGGCCTCTGCTCAAGGCTACAAAGTTTCAATTATAGAAGATAGATAAATCCCAGATACCAGGGCCTCTGCTTGGGTCGCCGGGGGGCATGGCTGGCCTGCAAACCACCATGGGCCCCTCACCCAGGCTGCCCCACGCCCCAAGGGAACCCCCACCCGGATCTGGGACACCCTTCAGGGCAAACCAGCTGGCCCCCACCCATGTACCAGGCCTCTATCCTATCTAATAAAAGAGTAATATGCAAATTGACCGTCACTCCAACACACAAGATGGCTGCCCCCATGTGGTCAAAGATGGCTGCCCCCATGTGGACACAAGATGGCCAGCACAAGATGGCCAACAGGGGAGGGAGTTGGAAGGGACCAGGCCTGCAAGGGAAGGCAGTTGTGGGCAATCAGACCAGCAGGGGAGGGTAGTTGGGAAGGACCAGGCCTGTAAAGGAGGGCAGTTGGGGGTGATCAAGCCTGCAGAGGAGGGCAGTTAGGGGTGACCAGGCCAGCAGAGGAGGGAAATTGGGGGTGACCAGGCCTGCAGGGAAGGGCAGTTGGGAGGGACCCAGGCCTGCAGGGGAAGGCAGTTAGGGGTGACCAGGCCTGCAGGGGAGGGCACTTAGGGGTGAGCAGGCCTGCAGGGGAGGGCAGTTGAGGGGGACCAGGCCTGCAGGGGAGGGCAGTTAGGGGTGACCAGGTCTGCAGGGGAGGGCACTTAGGGGTGAGCAGGCCTGCAGGGGAGGGCAGTTGAGGGGGACCAGGCCTGCAGGGGAGGGCAGTTAGGGGCAATCAGGCTGTCAGGGGAGCAGTTAGGCATCAATCAGGCTGGCAGGAGAGTGGTTAGTCCCTACCTGTGTTTTCCGATGATCTTAGGCTCAGCAGCAACGGTTCTCAACCTGTGGGTCACGATCCACAGGTTGAGAACCGCTAGCAGGGTCACCTAAGACCATCAGAAAACAGAGATATTTACATTACGATTCATTAACAGTAGCAAAATTACAGTTATGAAGTAGCAACGAAAATAATTTTATGGTTGGGGTCACCACAACTTGAGGAACTGTATTAAAGGGTTGCGTCATTAGAAAGGTTGAGAATCACTGGATTAGGGGGTGATCAGGCTGGCAGGCAGAAGCGGTTAAGGGCAATCAGGAAGGCAGTCAGGTGAGCAATTGGGAGCCAGCAGTCCTGGATTGTGAGAGGGATGTCCGACTGCCCATTTAGGCCTGATCCTACCGGATATATTTATTTATAATAGGTAAGAGCTAAATGGAAATTAATGTTCAATTAAAAGTTGCTTAAGTCTTTTTGAAAATATAAAGGGACAGTTCTACACAGTTTGATAGTAAAATCTGAGAAAAATTCCAGCACAAATACACGAAATATTTAGCAGTTTCTATGAAAAAGCTGGTAATGAAGACTCTGTATACTTTATAGAGATGCTCTTCAGTCTCCGGAAAAGAACTTGGAAAAAATAAGTAATTTAACTTAAGCGTAGCCTTTCAAGAACATGACTTTGAAAAACATAGTTATTCTTCTGCATCTCTCTGCATTTCTCTATACCTTGCAGCTTACTGAAATACTTATCGACTAAAATGCCCACAGAGATAATGTTTTTCTTCTCACTTCAGTCAGCTTTTATCATGAGGCACTCACTTTCAAAATATGTTATGATACTTATGTCATCTCCCCTCACACACATATCTCATGCTTGACAGAATCCATTCTCTATCCCTATTGTGGCAGCAACTCATCCCAGGTATAATTATTAGCCAATTTTTTTTTCCAGCCCAATCTCACTCTGCAAACCAGATTTGATCCTGAACTCCTTCATCCAAATATATAAAAATAGTTTTCACTAGATGGGTAAACATGATTATAACTTTTTAACAAGTGTGCTCAAACCACCTCTTTCATTATTTAGGTCTTCCATTCAGATTGGAAACTGATGCTGAGAATCGAGGATTTAGTTGATACAAAAACCTTCAGAAAATGTCAACAATATGAGCCTCAAGCTCTCACCTTATTCCGTGTTCTTCTATAAACTGGCCGAGTCAGAATTCACGTAAACTTAATTTACTCTCAAAGCTTGATACTGTATTAAACATGTTTTATCATTTTTGTCACGTGCCTTGCCGACATATCCACATATTTCAGACAATGAAAAAGGTTATCTTCGTGAGCTGAGGATAAGAACCAACAGGCCCCATCTTCTAAACGACACCCCTTTAGGATTCCTGAAGGTCAGAAGGGAAAAGAGTGGCACATTGTACTGTCAATAAAGCCAGTTTAGAGCTGACGTGAACAAACGCCAAAGTCAATGAAAAAATCTCTGTGCTCCTAACAGGAAGGTTCAAAAGTTGACAAATGCTCTTTGTGATACACGCCGATGGACCTGATCATTTTGACATCACAATAGGGTTTCTTGAAAATAAAATGTACAGGATGTATTTATGTATGAAAGACCTAATCCATTTATAGACTGGAGCAGTCATTTACATTTTGTTTAAAAGGTATGAAGGGCCAATTGAAGAAAGTTACAATTGACAAGAGAATGGATTTATGTAGTAACTTAGATAGCGGCAGGAATGGGTTTTTATTACGGGTTGACCTAGTGTGAATCAATACTTTCCTTTTAGAAACACTCTGATTTGAATCCTCATTAAGGCATGTAAAATATTACAATTTCAACACAGTATCTATGCTAGAAATAAAAGCTATTAAGTTTTCAGCAGTCATGGAAAGCCTATAATTTATATCTTAGATGATGAGTCTTCTGATGCTTTAAAACTGATTACATTTACATTTTATGATTTAATCATTCCTGTTAGCATTACAAAATGATAGCACATTGTTATATGCAAGCAAAGCTAGCCTTTCTGACTTACGAAAAACAAAACTAGGACTAGAGAGTTTTCCTGGTTTTTCCCTTCTGTGTTGCAAAAAATACCTGATAGTTTATACTATGTATGTTGAAACTAGCATAATTTTTTAGTCTTTAATTCAGTGCAATGATCATGAGTTTCACAGTTCAGCACTATTCTCATTATGAAAAGATACTTGGATCTAGTATTCAAAGCTAGATGGAATTGAAGATGGTGAAAGTAATTCATCATTTTGTGAGTATGGTAACTCACAATAATGGGTCCTAATTATGAAATGTTGATTGTGTAAAAAAAATAGCATATATATACATACATATATATGGCATATTGCTGTTAAAAAGTATCGCTTGTATAGATAGTTTATGCATTTCCTAGAAAAAAGAATTACACATATAAACTTTCATTGTTTTTTGCTGCTTGAGATGAGGTCATACTATGGTGATTTTCAAATTGACAATACATAACCAAGACAACAAAAACAAGAGTTATATATATAATTTATATATATAGTGATTTTTTATCACTATAAAAAATAGTGCATGGTAGTGATAAATGTTTTAGTCACACCCAGAAAACTGGCATCGTTTTGTTTATAACGTAATTATCCCCACTTATATAGAAAATAAAATTGTGTGTGAGTGAACACAGTAACCTGAGTTTTCACTCAACTGATGACTATTTGAATATTAAAAAGTTTAATCATCCCTCAACCTCTATTAGCTGAGATGAGAGGCAGCCCTGTATCCATGTGTTCACACCAACATACATGACGATTGCCCTATCAGAATCATTCCTTTATGCTGGCCCTTCTGTGGCCAAGCAGAAGAGGTGGAAGGGATTCTTTTTATATCTACTAGGTTAATAATTTTTGCTTAAAAGACTCCTATGGCTTCCTATCATAATTAGAAAAAAAATGATATTCTTTACAATGGTCTTTAAAGTATATAAGCTGGACCCAAGCAGAAAATGTAAATGACTTACATTTGTGTGATTACAAATAACCATACAACTAGCAAATGGTGTAGTGGAGTTTCCATCTTTATATTAGCTAAATCTACCACATTTCATGTAAATAAATCTACCTCTCCATCTCATTTAAGATATTAAAAGTACTTGATTGTAGGCATATACAATCTCATTCAATGATGTATTAACTATCACTAAGTACAAATTTCTCCATTCCCAACTGAATAGACTCAGGGGAAGAGAAGACTAGGAGTGGGGTCAGAGGCAGGGCCTTTGTTTCTATTTCTTTAAGAATACATTTTACCTGGGAGTACCTATTTCCAAAGCCAAATAAACAGTGTCATGGATTTCAAGTAGAAAAAGTGTTTTATAAACATAGTATTTCACATTTACAAACCTTTTTTTAAACTTATTTATGAACCAAAACAGCTCAGGAAAAATGTTAGATTTCAGCAAAATCTATTTTTTTAAATAACCTGAAACTTTTTGTTGTTGTTATCCTCATCTTACTAATTTGCAAGCATAATAGAAGTAGTAACCTCATTTTGTAAAAAATGCAAGAACTATAATTTTATACTCTCTGCTAAGCATAAATATAGTAAAACCAAGTGCCATATGGCTCATCATTATAAAAGTTAGTATTTCCACTTGCTTTGTAAATCTCCTTAATTTTATGGAGCATAGAATGAAAACTAATTGCTAAGTGAGATCACAGTATTCTCTCTCTAAAGCACTAAACATTCATAAGCTTAGTATAATTTTTTTCAAGAAAGAAGTAAATTATATTTCTAAATGGAGATTATTTAGGATGCAATTATTATTTATTTCCCCAGCCTTTAATGAGGTGTGTGTTTACTGGGAAACTATCAAGCAAATTTCATTACTGTCTTTTTTAGCCAAATAAGGTGAATTTATTAAAAAATGCTATAATGAGCCTTTTTAGTAATCCAGTATAAATTAGTTTTAATACAAATGAGAACTTCCATAGGGCCAAAATTAAATTCTTTATAAAACTAATATAAAATGATTTAGTTGTACAGATATTATATTTTGTCTTAACTTTTTCTTGAATCAGCAATTAAATTGAATCTTAGAAATTACACTTCTATAAGATTATCTTTCTATGTGCCAACTTCAGTATGCACAGATGCACTGCATAATGACGAATCAACATCACATACAGTTTTTTACTTTAAGCAATAAAAATAGTTTCTTACATGAAAACAATTATTAATGTGATTCTACCTCTGCATATGGTAATAGTAAACATTAAGTCAAAATATTTTGGAAATTACAAGATAACTTTTAAATATCAGGCAAATAGACTATTGTTAAGTTCAAGCGAGGGTGTGGTGGTGGTGGGTTGTATATACGTGTGGGTGCCCATGTGTTTTGAATAACATTGATAATACACTTTTACTTACTCTATTATTTAATGAGTTACAATGATTTAGAACTAATGATTGTGTGTCTTTTAACAATGTTATTTAGAAAATGTGACATGTGTCACTTACCATGTATATATATAAAGGCCCAGTGACTGGAATGGTAGAACGACCAGAATGACCAGAAAACTGGTGGCTATGATACGCACTGCGGCAGCCAACCAGCCTGATTCAGGCCATGATCGGCCCCCCTACCCCAATCAGGGGTGGGGCTGGCTGGCCATCTGGCTGCAGCCCCTCCCCCCTTCCAGCCCAGCCCGATGGGCCCCCATTAGGGGGTGCTGTCCAGACCCCACCCATACAAAATTTCATGCACCAGGCCTCTAGTCCTATACAATAAAACCCTAATATGCAAATTGACCAAATGGCAGAATGCACTGACCACCAGGGGGCAGACACTCAACACAGGAGTTACCCCCAGGAGGCGACCAGCGGTGGTGATTGGGGGACAGGGCCAGCCAGCAGGTGGCACCAGGCCACCAGCCAAGGCGGGTACCAGTGGGGGCCCTCCGATTGCTTTGCCCACCAGTCACCCCACAGATGGCCCTGATCGCTGGCCAGGCCTAGGGACCCTATCCTATATATTGGGAACAGTCTCTTAGATTTAAAAATTAAAACCTGGCAAGGCTACTCTAACACTGAAAAACAGGATGATGCAGCGATGACATGCATGGACTCTGGCTTGCACATTTTGTGGTCAGCCCTGGTTCTGACACTCATAACTGTGTGACAAAGCCAATTACTTAACTTCTCTTTGCTTCTGTTCCCCCCATCTCACCGCCGAATAAGATGAAGAAAATGGCACTACTGCCTCAGAAGGATCATGTTATGTACTACTTTTTATAATCAAGGCAAAAAAAAAAATGTAGCTGCTCAAACAATAGCAAGATGCCTTTCACCTGTATGAAAAGTATGGTCACTAGTGCATGCAGCATCCCAGATTGTGAGAGGGATGTCTGACTGCCGGTATAGGCTCAACATCCCCTGAGGGGTCCTGAATTGTGAGAGGACACAGGCTAAGCTGAGGGACCACCCCCACCATGCACAAATTTCATGCACTGGGCCTCCAGTGTTAAGTAGAGAAATATATATTGTAGTCATTGAACTTTCATCATCTTTATTTTTTATACATTCCAAAAGGCTTTAGTTAGCTTTGTAGTGTTATTTGAAAAATAAATATATACATCAGGATTACATATCTACATATTGGCATAAAAAAGAGTAAATAGACCATATGCACAGCAATATTAGGTTAATACTAGATTTTAGATTAACTACTAGCAGACATGGACAATAAAATTTTCCTATGTAAGTTTTTTCTAAATATGACAATCAGATATAGTAATTCTTTTCCGTTTTTCAGTTTACATAAAGAGTTTTTTATTATGTGTTCCTTTTAATCCTGTTATTGTTATGATATATAAAACATATACCTAAATATTTAAACAATACAAGAATTATATAAAAGTAAAACTACACAATATAAATATCTCCTGGCAATTTAGAAGGCTCTCTCAGTGTTACAGTCGTTGACAAGATAATTGTTAAAAAACCTTTGTTCAAATTGTGAATTTAATTCCATTTCCAACTATGTAATGTTGGATAGTGTTTTTATACCCTATTGCAAACACTGTATTGGCATTAGAAATGTTGTTTCTTCATATCAAATTCCATTATTTCTGAAGACATCATACTGATACCATTGTAATTTAACCTACTTATGAATAACTAGAACAGAGCAAGGGAAGGCCAAGTGTTATGGGCATGCCATTTATGTAGCTTTGTCAGGAAGCTTCAGTTTAGATGCATGCCCAGTAAAGTCTGGGTGACATAGGGGAGGTACTTCCTGTCAGTTACACCTGGGAACAGGTCATTTGCCAAGGTAGGCATGGCCACTGCAAGCACAAGAAGATTTTAGACACTTAATCTCCTAAAAAACGTAGTTCTCTCTTTTGCCCTCTTGTTGCAGGGGGCATGCTCTCTGGGCTCCCCTGCACTTGGCCACATGGCCCACAGGCATGTGGGCCCCCCACACAATGGACTAATGGACTACAACTAGCCCAAAGCTAAACAGGACCCAGCTCCACCATGGAACAGAAACTTTGGATGCTGGTTTTGTTTTTAATTCTAGTGAATCATCAGCTACACATCTCCCAGGACTGGATTAAGGGAAATGGGATTTTGGAAACCCAAGGATGCAATTGCATGCAAATAATAACCACTCATCCTCCCATGCAAGTCTCAGAAAATTATTTTTCTTTGAGATATCCACTCCACTAGCAATGGAGAAAGACTACGCATTTCTCCAACAACACTATGTCAATTATTATAAACTAGTGGCCCTGTACACAAAATACGTGCATGGGGGGGGCGTGTTCCTCAGCCCTGCCTGCACCCTCTCCAATCTGGGACCCCTCAAAGGATGTCCTACTGCCAGTTTACAGGGATCAGGTCTAAACAGGCAGTCAGACATCCCTCTCACAATCTGGGACTGCTGGCTCCTAACCACTCACCTGCCTGCTTGCCTGCCTAATTGCCCCTAACCACTCTGCCTGCCAGCCAGCTCACCCCAACTACCCCCCGCCACCAGCCTGCTCTCCCCCAAATGCCCTCCCACCAGCCTAATCAACCCCAACTTCCCCCTGTGCCAGTGTACTCGCCCCCAACTGCCTCCCCTGCTGGCCTGCTCACACCTACCTTCCCTCCCCACTGGCCTGCTCACCCCCAACTGCCCCCCTGCTGGCCTGTTCACTCCAAACTGCACTCCCTCTGTTCTGCTCGCCCCCAACTGGCCCCCCTGCTGGTCTGCTTACCCCCAATGGCCCTGCCCCCCACCAGCCTGATCACCCACAACTGCCATACCATCCTGGCCTGATCACCCACAACTGCCCTCCCCTCTTGGCCTCTAACCACCTCTACCTCGGCTCTGCCACCATGGCTTTGTCCAAAAGAACGTCCGGAAGGTCTCCTGGAAGGTCTCCCAGTCTAATTAGCATATTACCCTTTTATTAGGTTAGATAGAGGCCTGGTGCACAGGTGGGAGCCGGCTGGTTTGCCCTGAAGGGTGTCCCAGATCAGGGTGGGGGGTCCTGCTGGGGTGCCTGGCCAGTCTGAGTAAGGGGCTGATGGCTGTTTGCAGGCTGGCCAAGACCCCCAATGGGGACCCTCATTCCATGAGGGTGTGGCCAGGCTGGGTGAGGGGCTAAAGACTGTTTTAAGGCTGGCCACACCCCCTTCAGGGTGGGGATCCCCACTGGGGTGCATGGCCAGCCTGGGTGAGGGGCTGATGGCTGTTTGCAGGCTGGCCATAGCCCCCAGCAACACAAGCTCCCAGCCCCTTCTCTTTTTCTTTTTCTTTTTTTTTTTTTTTCAGCGCCTCCTTGAGCGGAGGCCATGGCCGGCTGGAAGCAGGTATCTGGGATTTATTTATCTTTTATAACTGAAACTTTGTAGCCTTGAGCGGAGGCCAGGGTGGGCCAGGGTAGGTGGGAAGCTTGGCTTCCTCCATCACCGGGGGCAACCCAAGCCTCCTTCTCACTCCAGCTCTGTGCCTGCTGCCACCTTGGTTGGGTTAATTTGCATACTCACTCTGATTGGCTGGTGGGCGTAGCAAAGGTACAGTCAATTTGCAAGTTTCTCTTCTATTAGATAGGACAAGGCAAATCCATCTGGTTGTTAGAAGGGTCAAGAGGGAATACTGATACTGGTGCAGTTGGTGATTTGACTAATTATCCTAACAGTTGCAGGAAATGGTAAGTATTGTTGAGTTTGATATTTCTAAAGAAAACAAAATAAGACAAAACAAAAAAATCCTTGTAAATAATTAAAAGAATGTATTTGAGAAATAATAAATTAATTGGGAACATTTCTTCCTTTCAAATTAAAATGAAAACATATCACACCCCTCCTTTTCCCTAGGATTGGATCAAATGCATATAATTCATGACAATAAGATGTCTTCTTCAAATTTTGCTCGTAATACAAAATTTCACATTTCAATTTCTCCTCCCATAAATTTCATTTGAGAATGACATTTTGTGAAAGAAATCAGTACAGCAATGTAGTTCTTCAACAGTATAATATTTACAGACATGAACACCCAATCAAGCATGTATGCAATAAGCATTTACTGAGCGTTTGTTTGCTATGTGCCAGAAAAAGGTTCAGGACAAGTAATGGTGGGCAGAAGAGGATATGGTCTTAATCAAATAATCATTACAAAAAATAAATCAATTCAATCGTATAAAATGCCACCTATGAAAGATAAACAGTGCTAAGAGAAACTAGTATGAAAACCTGTGATTGGAACTATCCATAACATTTTAATAAGCCTACCTGAGACACTCAAAATTATATCTTCCCACTGTTTTGAATGGTCTTGCCATGTTGCTTGCCTTCATAATCTAAGCAGGAACTGATATTTTTCTTTTTTTAAATTTCTATTGATCTTTTAGAAAGCAAAGAAGGGAGAGGGAGAGAGAGAAACATCAATATGAGAGCAAAACATCAGTTTGCTGCCTGCTGCATGCATCCCAGCCAGGGATTAAGCCCACATTTTGGGCATATGCCCTGACCTGGAATCAAACCAGCGACCATTTGGTACATGGGATGAAGCCCAAATAACTAAGCCAGACCAGCCAGGGCAGAAATGATTTTCTAACCTGACACACTACTTTTAATTACATTGACAATTTATATATTTTTTTTAAATTAAATTTTATTGGGCTGACATTGGTCAACATGAACATATAGATTTCATGTGTGGATTTATAAGTTACAAAGTCTGTATAATGTGTCCACCCAACCAAAGTCAAATCTTATCCTGTCACCTCATATTAGGATCCTCTTCTCCCCACACCCCGCCGGCAACCAACACACTGCTGTTTGTGTTCATAAGTTCCAGTTTTATATCCCACATATGAATGAAATCGTATGGTTCTCAGCTTTTTCTGTCTGACTTATTTCACTTAGCATAAATTAACAAGGAGTTGCATGCATTGTCTCAAAAGTATCTCTCCAATGGTAAACATTTCTACATCATCACTGTACAGCAATGAGCAACATGAATGGGTAGAAGGAGTATAAACACATACATTTATACCAGTGATAATTAATCACACTGTGTCCCTTTAGACCCATACTTTGAACTCCAAAATGGACCAAAATTATTTTTTGACTTATTAAAATGATAACCCAGTATAGTTCTTAATTCTAATAAAAGTGAATTAGAATAGTATTTACTGAGACAAAAATAATAAATTATTCACACTCTAGAGCTATGCCCCACAGAACCCTCAAACCACCCTGAGGTGATTCATAGGATCCTGAAACAATGCATTTCTGCTAAATAATATAAACTTAAACTAGTTCATCACTTTTACTTATATCATATGTTTAACTACTTCTCTTTATTCAGCTAGCACTTGATCACAAATATTTTTAAATCACTTCTATTTATGCTAAATTGTGATGTGATTAAAAAACTAGACTTGAGTAAATGCTTCATCATTTAATAATCATTTGGGATATATATATATATATATATATATATATATATATATATAAAATTTATTGTTGCGAGTATTACATATGTCCCCCTTTTTCCTTTTTGGGATATTTTAATTTTCCTTTAAAACATGGATTGGTTACTTAATAAAGTTATAATATTATAGTGAGAAGGTAACAAATGATAAATGTTCAATGCATACCAGAAAAAAATTAAGTAGTTTTAAATGTAATTTTTATTCTCCAAAAACTCAAAAATGTTCTTTAATAATTTAGTACATAAAAATGACAATATTTAAGCCCTGGAAATTAGGACACTCAAAGACATGAAGTTAAATCTTAATATTGTTTTAACCAGTTCCTATCCATGTAAGTAGGATTTAAATCTTTGCTAGTTTTTATACATCTATTACATATAAATCAAGTATATTTTATAGAACTACATATTTTATTTCAGATTAAATATGAATGTAGTGCAATAAAATATTAAGAATATTAATAAGTAAGGAAAATGACAAGTGAATACTTTTACTTGTTTTATGAAACTTCTTTATTTTTTTATTTTAAAGTAAAATATAAGATTTTAGTTACAAAAACTGGCCTGACTGGTTTGGCTCAGTGGCAGAGCATCGACCTATGAATTAGGAGGTCATGGTTTGATTCCGGGTCAGGTCAGGGCACATGCCCAGTTGCCAGCACAATCCCCAGTAGGGGGCAGGCAGGAGGCAAAGTATCAATGATTCTCTCACATCATTGATGTTCTATCTCTCTCCCCTCCCTTCCTTTCTCTGAAATCAGTAAAAACATATTTTTTAAAAATCATAGAATAAATATAAAGTCCCTGAAAAAAATATGTTCCTATTAGTACTATTAGTATTTAATATATTATGTATCTTTTCCATTACAATCTCTATTGCCTAAGTATATTCTTATTAAAGGCAAGGAAATTTTCACAAGAGTACTGAAAAAAGTCCTCAATAGTCCTTATATATGTTTCTGTTTAAATAAATTAGATTTATTTGAATAATATATCATATTCCATTAAATATTTGAAGTCAGTCTTGAGGTCCTGATAATTATTGGCTAAATAATCACTTTTGTTCCTGCATAGGTATTACTGCTTCTGATGAAAACTAAAGGATTGTGTCTATACTTAGGTATTTTGATAAATTTTATCATATGCAATGTTTCTTAGTCTAGATTAAAAAAGACACCTTACAATTTTTAAGTAACTTGAACAATGCAACTAACTGCATGATGTATATTTGTAATAACAAAATATTTATGGAAATAAGTACCATATAAGTATGCAAAGATAACTGAATGAATCATTATGCTTCTATTTAAATCATGAAAGGAAATGTAATGAAAATAATGCCCTTTCCTAGTACTGTCTCAATTGATAATGTAGTTACCACTTTAGATGTCATCAATTCTAAATGAATTTTCTTCACTTCTTGGAATTTAGTTTAATATTGTATTGATTTATAATTATTTATTTTTAATAAGAGAAAGGTCAGTTGTTAAATGAAGAGTCCTTGTCTCTATATGCATGTGTGTATGAATGCTTGATTGCAGGTTTTCCCTTACTCATTATGTTAATTTGAGTATTAACTCATATTTTGGTTGAATACTATTAATACTGTTGGTTTTTCCATATAGTTATTGCACTTTGTGTTGTAATTTTGATATATACAGTGCTATTTGCTTATTAAATTTTGAAATGTTTTCATTAAAAGATGTAAAGGTATTCTAATAAAAAGTATTTTTCTAAAGTCCTTCTTAACTAGCTATCTTACCTAATAATAGAGAAACATGTAAATTTACTGTACCTCCGCTATGCCCACAGCCAATCAGAATGAGTATGCAAATTAACCCAACAAAGATGGCGGTTAATTTGCATAATACCTGGGTCCCAGGAATCTCCTCGGCACCCAGGTCACTCCCAGCTGGCCATCGGAAATGGGGGGAGGGCCCCTTTCCCAAGCCTAAAGCCCCGGAGGCTTTAGGCTTGGGAAGGGGCCAAGCCTGCGATCGAAGGGGTGGCAGGGGGGGGCCGCTTCCCAAGCCCAAAGCCTGGGGTGGAGGCTTTAGGCTTGGGCAGGGGCCGAGCCTGGAATCGGAGGGAAGGGGAAAAATCAATGGAAACATATCCTCAGGTGAGGATAAAAAGAAAAATAAAGAAAGAAATGTCATATCCTATGAAAGACACATCTTGAAAATGCCTAAAGAAAGTTGTCATTTTTTCATGGTGAAGGGACTGGAGTCCGAGTTGATGAAAATACCTCGGCGGCTGCGGTGACTGGCAGTGGCTGCAAAAGCAGGGTGATGGGGCTGGCGCCTTCCCCTGATCAGCCTGGTCGCCTCCGGCAAAGGGAGGCCAGACTGCGGCTTAGGTCCGCTCCCAATGGGGAGCGGGCCTAAGCCATCAGTAGGACATTCCCTGAGGGCTCTCAGTATGTGAGAGGGGGCAGGCTGGGCTGAGGGACCCCTCGCCAGTGCACAAATTTCGTGCACCGGGCCCCCAGTATCATTATATTATCAGATTCTATTGGGCAATGATAATCAAAATAATTTAGACTCATGTGCATCACTTATGTTTTATTATATCAAATACTGAACAACTCCATGTGTCTCCTCTAATGCCAATATTTTGAAAAATAAAATGCAAATTCGTTTACATTCAAACCTTGGTTCTAGAATGTCTCCCATCTGGAACAATTCAGTTCTAGACCAAGTTGTTCACAGAAAAAAATGTCTAGATTGTTGAACAAAACTTCAGTTCTCAACCTAACAGCCCTTTCATGCTGACATATCAGCATAACCAAAAGTATCTCTCAGATCACGAAGGAGAGAATACATGGGAGTCAGTTTACCTGTTAACATCTCAGAAAACTCTGATGTGAATATTTTTCTATTCATTTTGCTTTTGTTGCTGGTAAAGTGGAAGATTGCACAATTTTAAATAGCTCATTAAGTGTGATTTCTTTATGGTTAATAGGCAGTGGCTCTATAAATTTAAGAAAATAAGTGTTTGTTTATAGATTAAACAGTACATTAGACATGTACTGTATATGAGAAAGATTAAAACAAGGAATCATATAGGAGTCTGGAACAGATTGCCTCAATTTACATTATTTCTAATGATGAAAAATGTTTTGGTCTTCAAACAAATCGCTTCTCAAACAGTTTTCTGGAACTAATTAAGTTCAATAAATGGCATTTCACTATATTTAAATACATTTTTGGAGATCTTCTACCTAAGGAAACTTAAGCACGTCACTACAACCTGTCTCCCAAATTCATAAGCTCAAATATTGTACAAAATTATGATATAAACATTTTTATTTTTATTTTGCCCAATCTTCAAAAAATTTACTGAGTATTTGCCAAATAATGTTTTACAAGCCATAAATTCAAAATTTATATAGATTCTAGTGAGCTATTACTGTCTTAGCTAGATAGAGGATGTGATTAAAAGAAGAAATGTGTACACAGACCCTGGTTCAAAAAAATGCTATAATGCCAAAACCGGTTTGGCTCAGTGGATAGAGCGTCGGCCTACGGACTGAAGGGTCCCGGGTTCGATTCCGGTCAAGGGCATGTACCTTGGTTGTGGGTACTTCCCCAGTAGGGGGTGTGCAGGAGGCAGCTGATGGATGTTTCTCTCTCATCGATGTTTCTACCTCTCTATCCCTCTCTCTTCCTCTCTGTAAAAAAAAAGCAATAAAATATAAATTTTTTTAAAAAATGCTATAAGGGTAGTTATTATAGTTAAGGGTGGGGCAAATAGGTTTACATTGTTCATATGGAAATAATAGAATACTCACAACTGTAAACTGTGTTTGCCCAACCCTGTATATTTTCTTGCTTTGGAAGGTACTTCTAAATATTCACTTGTGTATTAGTCAACTTGGGATAAATTATGCAGTAGTTGAAATATGTATGTGTGTGTATATATATATATATATATATATATATATATATACACACATATATATATGTGTGTATAGATAGATAGATAGATAGATACACACACACATATGGCTTACAACAAAAATGTTAACTTCTCTCTTATTTTACGTGCCCATTGATGATTAGTCTTGATTTGCCTCATATCTCTTTCTGTATAGGACCCTGTCTGAAGTGTGTATTATCTAAGATATGCCTAAACTTATTACAGAAGAAAACAAAGGAGCTATGATAAACCATACAAGCAGATATCTTAAAATTTCTGCCTAAAGTTTATAAATGCTACTTGTGCTCAAATTTTGTTAATTAAAACAGGTGATATTGAAACTGAAATGTGGGGTTTGAGTCCAACTTCATTGTCTCATGAAATCAAAGAATGAAGTCACAGACAAAAAAGTTTAGTGGAACTGGTTTATTGAGAAAAGACAGCCCTGGAATAGGTATCGTTAGGGTTCCAGGAGTGGGCCAGTGTCCAAAGCTGACTTTCCATTTAATAGGCAGGTGTTAAACTCTATCAGTCCATGTGTAGAGTCCCATGTGGCCATAAGCCATGTGGGCACAGGGGAGCATGTCTCCTGCCATCAGAGAGAGTGTGCAAGAGAACGCACACTATTTTTGATCCTGGAGTGGATACAGCCTTTCTAGCTCCTTATTGGTCTTTTCAAAGAATTTTGCCTTAGCAACATCCTTGGGATTGGTTTCTATGCCTTACTGCCTTGTGATTGGTTATCTGGAAGCTGCTTGTCTTAGCAACAACCCATTCATTTTAAAGTTTATCTCTGTATCTTACCCTTCTTCCCACACCCAGCTGGGTTGCCTTAGCAAGTCCACCTAACTGAGTTTTCCAGGTTTACTTCCTATCCTCCCCTCCATGGTCCCAATACCTCTGTCTCCTCAATATCACCAAGCATGACAATGGGAAGTGAAGTTTATTCCCCCTTCTGGGTGAAAATCCATTTGGCAAAGTCTGATGTTGGTGGAGTGGGTGAATATGAAGCTCCCAAGAAAGAAAAAGAAAAACTTGGGAACATTAGTGTAATTCACCGAAGTCCCAAGACTACATTCTGGTGGAAAAATATTGAAACCAAAACAATAGAAAAAGTATAAGAAAGAACTAGATTGTCTATTTTAAATTTGGAGAAATATTATTTCCTAGCATGTCTACTTAAGTTTAGAAAATATTTAGAGAAACAGTATCTCCAAAATACAGAAATTAATACAGAATAAACATTAATATTGTTAAAATAAAATCCTACTTAAATATTTATCTGATTTTGATTTCCATTTAATTAAGCATGCTTGTCTTTAAATTAAAGTTCAAAAATTTTAAGTACCAATAGGTTATAAATACCAAATCAAATGTATATATCACACCTGTACCTTATTAAGCAAGTGTTTTGTTAAATATATGTTAAATACATATATCCTATCTAATAAAAGAATAATATACAAATTGACCGTCACTCCAAGACACAAGATGGCTGCCCCCATGTGGTCAAAGATGGCTGCCCCCATGTGGACACAAGATGGCCTGCAGGGAAGGGCAGTTGTAGGAAGTTAGGGGTGACTAGGCCAGCAGAGGAGGGCAATAGGGCGTGACCAGGCTGGCAGAGGAGGGCAGTTGGGGGAGACCAGGCCAGCAAGGGAGGGCAGTTGGGGGGGACCCAGGCCTGCAGGGGAGGGCAGTTGGGGGGGGGCAGGCCTGCAGAGGAGGGCAGTTGGGGGCAATTAGGCAAGCAGGGAGGGCAGTTAGGGGTGACCGGGCTGGCAGAGGAGGGCAGTTGGGGGAGACCAGGTCAGCAGGGGAGGGTAGTTGGGGGGGACCAGGCCTACAGTGGAGGACAGTTGGGGGGACCCAGGCTTGCAGGGGAGGGCAGTTGGAGGAGAAAAGTCCTGCAGGGGAGGGCAGGTGGGGGAGACCAGGTCTGCAGGGGAGGGCAGTTTTGGGCAATCAGGCCAGTAAGGAGGGCAGTTAGGGGTGACTGGGCTGGCAGAGGAGGGCAGTTGGGTGGGACGAGGCCTGCAAGGGTGGGCAGTTGGTGGGGACCAGGCCTGCAGGGGAGGGCAGTTGGGGGGAACCAGGCCTGCAGTGGAGGGCAGTTGGGGGGGATCCAGGCCTGCAGGGGAGGGCAGTTGGGGATGACCAGGCTGGCAGGGGAGGGCAGCTAGGGGCGATCGGGCTGGCCGAAGAGCAGTTAGACATCAATCAGGCTGGCAGGCAGAAGTGGTTAGGGGCAATCAGGCATAGGCAGGTTAGCGGTTGGGAGCCAGCATGTCCTGGATTTTGAGAAGGATGTCCAACTGCCCGTTTAGAGGATCGGGCCTAAACGGGCAGTTGGACATCCCTCAAGGGGTCCCAGATTGGAGAGGGTGCAGGCTGGGCTGAAGGTCAAACACCGCCCCCGCCCCCGTGCACGAATTTTGTGCACCAGGCCTCTATATATCTGTATATATGTATATGCAACTTGCATTATAATTTGTGATATCTATAATCTGAATTGCTATTTAAATTACATTTGTAATAATAATTTGTAATAATTGGTTTTGATTTTTAATAGAAAAAATATTTCAAATATTGTGCTATATTTGATAGAATATAAAAAATAACCCTTCAAGTTCTTATGTTTCATATATTATCATTCTAGCAATGAGACTTTGTAGTGAGTGTCATCAAAATGTGGAGACTTTACCACCCCCTTGAATCTGGGAAGAACTTGTCATTTGCTTTGGACAATAGAAAAGTAGCAACTTTGGCATCAGAAAAAACTTTAAAAGTTTGAGGACTTTGAGTTCTGCCCTATTATTGCTCTTTTAATACATCTGCCACATGGACAGTTCAGACTAGCTACTGGATGATATAAGCCATATTATCCCAGCCAAAATCCAGCTGATAGCAAACATGTGTACGAGGTCATCCAGTACAAGTCAGCCAGCCAACCTGCCAACTATGCGGAGCCCTGCTGAAAGCTGAGCTTCACCACCAGGAGATGAACCATGCAGACCAATCATGAACTAAAATAACAGTCCAGCCAACATATTTGGGGATTTTTTGTCATGCAGCAAAACTACCCTGGTACTATTATGTTGTCAGCTATTGTAGTAGTAATATGTCGATTAATACTTTTCAGGTGATTCTCAAAAATATGTTAAAGTCTCTCCTTGCAGCCTATCTTCCAGGTTGTTTAATGTACCTTTATCTGTCTTGCAGACAAAGAAACGTAGAAAACAGTATACTTAATCAACATACATATGCTCTCAAGTGATTTTGTTTGATGGTGCAACTACATTATAAACCATTTTTCCTCTGATAAAGAATTATGTACATTATTCACAAAAATTTCAGTATAAAATAGAGATTAGAGTTATCTCCTATCATTTTAGGAAATGAAAGGAGAAAACATAGTTCTGCATGAAGTTATCTATGGTGAAGAGGTGAAGGGAGAAGAAAGAAGATAGGCAGGAGTTACGTTTATATCACATAGCTATGTACATTTCAAAAAGCCTCATCAATTTAATATTAATTAACCTAGTTCTTTTATTTTATTTCTAGTTATCTTAATAGCCTCTGCCATATGTGAAATACAGAGAAATTAAAGGGTAGGTGACAAGTTGAAAGAAACACATAATCCACAAGAAATGACTATGTTTTTGCAATAGTACATTTTCAAGTATATCTTAATGGGCTTGAGACCTATAGTAGAAAAGAATTGAAGTTAGCTTGTGCTCTAAATTGCCTTAAGGTTATCTAGGACATTCTTTGAAGGCAACCTAATAGGAAACCAAGTGTTTTGTTAGATCTGCAATAAGCAGTTTTATTTTACATCAAACAGAGGTGAGTTTAATAGTTTGACCTAATTTCAAATGAATAGAGCTTTTTGGGTACAATACTTGGGAAGATTTGCTTCTAGTATACTCAAGGACATTAGGAAAATAGCTCTCCATTATGGTTTTGCTTGCAGGTACATGAGTTGAACCAGCCTAAATGACCTGTTCTTCATAAAATGCCCTCTTAATTTGCTGATTTTGCTCCCAAGACATACAAGTCTGCTGATGTACTGATCACTAAGTTCTGTTGGGATAATTATTTCAGAATAATTTCCCTGAGTTGCAAGGCAGGTCAAGAGGGAATAAAAAAACTTACAAAGTTTAATGCCTAAAGGAAGGACACTGGTAAATGATTTCAAATTAATGGTGTACATAGAATTTAAAAGGCAAGCTAACCCCAAATATTACTACATTAAAATCATTGCTTACTTTAAAGAAATCCTTTATTCTGTGCCCCTGAAGGCAATGCTCTCAAAAGCATTTAGAATAAAATGCTTTATAAACCAACTTATGTATTAAAATTGGTGCCAGAAAGATGTACTTCATCAATGTGACAAATCAGAGCTTGGGATGGATATGTTCAGTCTTAACATATTTTATTATAACATCATTTATTAATGCTTCCCCTACCCAGTCAAATATAATGTGGTTTATAGATATTAAGTATTTAATTAAAATAGTGAGTGAGATCTAAAGGAAGCTGAATATCACCATCTGTCTAGAGTTTTGCCTGCAGATAAATTGAAGGATTTGGTTATTAAAACCCATCATGTTCAGAATCTCTACATGTCTCACAAAAAAGACAAGAGACAGAAATAACTACTTGACCTGTCTCATTTTAATAGAATATGATGCAAGTTTTAAGTTCTTTCTGAAAAGAAATGAATATGACTTCGTGCGCATATATCAAATGATCTTATGCAAACAACCTAGCAGTTTTCAAATCCACTGAATCCAAGTGAAAAAAGAGTCTAGACTACTTTATTCCTGTCTATATTGTATGTTTATTGGTCTTAGCAGTACCAAGATAATAACAAGGTAGCCCAGATTCACAGAGATTAAATAAGTACTAGAGTATGTATAAATAACCTATATTTAATGAATGCTAGTTTTCTGATACCTCTCTAGCCTTCTAATAGGTAACCTATGCTAATAATCTTATTCATATTAAATGACTAATTCAATGATTTGGACTCTTTTTAAAGAGTTAATATAAATATGCTGACCCCAAACTGTTCATATAAATGGAGGTAGGCAATTTACTTTGTCTATAAGTAGCCAGATGGTAAATATGTCCTGTTTTGTGGGGCATAGAGTTTTCATAGCAACAATGCTGCTGTAGAAGAAAAGGAACCAAAGATAATATATTGAAAACTGTATGCAGTTGTATTTCAACAAAACTTGATTTGCAAAAAGAAGTCTAACCTAGTTTTGCCAATCCCTGTAAATGAATGCAAGCATCCTGAGAGATTTTAGATGGTTAAATATGGCTGTTTTCAAATAAGACTGTATAATTCCACAATGAACATCTTTTCTTTGAGGACTATCACATATAAGCATATCAAAATTTCTGATCTGTGTTAAAACATCTCTTGAAATGTGTTATCAATTCCTTAGCTGTTTTAAAAATGAAAATTTCCAACTGAAATATACAAATGATGTCAATTTTTATGTTATCAAATTAATAATTATCAATTATATAATTTTAAGAGTAATTTTAAAATATATGTTAAGTAGAATTTTTAAAGAAAGCCATCTCAAAATACATTAAGCAAAGGAAAGAAGAAATTTTTTGAATTACACAATTAAAAAGTTGTCACTGAATGAATGCTTTTAACAAAGTTAATGATGAGCTTTGGCTAGCAGAACCTGAGACACACATATTTCCCTGACATCAAACCGACAACACGGATTGGGTTTCCCTAAGAAAAACCCAAGTGTAAGGGGCTTGGCTAAAGAAATAGTTACATCATTTCATTCTAAACTCATTTTATAAACCCAGGAATCCTATCTAATAAAAGAGTAATATGCAAATTGACCATCACACCAAGACACAAGATGGCCGCCCCATGTGGTCAAAGATGGCCGCCACAAGATGGCCTGCAGGGGAGGGAAGTTGTGGGAAGTTAGGAGTGACCAGACCAGCAGAGGAGGGCAGTTGGGGTGACCAGGCCAGCAAGGGAGGGCAGTTGGGGTGACCAGGCCAGCAAGGGAGGGCAGTTGGGGAGGACCCAGGCCTGCAGGGGAGGGCAGTTGGGGGGGACCCAGGCCAGCAGAGGAGGGCAGTTGGGGGAGACCAGGCCAGCAAGGGAGGGCAGTTGGGGAGGACCCAGGCCTGCAGGGGAGAGCAGTTGGGGGGGACCAGGCCTGCAGAGGAGGGCAGTTGTGGGGGACCAGGCCTGCAGGGGAGGGCAGTTGTGGGCAATCAGGCAAGCAGGGAGGGCAGTTAGGGGTGACCGGGCTGGCAGAGGAGGGCAGTTGGAGGCAACCAGGCCTGCAGGGGAGAGCAGTTGGGGTGGGGAAGGCCAGCAGGGGAGGGAAGTTGTGGGAAGTTAGGAGTGACCAGACCAGCAGAGGAGGGCAGTTGGGGTGACCAGGCCAGCAAGGGAGGGCAGTTGGGGTGACCAGGCCAGCAAGGGAGGGCAGTTGGGGAGGACCCAGGCCTGCAGGGGAGGGCAGTTGGGGGGGACCCAGGCCAGCAGAGGAGGGCAGTTGGGGGAGACCAGGCCAGCAAGGGAGGGCAGTTGGGGAGGACCCAGGCCTGCAGGGGAGAGCAGTTGGGGGGGACCAGGCCTGCAGAGGAGGGCAGTTGTGGGGGACCAGGCCTGCAGGGGAGGGCAGTTGTGGGCAATCAGGCAAGCAGGGAGGGCAGTTAGGGGTGACCGGGCTGGCAGAGGAGGGCAGTTGGAGGCAACCAGGCCTGCAGGGGAGAGCAGTTGGGGGGGGGAAGGCCAGCAGGGGAGGGCAGTTGTCCCCTCAGGAGTTCGACCAGGAGACCAGGAATTCAATCACTCGCTATGATGTATACTGACCACCAGGGGGCGGTGCGGAACATGGCAGATGACCAGCGGCAGCGGAGCACTGAGGGAGTGAGGGAAGGAGGAGGTGGGGAGGCTGGGAGGCGAGGAACCTGATCTGCCCTGATCGCCAGCCAGGCCTCGGGACCCTACCCATGTACATATTTCTTGCACTGGGCCTCTAATCCTAATATATAAAAACCCTGGGTCCATCACATCCGCAACGACTGGGAGGCTCAACTGTTCACCAGGCTGTGCGTGCAGCAGGCGAGCAGGCTGAACTGCTGACCTCTTGGAGAGAGAGAGAGGAATGGCTGATCAGCAGTGGCAGTGGCTGCTGGAGAGGCTGGGAGAGAGAAGCAGGGTGATCAGACCCTGCTTGTTTCTCCCTCTCCAGCAGTCAAGCCTCTCTACCTCTCCCAGAGGTCAGCAGTTCCACTACTCACCAGCAAGCCTGGGGCGGCTGCTGATCAGCCCTGCCTCTATGATCGGGCCCAGAGATAGGCCCAGAGATGCTGACTGGCATAGAAACTGACCAATCAGAACCAAATCTGGGTGAATTGCAAGGAGCCAATGGCTGCCTAGGAGGCAGAGCTTTTGACACTTACTAGTATAGAAACTGACCAATCAGAACCAAATTGGCCGGCAAAGGAGGGCAGTTGGGGGAGAGATCAGGCCTGCAGGGGAGGGCAGTTTAGGGTGAGATGAGGCCGGAAGGGGAGGGCAGTTAGGGGTGATCAGGCAGGCAGAGGCAGTTGGGGGCAATCAGGCCGGCAGGGAGGGCAGTTGGTGGGGACCAGGGTTGCAGGGGAGGGCAGTTGGGGGTGACCAGGCCAGCAGGGGAGGGCAGTTGGGGGCAAGATCAGGCTGGCAGGGGAGGGCCATTGGGGGCCATTGGGCCGGCAGGGGAACAGTTAGGTGTTAATCAGGCCGGCAGGGGAGTGGTTAGGGGGTGATCAGGCTGGCAGGTAGAAATGGTTAGGGGCAATCAGGCAGGCAGGCAGGTGAGCAGTTAGGAGCCAGCAATCCCGGATTGTGAGAGGGATGTCCGACTGCCGGTTTATCGGACCTAAACCAGCAGTCAGACATCCCCTGAGACGTCCCAGATTGGAGAGGGTGTAGGCTGGGCTGAGGGACAACCCTCTCCCCCCCCAGTGCATGAATTTCATGCACCGGGCCTCCAGTTTTTAATAATAATACTCGTCACGAGCTTTGATAACTAGAGGTGAACTTGTTGCTTTCAGAAAAAAAGGTACAAAAACATCAGACCTTTTTATAGACTTATTTAACATCTTGAGAACATTTAGTTATTCAGCCTCTTCCAAATATATCTGACTAATAATTTCCCCACAAACTTATGTTAACAGACCCCAGCATGTGTTAACAGAACAAATCATACAGTAAAATAGCATAGTGATACTGCATATACATTCCCTATAATGTAAGACTCTGCAGAGACAGACGGAAATGGGGTAGAAGTTCTATAGAAAAATTTTAACTTCTGAGAGCTGAGAAAGTAATAATATTTAAGTCATTTCCATACATAATTTAAAGCAACAAACTTCTGTTTAGTGTATTATATTTTGATTAACAGACACAATTTCTATGTAAGATCACATTGAAGTTCTACATACAACAGGACCAATTTTCATGAAAAAAGGTACATTTATATTCACTCTTTTTTTTTATGGTGTCAACATGAGAAAATGAAGAAACAGATTGTATAGCACTGGCCTCTGCTATCTATAAAAGTATATGTATTGCTTCAATAGGGCACATCTCAATTATTTTCTTGGGTTCCAGGATCACCAATCTATACAATGGACAAATCTTAAATATATGATTGCTTTCATTGTTCTTTTAGGTAGCTATTACAAGGATTTAAAACTCTCCTTCATTAGAAAGTTAATTGAGCATAAGTTATATTTATTATAAAATATAAAACAATAGTATATATACTAGTATTATCTATAATAATATGCTAATTAGACTGGACGACCTTCTGGACAACCTTCTGGATGAAGCCAGGCTGCGAGGGAAGCCCGGGTCCCAGGTGCCAGAGGGAAGCCGGTGCCAGCAGCCGGGGGGAGGAAGGCCTACTCTTGCACAAATTTCTAGTTTCTTATAATAAAATAAAGCAAACTCATTTGTAGAAATTTCTTTTTGTAAATTCAAAATAGGAAGAATTTTATGTTTTAATTTGAACAGTTAATAGGTTTTTTTCTTGGATTGGTCAGAAAATGGCTCTTAGTGAGTCTACTGTCTGTCAAAATGATACCATTGTAACTAGCTGGTTATTAATAAAAGACAAGAAGCAAAGGGAAGGCCAGACATTCTGAGCATGTCATTTGAGTAACTTCAATTTGCACTCACTTGGAGGGGACAGGGGTCCAACAAAGGGAAGATAGACTCATCCCCAGTAAAGCTGGGGTGACATAGAAAAGGTACTAGTCTGTCAATCACACCTGGAGACACAGATGGTTGGCCAGAATGGGCTTGACCACTGCAAGTATATGAACGTTTGGGGATACATAAACTTCTTAACAAAGGAATGCCCTCTCTTGGGACTCTTGTTGTTCATGTGAATCTTGGCTCTTGGTTCTCTTGTGCAACCCAGGCATGTGCCCTGACTGGAAGTCGAACTGTGATCTCCTAGTTCCTGGGTGGATGCTCAACCACTGAGCCACGCTGGCCAGATTGAATTTTACTTCTTATGTATATATTTTAGAAAAGAATTTATGGGTATGGATAATTGCTTTCTAAAAAGATTATGAAGCTTTGGTTATTACAAAATTATATTCTCCCTTTAAAACAGTGAGAAAACTACACAAAATATATGAAACAATGGTATCATTGTACAACAGGCATTGCGGAACTATGACCCACAAGAGAGGAAAATAAATGAGATAATCCTTATGATACTCAAATCCTTCTACCTGAGGACACATTATGGGATTCTGAGACAAGATGATGATCCCAAGCAGAGCACAGCAATTACACTGGGTGCAAGAGACTGAAATTGATTTCAGATTTAATAAACCAAACAGCTGAGAAATATTGAAGGTGCAAGTCAGAATCCCAGAGTGGTGTAAACTATGCATAAATAAATGAATACATACATACATACATACATACATAAACAAATAAATAATAAAATATAAAAGCTCCAGAAATTTGCTTAGGACTGCTCTCAAGTTTTTGATGTATGATGGCGTGCATACACAGAGAAGAAATAAGGCTGAGCAAAACAGAAGTGGGAGATATGAGCTAACCAAGCTCAAGAATTCATAAATTACTGATAATTTTGTAAGTTCCCATAAGCTAGAGTATATATCAGGCCATTAATCTGAGACAAAATAAGGGTCAAATCTTAGTTCAGGGGCTCAAATCTCTAAAATAAAAGCGACTCTAGATCTTCCCTAAAAATTTTGTAAGACAAGATTTAAATATATGAAATTTCACTGCAAGGCAATATAATCGCTTATCCAATAAAAGCCCAATGCTTCTTAAAGAAAGGTAACTAAGTTTAAATACTTAATTATTGTAAAATACACAACAACCCATCATGAAGCAAAAAAGTTACTAGATATATGGAGAAGCAGGAAAATGTACTCTATAATACAACAGAACCTGACCCAGAAATGATATCAATGATGAAATTAGCAGACAGGGAAATTAAAACTGCTATTATTATCATGAACAAGCATTTAAAGGAAGACATGAACATAATGATGAAAGAAATGAAAGATATAGAAAATAACCAAAAGAAATTTTAGGTAATGAAAATTATAATACCTGAAATTTAAAAAACAATAACACTTGAGATTAGATGTTGTACAGTAAAAGATTAGTAACCTTGGTAATAGTATTAATGAAAAATAAAGAACAGCCGAAACCGGTTTGGCTCAGTGGATAGAGCGTCGGCCTGCGGACTGAAAGGTTCCAGGTTCGATTCCGGTCAAGGGCATGTACCTTGGTTGCGGGCACATCCCCAGTAGGAGGTGTGCAGGAGGCAGCTGATGGATGTTTCTCTCTCATCAATGTTTCTAGCTCTCTATCCCTCTCCCTTCCTCTCTGTAAAAAATCAATAAAATATATTTTTCAAAAAAAAAAAAAAAGAAAAATAAAGAACAAAACATATAGATAGAAAACAGTACCAGTGATCCACTGGACAACAGAAGTAACTTCTCTTCAGCACTAATATAAAAGTTAATTACAATTTAAAATCATGTCACATAATCAGACATTTTGTTCCTTCTTACAGTAAGAAACCTGTAAGTTTTTATCATAAGAGTAAATTAAATACACTGTATAGACTGAATCATAAGTAACAACATTAAGTACAAACTATGCCCAGGAAATAAATATTTTAAAAGAGGTTTGAGGAGAATTAATTTTACCAAGTAATTTTCAGACATTATTATATAATATGGTTTGTTTTATACTGATAATTGAAAATATTCTTCATAATGTCATTATTGCCTCTCTAAGTTGTGTGGTTGTATTGAATTATCCTTTGAATTACAATTTTAAGAATGAATGAATAAGTTATTTGTTAGTGAATTTTGGAGATGGACATATCAAATACCTTCCAAGGAGCACAAATAATATAATAATGAGGTTGAGTAAGAGTTATTAAATAATAAAAATTACTAATAAATAATTGGTAGTAATACAAGATGAATCTGAAAACAGAAAATATTACTTTTAAACCAATTTTATATACCTTAATTCATGCAATCCAGCCCTTATTTATATAGTTTCTTCAATTTTTATAACCCATAGCATAGCTATGAAAACTTTTAATTTACTGTTAGTTTTTAATAGACAAAATGTTGAAGGTAGTTGTTATGCAGAAAAAGTAATTAAAATATATGATTTAAATTGACTAAAAGAGACTTCTCAGAGCAAAATGAGCTTATTGATAGTTACATAAACGAAATTAAATAACATAAAGTTCCTGAATTTGTAGCAGACACAAAGAGAAACTATGAATTTCAATTTATGCTATCCTTCTAAATCTCCTAGGTACAGTTTACAGGCTAAATAAATAGCTAACAGGACTAAATATGCCAGAATGTTCAGTAATGAGGCCAGAGATGAAAACTAATCATATGAATCATGAACAGAAAAGAACCTGGAGGACTATGATGATATTGGATATAAAGAATTAAAACCTAAAATTACATGTACTGTGGTTTCAAGCAGCAAGAAAAATAAGATGAGAAAAAGAAGTATATATGTAGTCTATCCCCAGCCATTCATCCATTTAATTCTTTCTTACCTATTTCTTTTCATTCGACTAATGCCTATTGTTATTATGCCGTTATTGCATGCACTTAAAATAATTAGAACACTTTATGTACTCGTTCCGGTAGATAGAAACTTGAGAGAGAACTTCAAGAAACTCAGTAAGCTGTTTTTTAAATCAATTACTTTTTTTTAGGACAAAAGTGTAAAAATTGTGTTAGGTTTCTTGCTATACCTTTCCCAAGCGAATGATTTTATGAATTCCAAGCCCATCTCAAGTTTTCAAGCATCTTGAAAGCAAATATCACCCTTTTCCTCATTAATCAGGGAATTTTTCCTATTTTGCTTCTACTTTTTCATCTTGCCTGATATCTTTTGTATCTTCTAAATCAATAGCTTGTAGTTAGATTGTTTTATATTAATGACTCAGATAAATTACATCATTATGGAGAAAGTGATGGTATTTGCCTGAGCTCATTAAAGGCTATATGTGAAATGATCACTTTATTTTATTTTTATTTTAGACAATACTACAGATGCCCCCCAATCCTCCCCCTTTACCTTCCTCCTCTAGGCCCTGCCCCAAATTACTGATCTGTCTGCCATTTACATCTGAGGACATCACTGGAAGGAGGAGCTTATGGAATAGACAATGTTTGTTTGAAACACAAAATATCTGATTTAATGGAATGTCTTCTCCAAATGCTATTAGTGGCGGGGAATGTCTGACACTGCTAGGGATTGTAATATTAATATTTACTGAGACAATACACTGGCCATTTTTCACACACACACAATTACACTTATTGTACCAAACAACTAAGCAAATTAATATCATTTTATTTATTTTCCAAATGTGAAATATGAGGGTAAGAAAGTTTGAGAAACTTGACTTATAGAAACGTGAAGGTCTATTCATATATTTAACCATGACAAACTTAAAGTAACATAAAATTATTGGTAGCAAATTTGACTTATTTTTTGTATTTTTACCTCCTAATTATATACATTATATAAATTGATATCACAGATTTCTTCTGATGGTTGTTTTTCTTCTCAGACACACTATTAATCTAATTAATAGATTAATCCTATTTTCTATATATGGCACTGTTATGTTGAAGAGTGCATAAATAATTTAATTGAAAATTTATTTCAATATGATTCAAATTTATAAACTTACTTCTCAGACAGCTATGAAATTACCTGTTTCTTATATATACCCATTTACTCTTCCCTACTCTGAACCTAACCTCCCCAGAGATTTTTCTGTTGGTCGAAGTCATAATTCTCTTCCTCTTTAACTTCAAGTTTTGTTTCACATATATGTATGCCCAAATGACATGGAACATTACATAATATCATATTACAGTCTTTCTTCTCTATTCCCATTTTGGCAACTCAACATTCAATTACTAGAATTCATCCATATTGTTGCCAACCCCACGATAAGATGTGTCATTATGTGAATACACCACAAATTAAGTATACAATTTTTCTCATCAATAGGTATTTGAATTTTCAGGTTAGTTTTTAACTATTACTAACAGAACAATGGAATAAGCTCACTTTTCCTTGTCTTTTAGTTCAGATATAATAAAATTTATCTTTGTTATACTAAGGAGTGAAATTCTGAGTACTAGAGAATGTGACTGCTCAACTCAAATACATAGTACTAATTCATTTTCTAAAACATATTTCCTACCCACAGAAATGAATGAATACCCCTATTGATCCACATGTTTTCCAGCATTTGGTATTATATATAAGTCATTAATTGTTTATGACAGAAAGTATATACAATGTTATTTTAAAATAAATTTTGATATGCATGCCCCTAATCATTATTGAGGTTTAGCCTTTTCTTCAAATTATTTTTGGCAATTGGTGTTTCCTTTACTGTGAATTAACTTTTCATGATTTTGTTTCTTTTTAATGGTGTTATTTCTTTTGTATTATTGATTTATAGGAATTGGTAACTCTTGGCATCAATTACTGACATGTTCTGTTGATCTGATATTTCAAATGTAAATATCACACATAAAATAAACTGTATTAGAAAAACATGTAATATGTGTGTGTGTGTGTGAGATAGTGGGAAGGCTAAAAAGAGCGTTCTA
>NC_137770.1:226149737-226329737 GCF_963455305.1 Plecotus auritus | reverse complement strand
CTGCTTATTTTAATATTTACAGTCCCCTAAAGCTTGAATTAGTGCTCTCTTCTTTCCTACATTTTCCTCCCCAGGTGCTTTCATTCAGTGCAGTCAACAAAATTAACATTATCTATATGAAGATGATTTTGCTCCTAAGCTGTACATTCATATTTCAATTATGGATTTATTTCCATTGGAATATCTATTAAAGCATTACATACTTAACTTACCCAAAATATACTACTGTATTACCAGTGAAGTCAGCACTTAATTCTTGAGTTTGGCAAAGAAAGAATTCAGAGCCAAGAACTTGGCAAAACGAAAGTACACTTGAAGAGAAGATCTGAGCAGGCTACTCAGATAACTGCCATGGCTCTTTAGAAAGAAAGCCACAGAGACAGAAGAAATGAGCCAGCTGGGCTGCATGGACTCAGGAAACAAGCAAAAGAAGGGTCCTTGGAGATAAGTCCAGGGGATTAGCCCAGGCAAACTACCACTACCCACTGCTCTCCACAAGTTTCATGTGGATCCTCAGAGCTTAGGAGAAAGAAAGCAAAGAAACATGGCTGAAGAAGGAAGGCAAGAGCATGCTCTAGAAAGAGAACTTACACTGGATGCTTTGTATTAAGGGTTTTTATCTGTTTTCTAAAGGCTGGAATTTTAGGGGAGATCTCAGGGGAGGATCTCAATGGAATATCCATCAGTTTCCAGGTATGTATTTTAAGATGCTGATGCTTCAAAATGAGATTATAGGATCAGGCTCATGGTCTCTACTGATTGATTAGCACTAGGGTAGGAGATCATTGGTCATTGCATCTGGTTGTGATGCCACCCATGGTGTCATTTCATCTGGTTTTGCTGCTTTTCTGGACCTGAAGCTGAAACATGACTGAGGCCCAGATGTTATCTCTAGTTTGATCAAAATTCTGTTTCTGTGATTAATAGACCTGGGGATTTCTTCCTAAGATTATGTTATGCCAATCAGAATCTCATTGTCCTGAGGGCTTAATTCTTAAGGGAATGGTCATGCGAGAGAGAAGGAGGCGGGTGAGTCAGGATGTTAGATGAGGCTAGTTTGAATCAGCTATCTTGGTTTCCCCATTCTACTTGGTAAGAAATTTTGCTGGCTTCTTACTGTCCTGTCTCAATTGTAGTTGATTCCCAATTGGTTCCTTTCCCTTCCCAGTAATCCTTCCCAGTATTCACTCTCAGTTGATCAAACTCACACCTTCAATTCCTCTCTTTCTCTCACTGAGGCCACTACTCTTACAGTTCTCTCTGCTTTGAAAAATGACACCCCTTCCCCATTGACTGAGGGCTCCTTATCATTATTTTTTCAGTTCATGTTAATTCTGTTAAATGCTTTTTTGATATCTCTATCATAAGCCTCCTTTCTCAAGTTATGATTTCTTAAATTATCTCATTTCATTTTCTTTAGAGAATTATCATTGTTGAAATCATATTTATTACCATGCTTGTTTTCTCTTTCTCTCTTTACTGGAACATGAGAAGCATCAGGGAAGGACCTTGTCTGTTTTGTACAGGGATATTGTCTAGCACATATCCAGCCTATAAATGTCACTTTGGAATGAATTGATGTATTGCCAGAAAACCTAAGTCTGATTCACATCTCCACCAATCAGTAGGTTCATGACCTTCCACACATTATATAATCACTGTGAACTTATTTCTTCACCTGCCAAAATAAATATAATAGTAAATACAACTTTGCAGCACACTTACAGAATTCACAATATAATGCCAAGCAAAATGTGTTATACCTATGATTAAATACATATTTTCACTTCTTCCCATTCCCCTGAAGCAGAATGTTTATATGGTAGAGCACCTCGGTGAAATATGGATGAATATAATCTAGATTATTAGTTTACATTTAGAGATTTAATCATATGCAAGGTATTGTTCTAAGTGCTTTCCACACATGAACATATATATACTTCATAACAACACTATTATATAGATGCTATTCTTATTACCATTTCACAGATTAGAAGATATTGTGAGGTTTGATTATTAGTGAAGTTTACTTAGCTCCTTATTAAATGAGTAGAGGCCCAATGCACAAATTCATGCATGGGTGGGGTCCCTCTAGGTGGCCTGCAGGGATCAGGCCAAAACCCGCAGTCCAATGCTGCCTGCAGTTCCTACCTGCTGCTCCTGTTCATCCTGGCCCCACTGTGCCTGCCGTGGGCTCATACCCAAATCAGTCCTGATCAGGAGAGGCTCACACTGCCACAGCAGCGCTTGCCAGCCCCAAGCCCTGCGTCTGGTGACCTTCCAAGGGGAGTGGCCTGCGGGATCGGGCTGAAACTGGCTCTCCAACATCCTCCGAGTGGTCCTGAATTACGAGAGGGCATAGGCCAGGCAGAGAGACCTCACTGATGCATAATCCAGCCGGGGAGGATCCACAGGAGAGCTCCAGGGCATGTCTGGCCCATCTCTCTCAGTCCAGATCGGCCGGACCCCAGCAGCAAGCTAACCTACTGGTCGGAGTATCTGCCCTCTCGTGGTCAGTGCACATAATAGTAAGCAGTTGAGCAGCCTTAGCATATCATTAGCATATTACACTTTGGTTGTTCAGTTGTTTTGCCATTCGGTCTATTTGCGTATTACCCTTTTATTATATAGGAAGGATGAGAGTAGGTTTTCATTTGAGCAGTCTGTATCTACAGGTGTTCTTATCTAACATAATATACTACTTTTATGTTGAAAACAGAAACATAAAATGCTCATGCGTATCTGCATACTCAGTGTGAGTGCTATGTGTATGTTTGTGTATGTATGTGGGCATGTTTATAAGGAGAAAGAGAAAAATAGATAAATGCAGTGAAATTGGAAAGAAATGAGAGAGATATGATAAATAAGACTGAGAATTGCCAAATTTATGATTCATAAATTTGAAGCACATGGTTTAGATTTTCTCTAATTTTTTTTTAACCTCTAAATTTTTTGAAGAAACTTTCATTGCGCTATGGTCACTCTTACTTGCTAAAGAAAGAAGACAAGTGGTAGAAATAATAACATTCATGTTAAATGCTGTGTTCTAATTTAAATGTTCATGTCACTGAACTATACTTCTTCATTCATTACATGAGATAAAATGAAATGATGCCAAAACTTAGTCACAATATCCATTTATGTGGGATGTTCTTCCTTTATAATTTTATTAAACTGTTTAGACTGTACTTTTTGGTGCAAACTAAAGGCTTTTTAAAACATCAAATTATTATTTTTATCAAAACAAAATAATATCTGAATTGCCTAAGCAGTTTTATAGACATAAGAAAATGTACAAAGGGCTTCCTGGGGATTCCCATCGCTGTCAGTGGGCATCATTGCCTTTAACAGGAATCATGCAGAGAGTGCCTCATGAAACACTTCTGAAAATTTGAATTAGGGCCTTTTGATTTAAATAGAAAGGAGTTGTATTGTATTTTCATTGTATACTGAATTTTTTGTACTTTTTGTGGATTCATATCCTGGATTTACATCCTTTTTTAGATGACTTTTAAATGAAGGAAGATACAAAGCAATCGATTCTATCCTCCCCGTGTCCCCCAATAAGTGTATATCTATATAAGGAATGAGAATAGTGGTGTCATAAAATTAATTCATATTAAAACTGACCTCTTATTGTCAAAAATAACACAATAAGATATCTTCCTCCCTGTAAGTCATCCAATACATAAAATAAACAAAAAATGTAATGTAACTATTTATTTCATAAACTGAGAAACAGATACAATATAAAATCATGAGATGATGCTAAATCAGAATACATATACAAACCTCACTAGCCTTGTAAAATGTTCAAGAACTGATTTATCAGTGAATGGTCCAACTGATATAGAAACAAACATTAATACACACACACACACACACACACACACACACCTCTATACTAAATAGGCTTAATTCTTATAGCAATTTTGGGAAAAGGATATTCTTTTTATCCCTGTTGCAGTGGAAGAAACTGAGGGAGTTACAGAACTAGTTGCATGTTACACAGTGTCTTAGGTTGTGTTTGCCAGAACCAGACTCTGAGATGAAGAAACCTGTGAAAGGGTTTACTAAGGAAGTGGTCACAGGGAGAATCAGAGTGTGTGCAGAAAAAACAGGACAGGAGCAAGAGAAGCCTAGTCAGAGTGAGGTCTCATGCAGGGTCCCACAGAGGGAAGGTTCAACCTGATTCCTGCATTCTCTCCAGGCATTCCTCAGGGGACAGGTGGGGATATAAATTTCCAGGAATGTCTGGGTCTTTGGATATGGGCAAAAGAGGCTTAAATTGCTTAAGAGCTACAATCTTCCACTGGAACCAGAAGCACACTGAAGTGTATGTTGGGGCAAGAGAGAGATGGTAAATGGTAGTATGAGATCTAGGAAGATCTGATCAGCATACTAACATTGTCAGCTAGACAGCCAACAAGCAGCAGGCGAGTCCTTGACCCAGGCATTCCATTCCCAGAGCCCAAGTTCTTTTTTCTTTTTTTTAAACCCTCATCCAAGAATATGTTTCCACTGATTATCAGAGAGACAGGAAGGAAGGGAGAGAACGAGAGTGAGTGAGAGAGAAAGAAACATTGATGTGAGAAACATCCATCAGTTGCCTCCAGCATGCACCCCCACACACACACACACACACTGAGATTATACCTGAAATTTAAGTATGTGCTCTAACCAGGAACTGAACCCATAACCTTTTGTTGTATGGGGACGACACTCTTACCAACTGAGCCAGCCAGCCAGGGCTCAAATTCCAATTAAAAAAATTCAAACTGATACACTAGCCTTTACTTTTAATAACACAGACAGAGGTTGTGTCCCAGCAACAGAAGAACACTTAGGAATTGCTGAGGAGGTTCTTTGATTAACAAACATGCCAGCGCCCCACCTTTGCAACAAGGCCACATCATTTCATGTGAATATACACTGAGTGGCCAGATTATTATGATCTCTGCATGCATAATAATCTGGCGACTCAGTGTACTTCTCTTGAGTACCTCATTTATTTGATATCAAAATACTATAAATCGTGCACCTGATCAGTTTTCCCCTTTGCACTGGCTGATAGAAAGCTCAGGGCAAATAGGTGGTTGATCTCCAGCAAAAGTCTAGAATACTTTTGGTACCCATTTGAGATACAAATACACTGAGTGGCCAGATTATTATGTGTTCAGCGATCAGTGTACTTCTGTGTGCTGGTCACAGGGGACAAACTTTCACTTATAAAATAAATAAATTCTGGGATTTAATGTACAGCATGTTGTTTATCCTATCTAATAAAAGAATAATATGCAAATTGACCATCATTCCAACACACAAGATGGCTGCCCCCATGTGGTCAAAGATGACTGCCCCCATGTGGACACAAGATGGCCACCACAAGATGGCCAGCAGGGGAGGGCAGTTGGGAAGGACCAGGTCTGCAAGGGAGGGCAATTGTGGGCAATCAGGCCAGCAGGGAAGGGTAGTTGGGGGGGACCCAGGCCTGCAGGGGAGGGCAGTTGGGGGGTGACCAGGCCTGCAGGGGAGGGTAGTTATGGGCAAACAGGCTGGCAGGGGAGCAGTTAGGCATCAATCAGGCTGGCAGGGAAGTGGTTAGGGGGTGATCAGGCTGGCAGGCAGAAGTGGTTAGGGGCAATCAGGAAGGCAGGCAGGCGAGCAGTTGGGAACCAGCAGTTTTGGATTGTGAGAGGGATGTTCGACTGCCCGTTTAGGCTCAATCCTATCGGGATCGGGCCTAAACGGGCAGTGGGACATCCCTCGAGGGGTCCCAGATTGGAGAGGGTGGAGGCTGGGCTGAGGGACACCCCTCCCCCATGCATGAATTTCATGCACCAGGCCTCTAGTAATGAATAATACTGTTCTGTATACTTGAAATTTGCTAAAAGAGTAGAACTTAAGTGTTCTCACCACACAAAATAATTATGTAAGGTGATGGATGTATTAACTTATTAACTGATTGTGGCAATCATTTACCAATGTACATGTATATATAATCATCACATTGTACACCTTAAAAATCACATTATTTGATGTATTCTTTTGTGTATGTGTCATTTTTCTCTTGCTGCATTCAACATTTTCTCTTTAGGTTTGGCTTTAAGCAATGTCATTATGCTAGATCTCATTGTGATTTGATTTTATTTGAAGTCCACTGGACCTCTTAGATATGAAGTTAATGTTTGTCCCACATTTGGAAAATGTACAGCCATTATTTATGCAGATATCTCCTGCATAAATCTTTATGCTCACTGTTCTCATCCTGATAAAATTAACATCCCTTTAATCATTAAAACCTATTTAAGCAGTGAATTGGGCTACATTTCTCTTAAATTTTTAAATTATATTTTTATTGATTTCAGAAAGGAAGGAAGAGGGAGAGAGAGATAGGAAAATCAATGATGAGAGAGAATCATTGATCGGCTACCTCCAGCATGCCCCCCACTGGGGGTTGGGGCCACAACCCAAGCATGTGCCCTTGACCGGAATCAAACCTGGGACCCTCCAGTTGGCAGGCCAACACTCTATCCACCAACTCAAACCAGCTAGGGCTACATTTCTATTTTAAAAATGTGCTTTTTAAACTATGCAAAACCATAAACGATTCTCCTTAAGTGAGCAAATCATTTCAATCTTACTTCCACTCGTCTGTCAACTTTTTTCTTCACTTCAAACGAAAAGTGAAATTTAAGATAAAAGTGGCATTTTAAAAAAGACATTGAATTCTGAGACATAGTTCATAATATTTAACCCAGGATTCAGATGGTTAGGCTGACAATTTCTTTCCATCCTCTCTGTTCCAATCATAAAAAAGGCATATCCACCTTCCGCAAAAATGAAAGTAAGAACCTTGCTGTAGAATGACAATTATTACCAATAATGATCTAGTATGTGCCATGCTTTTTAAATAGCAAATTCATCCTTTTGATTGTGGGCATAAATAAACAAGATAATTACATACTGCTAAAAAGCAGTAATTTTTCTCCCCTTATGTTTGAGTTGAAGGGAAGTTTTTTGTGAAGTAGTTGAAAAAGGACATTAGAATTAGAATTATACTGTGGATAAAATGCATGATGTACAAAATAAATATACCAGGGTAATTATAATGACTGATTTAGAATAGTCAGTACAAAGATTGTGTTTATATTTCACAGGGGACCAGACATCATAAAGATTTATTAAGTTCTCTCATTGGGTCACAACTTTTCTGAGCAACTTACTGAGAAGCTCCTTAGTTCTCTGTGCAAGTTCATTTTTAGATAAGTAAACAAATGATTAGTGAATATCTCCATCTTAAAAAAATTTATTATAGAACACTAGAGGCCCAGTGCACGAAATTTGTGCATGGGGTTGTGTGTCCCTCAGCCCTGCACCCTCTCCAATCTGGGACCCCTCGAGGGATGTCCGACTGCCCGTTTAGGACCGATCCTGGTAGGATCGGGCCTAAATGAACAGTCGGACATCCCTCTCACAATTCAGGACTGCTGGCTCCCAACTGCTTGCCTGACTGCCTTCCTGATTGCCTCTAACTGCCCTCCCCTGCAGGCCTGGTTCCCCCCAACTTCCCTCCCCTGCAGGCCTGGTCCCCCCAACTGCTCTCCCCTGCAGGCCTGGGTCCCCCCTGCCCCATGCAACTGCCCTTCCCTGCTGGCCAACTTGTGGCGGCCATCTTGTGTCCACATGGGGGCAGCCATCTTTGAGCACATGGGGGCAGCCATCTTGTGTGTTGGAGTGATGGTAAATTTGCATATTACTCTTTTATTAGATAGGATAATGCTTATAACATCAATATATTTTGATAAGCATTAAATAATTATGAATATACTAGAGGCCTGGTGCACGAAATTCTGCACAGGGCCGGAGGAGAGGTCCCTTAGCCCAGCCTGCACCCTCTCACAATCCAGGACCACTGGCTCCTAACTGCTCACCTGCCTGCCTGCCTGATTGCCCCTAGCCACTCGCCTGCCTGCCTGATCACTCCTAAATGCCTCTGCCTGCCTGCCTGGTCACCCATAACAACTTGCCTGCCTGCCTAATTACCCCTAACCCCTCTGCCTGCCTGCCTGATCACCCCTAACTGCTCACCTGCCTGCCTGATCACCCCTAACTGCCTCTGCCTCTGCCCACACTGCCACAGCTTGGTCAGGAAGGATGTCTGGAATGACGTCTGGAAGGTCATTCAGCTGTCTGGTCTAATTAACATGTTATGCTTTTATTATTATAGATTTTGTTGTACCTCTTCATGATACAAAAACTGAGTCACAGAGAGATTAAATGACATAAACACATAGTGTCAAGTTAGGATTTAAAATCAGTTTCCAGGCTCCTTACTCCCAGGCATCTTACTCCACTCCTTTGCTATGCAAGAATTTTGAAAATTAATGGTAATATGAGCATGAGGGTGTCAAAGCAACATTAAGTCCTGATAATGCTAATAGTATGTATGATTTTCTCATTGTTTTGCATCATAACTGGTATATATTCACCCATATAATTAACATAGCTGATAATTATCCATGCTTTAAAATTGTGAAATGGGAGAGAGAAATTTGGAAATCATAAGTTCAAGATCACTTTTCAATATTGAATTATTTAAATTTATTCATTTGTAAGTTAATTGAATGTACTAGTCATTGGAGCTATAGCAGTAATAAAACAAAATAATTTTGTCTTCAGGGAATATAAATTCTAATGGCAAAATCAGAAAATATTTTATTGATTTTAGAGATGAATGGTGAGAGGGAAAGAGAGAAAGAGAGAGAGAGAGAGAGAGAGAGAGAGAGAGAGAGAGAGAGAGAGAGAGAGAGAAATATCGATGATGAGAGAGAATAATTGATTGGCTGCCTCCTGACTGGAAATTGAACCATGACCTCCTGGTTCATAGGTCGATGGTCAACCACGGAACCACGCCTGCCAGGCAAAAACTACAGGTTTTAATACATTCTTTGCAGGATGCTTAAAGAATACTGTTGGGAAGGATGCTAATTTCAACAGGGTGATTTACCTATGAAAGCTCAACAAATGCCCACTACCATCACCACCACCACCACTTACCCAGGTTAAATGCTGCAGGAAATACAGTATACAGAGACACATTCCAATTAGAAGAAACAAATGAAATGCCCACAGCAAAGAAAATAGTTTGATATGATCAAAAGACCAGAATGTCTGCAGGATAGTGCCATATTGAAACAATGATACAAGGTATGATAGCAGAGGTAGTCAGAATAGGAGCCCAGTAATTATTTGCTGGAAAAGGCTAAACTGTTCACAAAAAAGGGCTTCATATTCCTAGTTTTAGATCCAGTCTCTCGGTTACAACTGATTGGTTCACTTGGGCATTGATATTTACCTTCCTACCGATTTAGAATTAAAAATGTAAAGGACTTGTACGCATGCATATAAGCCTAAACAATGGACACAGACACCACGGTGGTGAGGGGATGAGTGGGGGGAGGTTAATGGAGGGATAAGAACACATATGTAATACCTTAATAAAAATGTAACATATGATATCTGAAAATTGTAGAGACAATGAGCTACATCATTAGTGGCATCCAATCCACAAGCTATTTCAGCTGAGAACCCTATAACAGCTGGAAGCATAATTTTGGAATTTGGATATTAAAAAGAAAGTAGGAGAAATAACACAATAGGCTGAAAATATCAAGATAGTCTCCATTCATATTTTAATAAGACTATCATAATCCACAGGGCATCTAAGAATGTGTATATTCTCCCTATTAATATTATTTTCTTGTACCTTTCAGAAAGATGAAAGTAATGTCTTGTAAATATGATATATTTATATAAAATAATAAGCATAACTTTTATGCTTTTTATAATTTAACTCTTTCAATTTTGAGAGTGTCTGTGATTTGGATATTAGCTGTTTGCCATATAAATTATATTTATCATCACATTTTTATCTATTATTACCTTATAGCTTATTTCTTTTCTTTTTGTTTTAAAGGAGAGTCATGTCTTTTTTTTAAATATATATTTTCATTGATTTCAGAGAAACAAAGGGAGAGGGATAGAGATATAGAAATACCAATGAGAGAAACATCAATTGGCTGCCTCCTTCATCCCCCCATTGGGCATGTGCCCTGACTGGGAACTGTGACCTAGTTCATGGGCTGATGCTTAACCATTGAACCACACTGGCTGGGCTCATTTCATTTCTTTGACTACATTTGGAACATCACATTTAAAAGCTTTAGTTACCACACCATTAAATTTACTTGACCGAGTAGGAAGAAATGTTCTACTTCAAACTGACAACTTTGTAAAGAATATTTTGCTTCTAAATACCTGGAGGTAGAGCAAAGTTAGCTTTGGAGGGAGAATAGTTGCCAACAGGTATCCCTAAGGTTTTATACAATGTTTTGTGCAATAAAATTTCAATAAAAGGAAGTAAGGCTATTTGACTTGGGATAAATCCACTGCCTTCAGGTTCTCATGCCCAGGGTATATATTATACCTGTTAATGACTCAATCTTAAAGACCAGCATAAATGAACAGTTCTGGATAAGGATGATTGATTTTATGCCTGGCATCCTAATTACTGTCCCTTGCCATTCAAACTTAATTAAAATATGCTCTTACAAAAAGATAACTAGAACCCTGTTCCTGCAGTTATTTATCATCTTAAAATAAGAATTTCTAGTATATCAAATGGGCAGTAACTTTATATGTATAGAAAAACTACCATAAAAGTTAATGATGTCTCTTGAAATAATAATTGCACTTATTAAACTATAAGCAAGGAATTATATACATACATACAGTCATTTAAAGCTCTGCTTATATCATTTTTTTTTTTATGACTGAGAAGAAAAAATTTTTTTTCTGTTTTGAACAGGGAAGTTTTACAAACTTTCATATTGTAAGTACCCAGATTACTTGGCCACATCCAAAGTACAGAAACTATAAGATATATAGTACAATTTACAGTTAGAACTGCCCATGAATAAATATTTCCTGAATTAGATATTATACTAGGCATATCATAACATACAGATATAGCTTAAGTTTAAGCAATCACCCCCTCCTCCGTGTTATTTCTTGATTACTGGTCAGAGTAGAAAACATGGCCAATTATTACCTGGCTATTAAAAATTCCACCAGAGCCCCAGCTGGGTTCGCTCATGGCAGATAGAGCATTTGCATGTCAAGGGCACATACCTCTACTGCAGGCTCCTGTCCTGCCCAGGCCATGGTTAGGGTTCATGCAGGAGGCAACCAATTGATGTGTTTCTCACACATCGATATTTCTTCTTGTCTTTTCCTCTCTCTTCCACTTTCTCTAAAAATCAATAGAAAAATATCCTGGGGTGAGGATTAAAAAAAAAATTCCACCTGAAAATGGCATGCATATCATCAAAAGCAAGCCCCAGTATCATATCTAATTTGGAGGGAGTAAAGGAGTGTAATTTTACATCTGCCCAGAGGAAACCATAAATATTTAATAAAAACTCTGATGTATATAATGTATACATTGAAAATATAAATATAGGCGAGAAGAAAAATGATGAGCATTACTTATCAATAAAATTAATTGATTTACTAAGTATAATGCATAGTAAAATGAAATCACTGGAAATTTCTGAGATTTGAGTAAGATGGCCAGTTGCATCAATAAATATGAAAGAAAAATATTTTCTTAAAATTTAATAGTACTTACTTAACAAGTATAATTTTTAAAAATTCTTATCCAAAATGTTTCAACATAAAATTTAGAAATATGAACTTATTCAGAAATGTACTGAACTTACATAAGTAAAATTATAAAAGTCTATCTTGAGACTGAGGGGAAAAATTGGTCTATCTATGTGGAGGAATCGTGTTGTTGACAGAAAATTTGCAATTTTGTAAAAATTGTTAATGTCTCTAAATTTATCTATATATTTAATGTAATCAGAATACAAAAATTTATAGCAATATTACTTAGTAATGAAATGAATGCTTTAGAAGGTATTATAAATCTAGCCAGAAAACTTTAGTTGGAGAAAAACAAAATAATAAAAAATTGGTCTTGTGTGGTATGAGGAATAAGTGGCTTGGGCATTAGCATTCTGAGTCGACAAAGGCACTAAACTATAAAACTACAGCAGTGTTCTGGACATTTCCCACCATACAAGGTTTCAGCCCTCTAATTTTTGGATCATAAGAAAGTCCAAACACATTATAAGCTCATCGAGCATAAGAAGTCTGATAAATAGAAGGGCAAATGCAAATTTTTTCCTTGTTCTTCTTAGAGCATATTTTTAGCACAGAGGATCAATGTGTAGTAGTGTACTACCAGTTTAGAGAAAAAAAATAATAAGGACAAAGTACTGAAATAGAAATTAATGGAGGTTCCTTATTTATTTTCCAACAATATATAGTAGAAATTTTATTTTAAATGCTTTGTTATATGCTCATTATTCTTCTTAGGCAATCGTTATAAAGAACAAAAATATATATACTATCTTTTTGGAAATACATTTTCTTAGTAAAGGATTTTCTAATTTCACACTCAGCATTTATTAGACACAGGTACTATATCCCGACTTTACAAAAGAGAACTTATTTATTATTAATAGAGCTTTATACAAACATGTATTCATGACATCAGTTTGCACTCTTTAACTGTACCCCTGGGCAACATGTGAATCATTTATGAGATGGCTATTGGTCTCACAATTGAAAAGATTTCAAATTTACAAGCAGACCATGGCATATACACACACACACATACTCTATGTGAATTTTTTTTCATAAAGAAGCAGTTCCCCATTTGGTAAAATAATAAATATTGAAAAACATTAGCTCTATTAATTAGGAAAGGATTTACAGGTAAATAGACATTACTCTAGTAGCTGGGAAATAATTTATTGAGACATCATGATTTGTTATATACATATTTTTTCAAAAATATATTTTTATAGATTTCAGAGAGGAATGAAGAGGGAGAGAGAGACAGAAACATCAATGATGAGAGAACATCATTGATCGGCTTCCTCTTGCATGCACCATACTGGGGATCTAGTCTGAAACCCTGGCATGTGCCCTGACCAGAAATAGAACTGTGACCTCCTGGCTCATAGGTCGACATGCAACCACTAAGCCATGCCAGTCAGGCATGATTGGTTATAGATTATATTAATGATAAAATACTCTTAAGAGGTTTAATTTTTTTAAATTTTTGAAAAAAATGTTAACAAAATATCAGATTATCAGACCAGACTACCATATGTTATTGAAATAATAGAAAAGAATCCAGTAGTATTACATTATCAAAGTATCAACATCAAAAATGCATAGTTGACTACTGTATAACCACACTACACAAAATATATTATACCTGACATGGAAATGCACCTTGTGAGGTGACAGTCACAGGTTAATTGCTGTAAAAGCTGACTATATATTAAGAACATATTCTATTTCTGAATTATATTCATTTTACATTATATTCATGAGCTTAAGACACTTTGTATACAGATCAAGGCATGTAATATAATGAATCATACTGCTACACATCAGTTTCAGAACTTTGTTCAGCTAAGTTATCAAAGTCTTATATTGCTCATAGTGCAATCTGGCAAGATACAATTATTTTTCACAACTGTGTGAAATGAGTGTGGTTAGTGTCCCAGTTTTATATATGGGTAAACTGAAGCACAGTTTAATTAATATATATAGTGATAAAGAGAGAAGAGAGTTTGCTTTGATTTTGTAAGGGAGGTGAGAAAACTATATTGTTCCATAAATAGCATGGAACATAGTATTTATCTATCTTGAGAAGACAATATGTCTCAAATTCATACAATTTCTTTACTAAGAATACATTTATAGTTAATCTGCAACACTATTCACTTTCATCTATATTGGGTTGCAGATAATTCACTTTCACCAAGGATAGTTACCAATAAAACAGGCAGATATGTAAGAAATTGCTGTCTTAAATTGGAAGAAACTGTCATGAAGGATTATTTATCATATGCATGAGTCCTCAAAAGACTGTGCCGGATCATTCTGACAATAGGCATGCTATTGTCAGAAATATCACAAAATCCATGATAAAAACTTTGTGTTATTCAGCAGACTACTGCAATTGAGTTAGGTATACACTATACCAAAGGGGGAAAAGAATGAAAAGAATGTTATATGAATACTAGAGGCCTGATGCACGGAAATTCATGCAAGAGTAGGCCTTTCTTCCCCAGGCTATCAGCACTGGCTTCCCTCTGGCACCGGGACCTGGGCTGCTTCCCTCCTCCGGCCACCCGCAGGCACCGGGTTCCGGTCTGGCTTCCCTCAGGCTGCCCGCAGGCACCCAGGGTCCGGTCTGGCTTCCTTTGGGCTCTGGCTTTGTCCGGAAGACATCTGACCTAATTAGCATATTACCCTTTTATTATTATACATTACATAGCTTCTTGCCCAGTGAGATAATTTTTTAAAGGATACGTAAGTACAGAAGGTGGGGAATTACCATAGGAATGTCTAAGGGAGTATCATTTGAGAATGTAAAGCTATTATTCTCGATTCATATTTTCTGATTTTCTATCCGTGATTCATAGCTGTATTTATTCCTCCATCGCCTTACAAAGGTATAAATGTTAGACAGGAAAATTCTTACCATGCTCACAGCCAGTTAGATCAAAAACAAATTTTACCCCTCTACATGTTCACATGTTATTCAGAATGCCTTCCTTTCTCAATATCTCCACTGTGACCTCAATACCCTCAATACCATGAAAATGATCCTAAATTTGTATTCATTATGTTTATGTCTTCCCATCAAAATAGCGAGTTACTTGGGAACAGGCAGTGCATTATCATTTGCAAAATGCTGACACACAGGAGACTATTAATATGTGTTTGTTGACTGACTTAATAAATCAATGGAAATTTATTGCCTTTTCCATCATGAAGAAAAAGTTAGAGTAAGCAGTTAGAGTAGAACAATAGTTGGATAATAAAGAAATATGTCCAAAACAAAGTGGTCAATGTTGGCAAATGCTGCAAGATGATTAAGGAGAACAAAGACCAAAAGGACCTCAGGTTGTAATGAGAAATAATGTTAAAGCAAGGTGAAGAAAGAGCAGCAGTAGGCGTAAAAAACAAATTAATATATCTTGCAGAAAATAGGTTAAAAAAACTGATTATAGAAACTCAGTGCACAGAAAAGGCAAATAAGTTTGTAAAGAAAAGACTTAGGTTGATACAAAAGCAACTAGTACATTATGAAGTAGGAATGGAAACAGAGAGAACCTGTAAAGTTTATTTTTATGGTAATTTGCTGAAAGATTCTTATACTTTTATTGTACTCTCTACAAAATGGATTCTCCAAATTGAATCAATGATTTTCTACAAATTTGCATTGCATATGGTTAAACAGCAAAGAAAAAGCATTTACAAACTAAATTTAGTGATCAATTTGTTTGTTTTTTGTATATGTATATATATTCTATCTCATTCAACAAAGCAATTGAGATGGTTGGCCACAGCTAATATTTGCACATTACATTTCTATTTATAAAGTGTTTTACATAAATTATATATTGATCTGATAAAACCTTATCAACATAAGAATAAAGAGAAAGAGCACTATTTTGCATGCACATACTGAAAGTCAATTCAGGGCAGAAAATATGTACAAAATATATACTTTTTGGTTACAAACTATATGCTAGGTAATATACAACAGAGGTGCCTAAGAATTCCTTTCCCATATAGGCATATACTTTAATGAAAGAGACAAACATATAAATGGGCCGACTCCAAAATAAGCATTAAAATAAAGACATGTACAGTAGGATGTGACAGCAAACAAGGCAAAGGACAGTTCAGAGAAGTTTTCTACAGGTATTGATAATTGATTGGAATTCCTTGGAAGAGAGAGGAGGTGAAGAATTATAGGATAAATTTCAGATTACAGATTTGTATATATGTGAAATTTAACAAACTTATGTTACTAGATGTTCAATTATATTTTAACAATTGGAAGCTTAAGATATCTTTAGTACATACAGACCTGACTTATAAGCAGCAAATGAGGTAGAAAGTCAGGTTAAAACAGAGGCTGGAGAGAGCCATTGGGAATCACTAGCATCCTGATGGAATTTTCAATCTGGAGAGTAAATTAAGTCAAACAAGGGAAAGGTACACAAAAAGTATAATGGACTAGTTTACAACTCCTTGGGGGAGCCAATGTTGAAGGATCAAGTATAAAAGTCAAAGCCCATAAGGGTGATTATAAAGGACTGGGGTGGGAGGAGTCAGACAAAATGGTGTCATGTATAAGCTAGAAGTAGCAAAGAGTTTAAAAATAGACTATTAATAGACAGCATAAGAGTTTCAGTAAGACAAACACTAAAGAAGCTATTTTAGAAAAATAGCTTTAATGGAATGGAAAAAAATAGAAGCTGTTTTCATATATTTGAGGAAGGGAGATGAATAATAAAGCTATCAATGACTGGCTAATTTTTACAATAGTTGGCTTAAGAGAGAAGTGAAAAAAAAAAAAAAAAAAAAAAACAAATATAAAACAAAACCAGGAACCCCTGAAAGAAAAATGTAGAGGGGCTATAAAAAGACAATTTAGGCAAGAAACCCAAATGAGTCACATACATAACAGATTCACAGAATGGGCTGACCTTAATGGGGCACAGATAAGAAATGGCTTCATTTCCATTCAACTCCTCTGTTCAGTTAGGCTCTGCTGATTCTCTCTCATATCTACCCTTTGCTGATATCTGGAAATCCCATAGCATTTCTTTTACTTATATGTATGTGGTTAGTCTTATTTTAGGGATTATGATTCATCTTCAGATATTGTAAAGTCCTAGCTGCTCCTATGTCAAACTTTAATCTCACAGCAAATACAATTATGACTTTTATTCTGGGCTCACACCAGAAGTGTGGCTTCGAGTCCTTCCCAGGAGCAGGTATGGAAGCATGATCTCTTCAACTGTTCTGTGCTCCTTCACTTGTCTTCCCTATCCTACCTTGCAGCTTCTGTTTACTGCAGTGGTGTCAGATGAGTGTAGTTAGGAGAAAAAGGGCAAAGGCAGTTCATTAGGTGGAGTAGGTAGTAGTTCTTTCTTGGATATCCATGCTTTGTGGGAACAGGAAACAATTTCCTGTGTAATACATTGTGAGGGCTCAGTAGGATAAGCCTCTAAGGTTCAGCAGATAATTAACTAACAGTCTCTCATCTTTATAGGCATGCCAGACCTCACTGAAGAGCTCTCTTGCAGACCCTTCTCAAGGCTTGAGGTGCTAGTAGCGGGAGCCCTGGGAGATGGGACAAGCGTAGTCAGCTTTCATGAAAATGCATTATCCACATCAGGGGTTGTCTTTCTATGCTTTAAAAGGAGACCTTCAAGAAGGTAAATAAGAGAAAGGGGGCCTAGAAACAGCAACATGTAAGTCCCTGCCATAGAGCCGTCACTGAAGTTTGAATTCATGCCGTGGTGGTCATGTAGGACTTCTAGCTGGCTATACCAATTCCTTATCCTCTCACCCCAACTAGGGAAGAGCCACAGTGCAGGAATGGTTGGAGGTTGTGGGAAACAATAAAACGAGAGAGGAGTGGGCCTTATCTTCCCTACTGCAGGTCCTTGAGACTGAGGTCAGGTCTCAAACTCATTTGGGGGGCTGTGAATTGGATGTGAAACTGATGTCTTTAATTGAACTAGACTGAACGTTTTAATGCTTGAAAAGGCACCTAAATTATCAAGTGAGACTAATTTAATAACAAAAAGTGACTAATGAGCTAAATGCTGGATCAGAATATCCAATCAACTAAAATTAGAGGTCTTACTGAATGTCAGTTTTACTAAATAGTTTCAAGAATAAAGGCAAGCAAGGGGGTCAGTGAAGCAAAAAGAGGTCTGGTAACCTGAGGCCGTACCCCAAGTCCCCATCTTTCCCTGTCAGCTATGTGTCTCTAACACAGAAGAGATGAGGATTGTAGGGTATGTCACACAGTGGCAAACCTTTCAATTAGGACACATCTCCATTTTATGTCAAAGATTGCATAGCTTACATAGAATTTTCCAGGGTATCAGGTCTCAGAGATCCTGCCTCCTATTTAGTACAGACTATTCTTGGGCAGAGACAGCCTATGAAGGGCATTTTAATAATATGTTCTCTGCCTCTTTGCAGCTATCATTTATTTTCTATTGGCCCAAGAGTGCAAGTGTCCAGAAATTAATCTGGTTCATCTGTTTTATGTTTTTTCCTCTGGAGGTGTTCTTCCTGCTTAAGAGAGTAGGTGATATTCATATGAGCTACTTTTAACTCTAGCTTCTCAACCAGAAGCTCTGAAATCTTCCTGTGATGTTAATAAAAGTGAAGACATATTCAATAGGATATGTTTGAAGGCAGAGCTCAGTATAATAAAAAGAGAATAAAGAGATGATAAAACCTAGTTGTCAAGGAAAGACTATTAAATTGAGATGCCACTTCCAACCCAGAAGAATGGCAAAGATAAGAAAGTTATATAATACAAAGTATGGGATAGGATGTGAGAAAATAGGAAACACTCATGTATTGCTCTAAATGAAATATGACCTAGAAATCCCAATTTGGAATATGCCAGAGAATATCTTGCCCTAATTCATGAGAGAAAAGGTGGGCGAATGTTCAGTGTAACATCATGTCTGTAGCAGAAATTAGGAGCCAAGCCAGATGCCCATCTCTGAACAACTAGGTAGGGAAAACATGGAAAATATCCTATATAATAAAAGCTTAATATGCAAATCGACTGAACAGCAGAAGGACCGGTCGCTATGACACTCACTGACCACCAGGGGGCAGACGCTCAACACAGGAGCTGCCCCCAGTCTGCAGGCCCCAGGTGGGTGCCAGCGGGGGCCCCCTGATCACCCCGCTGGTCACCCTGCAGAGGAAGGCTACGGTGGTGGGGGGCAGGGCTGGCGAGCGGGAGGTGCCAGGCTGGCCAAGGCGGGTGCCAACGGGGGCCCCGATCACCCACCTGTCACCCTGCAGATCGGTCCTGATCTCCAGCCAGGCCTAGGGACCCTACCTGTGCACAAATTTCCTGCACTGGGCCTTTAGTCATTATATAATTCTATGCAAAAGTTAGAAGCACAAAGTTAGATGTAATTAGCAATATAACTATACATTAATATCATGTTGTGGAATGAATAACAAGATCAGAATAGCAAATACCATTCATGTATATTTAAATACATAGAATCATCTCATGTTCAATTCTGATCTGTTTATGAAATAGCAGTTTCTATATTTATTTTGACTTGTACAAATTGAAATGTTTATTTAAATGTGCTTTTAAAGTCTATGCCAGGCTGCTGCTATGACTACACTGTAAAACCTCTGCAAAACAATATATGTATATTGAAAAGTTGTACAGATTAAGGCTAAAAACTCTAGTAAAATTTTACATTTGAGTCACCATGTTTCTAGTTATTCTTATGATAAATATTGATTTATGCTCAATTATGAGACCAGTATTTTCATTTTTATAGTTAACTCATTCTGTGCATTAGAAATTTTAGAAACAGTTTAACAGAATTACAGAACATGTTTTATTTTTTACATGTGCTTTAATTTCCTCTACATTACTTACAAACTTATAAATACTATGTCTTCTTAATTCAATATTAATTGTCTGCATATTCTTAGTAGCATTTACTATTTTTAAATAAAGAATAGTTTGATATTTTATAATATTAGTAAGCCTATCTTCAACGTCTAAACTCTCAGATATTAAATTTTGCTTTTTAAATGAAGACTTATAATATTAAATGTTCATAATTTTCCATAACCACACTATAAAATCCCTAAAATTTCAAATGCAACCTATAGTAATTTTTCATAAGTACACAATAGCAATAATAGAATATTCAACTAAAGTACCAAATATCTATGTTGATGTAAATATAATTCAAAACCTCTTCTTTATAATAAAGAATGCTGTCATAGACCAAATCTATAAATATAAAAATAAGAATATCATTGTTTCTAAAAACACATGCCAGTGATTTATTGGTAAAATCCAAATGTTTTAAGAAATTCTCCTTTCTCAGGATGACAAACATGAAATGAAGTTGATGACTTCACTACAATGTATCTTTCCTTCTTTTTTCTCCTATTCCCTAGTTTAAGTTTTTTTCTTATATTTTTCATCATTAAAACTGCCTAAAGGATGATCAGAAGCAATGACACAGGAAATAAGGAAAGTAACATGGGTCAGAGAAGATAATTATTAAAAGAAAAATAGCATCGTATAATGTTACTTCATCACTGACTTGGTGAGGAAGTTGGCTTGAACTAAAAAAAAAAAAATGGGGAAGCAAAATGGTTTGATAAATGAATGCAATCAACTATAGATAAATGACCACAATGATCTGACTTGTTCACTTATGAGCTTCTGAGAAACATTTAATCTCAATGAAGGCTGCTTTTTCTTTGCTTTTGGTCAAACCTTCATATAATTTATTCTTTCCTAAAACACAAATAGTAAAAGTGAACAAGAATACAAATTTATCCCTTAATAAAGAGTTTGCAGAAACAGACATACACACACACTCACACAGACACATGGGTAAACCCTTTTCTTTCTCCTCCCTTCACTATAGATATATCTTCATGGCACTGTTTTCCATAATAATTTTTACATTTCTTCTATCTTACCAATGAGTAAATAGAATGACTAGGGCCTGCAACATAAAAACATTGAGTTCTATTTTTCTTAGTTATTATGATATCTTGGGCAAATCTCTTCCTCTATGAAATATCATCTTTAAATGGAAGACTAATTAAAGATAATGTTTGTGAGAGCAGTTTGGAGGCAAAATGCTATGGCGTTAAGAGTCTGAGAGACCTAGTTTTGAATTTTTCTACATGTATGATGCCCTAGGCAAATCATATTTTGTTATGGAGTCTGAATTTTCTTGTGCATAGTGATCATGATGCTTATATTATTTTTTGGGCAAAGTAAATATTTTATACTTAGAATAGTTTCTGAGATAAAGTGATTAATAAGTACAACTTCCCTTTCACCTTGTTATTAAAATGAAACATACCTTGAGGTCAAGGGGGATGGGGCGATTGAATGAAAAAAGGTGAAGAGATTAGCCAAAGAACATATATGCATAGCCTATGGACACAGGCAACAGTGTGGTGATGGCCAGAGGGAAAGGGGGTGGGTGGGGGCTGGGTGGAGGTGGGTAAGGGGGGGGGGGGGGTGAGGGACATCTGCAATAGTGTCAACAATAAATAAATAATAAAGGAATATTTAAAAAACGTTTAAAAATCCAAAGTCATGAGTTATTTTTCTTACTGTATTTCTTTTAATTTCTAACAAGCCTCATCATATTAAAAGAAAATGTATCTCATGAAAAAAAGAAAGTAAAAAAAAAAAAACACATTCCATTAACATTTGTTGAGATATTTCTATGCTCTATTCTTTGTTCAGGGTAAATGGATTATGAAGAAAAATAAGAGTACCTCAAACCATCCAAGATCAAACGGGTTGTTTGGGGACCAATATGGTCAACAAATATTTGCAATAAAATAAGGAGAGTGCTGAGAGAAATGTTCACACACTGTTAGGAAATACTGGCAATAAACAGACTAACTGCATAGAGTTGGAAAAGACTTCACAGAGAAATTAACATGCAATAGTTTCTTCAAGGAAAACTTAAAAGTGCTTCTGATGGCTAAAGGAATAAAAAAATGAATTACAAAGGAGAATGACATGTATAAAATCTGGATAAATATCATAGGATGCAGTTGCATGAACAGAATGCAGAAAATATATACAGACAAAAAGGATTGAATGCATTTTTTCTGAAGTTAAAATTTTCAACTTTCTTCAGAGGTCTCTTTTTTTTAAAATATCAAGTATCAACAGCGTTTTCACTACAAACTTAATTTGGAAAGAACTTTGATAATTTTATTTTCATTATCGTACTCATTTTCTATACATATGGCATTCTGCAGAATTATTCCTTTCTTTGTCTTTTTTTATTTGCCTATATCTGCATAGGACAAAAAATAACCTGGTATTTAAGATCATATATTTCTTTAATTATTTTCTATATATATTAATCATTATCCTTTAATTCCAGAAGCATCCATTAAAGCCTTTCTGTGAACCAGACATTGTGCTAGATGTTAATTTAATTTTGAGTCAAAAGGAATATATTACGATAATCTAAAGAAAACCATAAACTGGGAGAAGACATTTGCAAATCACATATATCTGCTATGGCACTTGTATAAAAAATATACCAAAACTCTTAAAAAATCAACAATAATAAACAACCCAATTAAAAAATAGGTGAACAAACAGAACAGTCACTTCACCAAAGAAGAGTCACAGATGGCAAAGGAGTATATAGAAAAATGCACAACACCATACATCAGTAAAGAAATATAAATTAAAGCAACAATGAGATACCACTATACATCTATTAAAATGACCAAAATCCAAACCACTGACATCAACAAATGCTGACAAGAATATGGAGCAACAGGAACTCTCGTTACATGCTGATGAGAATGTAAAAAAATACAGCCACTATGCAAGTCATTTGACACCGGTTTAGAAACTAAACATAATCTAATAATGAAATCTAGTAATTGGGCTTGCAGGTATTTAATTAAATCAGTTGAAAGCTTATATCTACATGTAAACATGTAAATAGATATTTATAGCAACTTTATTAAAATTGCTCAAATTTGGAAGCATCCAAAATACCTTTCCATAGAATAGATAAACAACTGCAGTACATTAATAAGACAAAGTAATATTCAGTAAATTTTGGGGAAGCTCTGAGATTCTGCATTTTTTTTCCAAGATCCCAAATGCTGCCAATCCTGCTGGTCTATGGACCAACCACACATTGACCAAGTTGTAGACTATAGATCTAAAAAATAGTGATGTTAAACTAAATTCCTCTACTAGTTCATTTTGTTAGATATTTGGGGATGTATCATTCAATGAGACAGATCATATAATGAATGGGAGCAGGTTTTCATAAAAAAATAGTTCTCTTTGAAAATTCTTCTTACAGAATTTTCTTTGATCTCTCCTCATTTAAAAAAAAAATCCTCACCCAAGAGCATGCTTAGAGAGAGGAAGGGAGAGAGAGAAACATTGATCAGTTGTTTTGTACACTCCCCAACTGGGGATCCAAATCGCAACTCAAGTATGTGCCCTGACCTTAAAAGTGCTTCTGATGGCTAAAGGAATAAAAAAATGAATTACAAAGGAGAATGACATGTATAAAATCTGACATCTATAAATTATTATAGATGCTGTTCAGTAATCATTCACTGCAAGGGACAAAGCTCAACTAACTAAAACACTCTGGCCCCACTCCCCTAATTTTTTAAAAATATTGCTTTACCTGTCAAAAGCATTCCTCTGACATGTTTTCACCAATAGGAAATACTTTCTATCCAAAAGTACATGAGATTATGTTAGACACAAATGAATTTTAATACTGCTAGCACTTAAAATACATTTTCCACCATTTGTAGGCACCTGGATGGAATTAGAGAACATTATGCTGAGTGAAATAAGCCAGTCAATGACAGAAAAATACCACATGATCTCACTCATTTGGGGATAATGAAAAACAGTATAAACTGATGAACAAAAAGATAGATACAGAGGCAGTAAAGCATCAAACAGACTGTCAAATTACAGCGGGAAGGTTAGGGAGAGGTGGGGGAAATAAGAGATCAACTGAAGGACTTGTATGCATGCATATAAGAGTAACCAACGGATGCAAAACATTGGGGGGTGAGGGCATGTATAGGAGTGGGGTGGGGGGGCAATGGTGAGATATGTACACATATAATACCTTAATAAAAAAAATTAAAAATAAATAAATAAAATACATTTTCCTTTGTGTGTCATATAAGTAAGCCATTGTATAGATTTTCACATTCTGTACAAAACATGCTTTAAAATGTAAAAGATACTGTTCATAACCACTGTCTATAGGACAGGTACAAGCTATTAGTACTACCACCTGTAATATATATATATAGTTTTGTAGATACTGTTTCATTAGCTAATTTATTAATTGAGTTATGGTTTACATGTATTTCCTACTCCAGAATACTATCTAATTGTTCATTTGTTTCTAGAATTTATATAATAATTTTGTCTCTCTCTCTCTCTCTGTATTTGGTATTCAAGAAAAAACATTCATTGCATCGATACATCTTATTTGAACAACCACTTATCTTTGCAAATTACTCTTTGGCTCATTGGTCTTAGCTCTCAAATAATCTAGATGTGTTTATATATAAAAATGAAACTAGAAAATAAGTTTCAAGAAGCTGACTTTTGATAACTTTAAACTTTTCCATAAGTAAAGAATTAGACCACCCAATTTGTCACTTCCAGATTAATATCCTGATGTAACTAACCAAATAAGAGAGGTAAACAATTAGAAAACCTACATTCACAACAATTCTTTTTTAAAAATATTTTTTATTGATTTCAGAAAGGAAGGGAGAGGGGGAGAGAGATAGAAACATCAATGATGAGAGAGAATCATTGATTGGCTGCTTCCTGCACGTCCCCTACTGGGGATTGAACCCACAACCCAGGAATGTACCCTGACCAGGAATAAAACTGTGACCTCTTGGTTCATAGGTTGATGCTCAACTACTGAGCCACACCAGCTGTGCCACAGAATTCTTTTTCTTCCTTTGTATAACCAGAAAATTAAATCCATCCAAAAAGACTATAAGATTAAGAAGAAATGGTTTTCTTTGTGCTAATCAATGTTGGCAGAGGTGTCCATTGTCATTCTGCTGTAAATAACAATCATAGCATGATTGGCTGGATGCTCTTAGTCTGTAAATGATCATTCTACATATTTTATCACTTAGCTTTTTATAGTAAACTAGAGGCCCAGTGCACGAAATTCATGCATGGTGGAAGGTGTCCCTCAGCCCGGCCTGCACCCTCTTGCAATCTGGGATCCCTCATGGGATGTCAGACTGCCAGTTTAGCAGGATCAGGCCTAAACTGGCAGTCAGACATCCCTCTTGCAATTCGGGACCACTGGCTCCTAACTGCTCGCTTGCCTGCCTGATCACCCCTATCCACTAGCCTGCCTGAATGATTGCCCCTAACTACTCTGCCTGCCTGACCTCCCTAACCACTCACCTGCCTGCCTGATTGCCTTTAACTGCTCGCCTGCCTGCCTGATCATCCGTAACCACTCTGCCAGCCTGCCTGATCGCCCCTAACCACCTCTGCCTCAGCCCCCGCCGCCATGGCTTCGTCCAGAATGACATACGGAAGGTTGTTCAGCTGTCCAGTCTAATTAGCATATTACACTTTTATTATTATAGATGCTGTACAGTGCATTCATTACTGGCTTGAATTATTTATGGTAGCATCATCTTATATCCTGATTGAATGCATACTTTATAAGCAATGTATTAAAGTAAAAGAACTAAACATTGCCTTTGGGGATGTTGTATTCATAAATAGATGTAGTTTCTAGTTTTATGCAGTGATATCCCTCCTTTTATGATACATTTCTTAATTTGTTTCTCATCACTATTCACATGTATATCTTCACTTGGTAGAGTCTTCATGATTAGATTAACAGGAGGTGGCAGATTTAAAGGCCTGCTGAGATCAGGCAGGTAATGAAAAATAAATGACAAAAAGCTCCGTAGCAGAAAAACTATAACCAGTGGTTTGGGACATGTGAAAAAAAACAACAACAAAAACATGTGCTAACTACCTTGAGCAGCTGCTCCTCAGCCCCAGCCCCCTGATGTCACCAAAGGATGTGGACTTTTTGGGATATCACTTGTTTTTTGGTTTCTTAAATGGTGAAATATGCTTTTAAAACCTTTCTGGCCCTGGCCAGTTTGGCTCAGTGGGTAGAGCATTGGACTGCGGACTGAAGGGTCCTAGGTTTGATTCCAGACAAGGGCATGTATCTCAGTTGCAGGCTTGATCCCCAGCCCTGGTCGGGCCCATGCAAGAGGCAACCAATCAATGTGTCTTTCTCACATCGATGTCTCTCTCTCTCCTTCTTTCCACTCGCTCTAAAAAAATCAATGGAAAAATATTCTCTGGTGAGAATTAACAATAACAAAAATCTTTCTGGTGCAAACATCTATTTGTAGACTATATAAGTCCTCCACTTTGAAAGCTTAGCGATTAATTTGAATAAATTGAACCATTCTTTCAAATTTACATTTTCTCTGTATGTTACTAAAAATAGTTAACATTAATTGAATTCTTGCAGAGTAACCATTACCATGCTGAATTTTACAGAAATTCACTCATTGCATCCACACAATAGCATTATAGGTAACGGCAACTTCCTTGTATATATGAGAAAGCTGAAGCATGGAGGGTATAATGATTCCTCCCAAGGTCATATTCAAGACTGGGCCAGGAAGTCAGTCTTCAGAAATGGGCATGTACCCTTTGTGATAAAGGTTGTCTCAAATAGTATACAGAGTAAATAGATGCACCTGAACATACAGATCAGAGGAAGTTCTACCTTTTTAGGTAGCTAACTATTTAATAGAGTTGTTAATGCATATCTTTTAATGAAGTATTTTTTATATTGCAGATATTTACCTTTTTAAATTACTTTCTCAAACTATGAATTACTATTTCAGCCACATTTGTTCATCTATCATTTTCTTTTATAATTTGCTCCTCCTTATTTTGTGCATTTATCTTTTGAAAAGCCTTTCCCTAATTTTTTGAGTTCTTCCCCCTTGTATTTATTACATTTTTAAGCCTTCTCGAAGAATTTCCAGATTAAATCTCCCACACTATAATTATGTCTTTATTTTCTCTCTGTTTAGAATGTATGTCTCATACAATGTATTACTTAGAATTATAGTATTTTTGAATGTACTAATGCCAATCACATGTGCTCACATTGTTTAAAATAAAGGTTTTAGAATTTTTGAAATAAAGAACCAACATTTCTGCTTCATTCTATTCATTTTCTTCCCCTCTCCCCGGCCCATCCAATACCAGGAAGAAGTTAAGATCACTCAATAAATGCTTTCAAATTAGGAAAGTCTAAATGTTTTGAAAATTGCCAAGAAAACTATGAAAGAATCCTTTTGATCTAAAAACATTACATTAGTATCTTTTAGATATGACAGAGTTAAGAATATGAGAAATATCAACAACAATTTCTTTTATCTGGGTAATGTTTGTTTTCTGAACAAAATCTTGCTGAACTTTGAGAGTAAGGCCTGTTGATATTAAGAGTCTATGGTAGACAGAGAACTAGAGAACTAAGTTAATGAAATAAACACTACCTTAGAAATCCAAATTACCTATTTCTAAGTCAAAACACCCTCTTAATACATTTGAGTTCTCAAATCCCTTAGCTTTATGTCCCTTTCTCTGAAATCTGGATTTGAGGAGACAATCTAGGGATTTGAGTTGACACCTTTTAAGGTCTCCCTCAGTTCTAAAATGTTACAATAATTTATTAACCACAACTTGTTACCTCAGCAGGCTCAGCAATTTGGCTTAAACATCTACTAGGGATATTCTACTTTTTTACATTGAGCAGAGGTTAAATGTAAAGAAAAGGAGGACAGGAGTGCTAATGAAAATTGAGAACAAGAGAAGGTAAAGGGAATAAAAATTCCCAGAATAACCACAAGGTGGTTCATTTCTATTGAATTTATTTTCTGTGGTATTGTGCTGGTAGGTATGAGCATCAATAAAATGTAACGTCAGCCTAATAATCTCTCTCTCTCTTTCTCACTATACCAGCTCAATCTAACATTCTACCCTCTTTTCTTTTTATCTTTTTTTTTTATATATATATTTTTTTTATTGATTTTTTACAGAGAGGAAGGAAGAGTGATAGATAGTCAGAAACATCGATGAGAGAGAAACATCGATCAGCTGCCTCTTGCACACCTCCTACTGGGGATGTGCCCGCAACCAAGTTACATGCCCTTGACCGGAATCGAACCTGGGACCTTTCAGTCCGCAGGCTGACGCTCTATCCACTGAGCCAAACCGGTTTGGGCTCTTTTTATCTTTTTAAAAAAATATGTATTTTATTGATTTTTTACAGAGAGGAAGGAGAGGGATAAAGAGTTAGAAACATTGATGAGAGAGAAACATCAATCAGCTGCCTCCTGCACGCCCCCTACTGGGGATGTGCCCTCAACCAAGGTACATGCCCTTGAACAGAATCAAACCTGGGACCCTTTAGTCTGCAGGCCGATGCTCTATCCACTGAGCCAAACCGGTTAGGGCCTACCCTCTTTTCTTATCATCTTTAAAAGGAGGCCAAATATATTGACAGAAGAAAAAATTATACTAAGAGGAATTGTCAAAATCTCAACTACCTGGACATTTTAAGTAATATTAAAATAGTTGAACATATAGACAACATGTCTAATTCCTGTGCCCAATGCCTAAGTCCTGTATAGGCATCCTGGCTTGCGGCAGGTGAAAGAGGTACTGGCTCTTCAATAAGCCATGAGAATGTCTAAGTTTTTTTCTCTGTCAATCTTTTTTTCAGTAATATTGTGCACTTTAGTTCAAATTCTTTTCTTAATTTTCAAATGCTCATTGCATTATTTTTACTTCAAAAAATATGAACACTGACTGAGTGAATAAAAGCAATAATTTTCATCATAGCTTTATATCAAAGTGAGTCCAGTTAGGAGACAAAAAATATACCAGTAATTTAAACAAGAGAACTTTATTATAAAGAATCATTAACTTAAAAAAGCATTAACTACTAAAAGATGTAAAAGAGACTCTAAGGAGTCCTGACTTAGCAAGTGCACATAGATGCACTCTACTACCACTTGGGGAAGGGTACTGGACAACGGAGGGAACGGGGGATTTGGGAGAGGTCACTCCACCCAAGATTTCAAATGCTTTGAAGCAGGTTTCACTACATAAGGAACACCCATTCTGCCAGTAGCAAGGAAACTTTCCAGAGGATGTAGGCTAGTGCTGATCCATAGAAGTGGTCTACTGTTGCCAAGGGAGTGGGCAGATGTGAATTTCTCTGCAGAAGCAGATTGCCTGTTGCTGAGACAACTGCGTGAGGCTGCAACTGCTGGTCCTTCTCTAGAAGCAACCACATACTGGATAGTCAGTTGCCTGACGATGGATGATGCTCATCTGTCAAAGGAGCCAGGCAGCTAGGGAGAGCATGGTTTTGGGTGGGAACCCTGTTTCCACCAAGGGCCATTTGGATATTTATAACATCATTTGTGCCCATACAAAATTATCAACTTAAAAATCAGCCTGCTGATCAGGCTGGCAGGGGCAGCAGTTAGGGATGATCAGGCAGGCAGGCAGGTGAGCAGTTAGGAGCCAGCAGTCTCAGATTGTGAGAGGCATGTCCGACTGCTGGTTTAGGCCTGATCTCCAGGATCAGTCGGACATCCCCCACGGGGTCCTGGATTGGAGAGGAGGGTGCAGGCTGGGCTGAGGGGACCCCCTCCCATCCACAAATTTCATGCACCGGGCCTCTAGTATTATATAAAGTTCCTGATTATGGGCATTATACTTCATATAAGTTGTTTATTTTAGTAGATATATATGTGAAAACTGTACCTTAGAATTTGTTAAAAATTAAGAGAAAATGTTACTTGAGAAGGAACCATTTAACATATAAAATACCTGTTAAAGAGAACATATAATATGCCAGGCTTATCTTCTAAACTTGAAGGCCATCTTATTTTTACTTTTTAAAACCTGCTTTACTAAATATACATCATTTGATCTCATTTTTAAAGTACGTTGTAAATCTTAAGAAAATAATTTCTCCCCTTCTTTAGTTGATGCAGAAATGGCAGGAGAAAATGTAAACTGATAGCACATACATCAGAGGCTCGAGAAATTGCCCGCAATGTCTCTGCACAACCATGTGACAAATGCCACTAACCTCCCCTGCCTCCTTTGAAATGCTTCTTTGTTTGATATAAATGATACAGTAGTCACTACCTAAGGACAGACTAGGTAGACTGCATTCATGCAGCAGACACTTTATTCCTAGGATATATAATTTGCTTTTTCTTTAAAAAATCACCATATGCTGGTATACTTTAATCTTCAGGGTCAAACAACTTTCTTACAGTGGATAGGAACAATTTATTCAGAGTAAGCCAGGGTCCTAGAGTTAAGGTGGAGTTACCATTTCATATCTTGAAAAGTTTTAAAGTTATATTCGATAGAAAACTGAGGGCCAGTCTGTAGGAAAGACACTTCAGGTATTGAATGTTAGAGCAATTTTTCTTACAGAGAATATGTTATACTTTCTTTCAAGAATAAGCATACTTAAATATGATTCAAAACTTTAAAACAGCTTCATATAAACATGGAAAGATCACTTTCTATTTCCTGCCAGGGCAACACTTCCAGGTACATAGGGATTTCAGGATCATACTGCATCAATGCTCTCTCTTTGGTTAGTGGGAACTGGAGACTTTGAAGCAGAGGAAACTAAATAGGTTATACTGATTTAGTACATGGGACCTAATATTGCCCAGGATTTATGAGGAAGAATAGAGCCCACAGATTTTATTTGGTGCTATTTTTATTTGTCATCATTTGCTTATTTCTTCATTCAGCTTATATGTATTTTACAAGCATAAAATATCAGGAATGTGGGCAATACCACACACATTTTTATAGAGCTGCATCCTTGCATGTATATAATTACCTATGAAAGGAATTTTAATAAATGCTAGGTATAATACCATTTTTTCCATTCTAAACCAAAATGGGTATTTAGAAACTATATAGCTGAAGGATAATCACTTGTCCAGATGCAGACATATCAGAGAAATCATTCCTAGGAATGCCAAAAGTGTTAGCATACTATCTTATTCAAAAGGTATTTTTGATTACTAATAGTATAATCTTAAACACTTCAGTAGAAAGCTACAGAAATGAAGCAAGTAAGTTTGATTCAATTGATATAAAATACATTTAATACAACATTATGATTGTAAATGAATTATATTATTCACTTTTTCTAGTGGATGGAAAATAGTACTACTTTCAACCAATAGGTGCCAAACAAAAGGTGCAAAAAAAAAAAAAAGGCATTGAAATATATGACAACAGTATTAGTCACATCTTACACACTGACCTTTCTCGTGGCAGGGACTTCCAGTAAATTGTTACAAGGAGTTGGCATTTTCTGAAGTAATACACCTCTTTAATGTCAGTCGTCTGCTTAGCAGGACTAGCATCTCTTGCCTGATGAGTTTCCAGTGATGTAAAAATCCACCCAAATGCGTTTGTGACTCTGCCACTATTCAGAAGACACCGTGGCTTATTTCAAAGAGTTAATATTATCATTAGAAGCCTCTACTTTTGATTATCTATAAGAAGACAATGGAAATAATTGATACTTGCCCAAGTTATACTCTACAGAAATGCATGCCAACAGAACATGGCTACTATGTTGAGCAAGTTTTTCCATATTAATGAAACTCCATTCTCAGGGGGCTCCAAAGGTTTAAGAACTAGCATGTTTAAGATTTTTCCAGTTCATCATCAGCTCCTAATTCTGTTTTTAATTGAAAGGTATATGGCTTTCAGCTTTTGTCTTTATTCCCATTTACCTTAAAATGTTCAAATTCTTTAATTTAATGAAATGGATGGATGGTGACAACTGAGCTCTTCATTCCTTCTCTAGCTTATCTGGGCAACCATCCACAGTTTTTATTAAAACTCTTCTAAGTTGGAAATTTGGTTATTATATCTGACCATATTATCTAACACATTCCAATACCACTTGCTCTCAGTAAAATTTGCTATTTTTTAATCCATGTCCTTTATTGTATCAGTGTGTTAGCACAGTATGAAATTAATGAAGCCACAGTGCAATATGCCATTTCTCTCACCATAACATGTTGCTCTAGCACATATTCACTGCATGAGAGATAATAATGTGATTTTATTTTTTAAATTATTTACAATCTGCTCCTGGAAACCCAATGATTAAGCATGTATACACATGTATTTGTAGATAACTATAGCTCACAAGTAAAATTTGAAAATAAAATACTACAGATTCTTATGAACACAAAAAAGGATTGTCATAATATGAACATAATTTTTTAATATACAGTAAATTGATCAAGCTTTGTTAACTTCTCCCAACAGTAAAACTAATGATAATAATGATATGTATCTTTTCACATATAATTCTAGTAAGGATAACAAAAATGTAAAACTTTAACACAATTTTTCATGATGGAAAAAATCCATGGCTAGTCATACATATTGCTGTAATTGCTCATGTTATTTTAACTATTCAAATGTCATGTTACGTTGCTCTATTGACAAATCAACAAAATAACATGTTAGAGATTGACAAAACCTTAAGGATTATCCCAGGGGCTAACAAGTATATTTCCTAGATGAGGAATCTGTGATTAAAAGAGAGTATGCAACTTGGCTATCACAAAACATAAGCAGTAAGTGCAGGCTCACAACTAGAATCTTCAAATTTTCCAGTATTTTTTTCTGCATTTCTTTTTTTCTGAACATCCTTTTTTAGTAGAATTTTATAGAAGATACATCATATGCTATTCTTTAGTCCCCATGATATAGACTGAAAGTTTGAGTCCCCAAAATTTATATGTTCAAATTTAACACCCAATGTGATGGTATTTGGAGATGGACATTTGAGAAGTGATTAGGTCATAAGCATCAACCCTCATGAATGTGGTTAGTGCCCTTAAAGGGTGACTCCACATAATTTCTTTGTCCCCACAGAGTTCCATTGTACCTCCTGATGATGCGATGAAAAAAACATATTTCCATGAGATCCCAATTCTACATAGGCTTCTGAAAGAACTAAAATAAATACTAAGAAAATAGACCACAAAAAAAAAAAGAACTCCACAAATAGTTTATTGAAAGAGCTAAATTAAAGCTCTCTGGGGGATCTATATTAAAATTTTAAATATTAAGCAAATATATAAATGAAGTTTGGCTTATCTGATTTAGAAATATTGTTTCAAGTTTATCTCTCTTTTTCTAATTTGAATAGTCTTGATTTCACCATTACCACTAATTTAATTAGTCAACTTAAAACCAGCTACTAAAAATATACATGTGAAAGATGTTAGGTAGGAAAAGTTTTTTGGTTCAATGATTCATAGAATGGCTGAATTATTTAGAAGTCTTTTAATTCATGATGAACTTGGAATCCTACCGGAATCAGTTCCCTACACAGATCTCTTCAGAATCATATCCTCCATATGTAAATCCTCAAGAGCAAAATCTAATTATTCCATTAAAAAATAAAACAAAATAAAAACATTTTTAAAAAGCCACACAGCATTGTAATACCTATTTTTAATCCAGCCGTTATGGCCAAAAAAGGGTGGGCCAGTTTTTCAACCTAAATCAAGCACTATAGGGGAGAAATAAAAGAGAGAAAGAAAGAGAGAGAATGTGTCTGTGATACAAACTTTGTATTACAAACATTGAAACTAAACAACTGTAAACATATTGAGTTAAATCTGCTGTAATTCAAGTCTTTTTGCACACCACCAAATAATCCAGAAATCAATACTGGCAGTGCAAAGAAAAAGAAGAACGAATGCACCAACATTAGCCCAAACAGTCCCCAGCAATCTCTGGCTAGGAGGAGAAAAGAGAGAGAGAGAGAAAGAGAGAGAGAGAGAGAGAGAGAGAGAGAGAGAGAGAGAGAGAGAACAATATCAACAAAAACACACCATAGTTGCCCTAGCCAGTTTGGCTGAGTGGATAGAATGTCAGCCTGTGGAATGAAGGGTCATGGGTTTGATTCCTGGTCAGAGCACATGTTCAGGTTGTGGGCTCGATCCCCAGTAGGGGGCATGCAGGAGGCAGCCAATCAATGATTCTTTCTCATCATTGATGTTTCTATCTCTTTCCACCTCTCCCTTCCTCTCTGAAATCAATAAAACAAACAAACTCAAAGAAAATACACACACCATAGTTATGATAACTACATATTTGGTTAAATACAGGCCTACATTAATTTTTATGAATGTATAAGCAAATTAAATGGACTGAATTCAGACATCCTTTCATTTATTTTGTTATTCATTTCCATGGGCATAATTTATAGTAATGACATTCATAATAATCCAAATATTTGATTTTATTCTTATTACATGAGTGTATACATAGATATTTTGATGATTTATGTTTACCTTCCCTATAAAAAAGTAATCATCTGGTGAGAAGAAACTCTCCTATTTATCCTTTCCCCTCTTAGTAAAATGTCTCACATATATAGTATGTATTGAGTAAATAGATGATAAGTATTACTAAGGGAATCCATTATCAAATATAAGATAGTATATCATACTCATATCCATTTTATATAGGTCACTACTTAATATAGAATGTTTTTACCTAATCATTAGTTCATGAATACAAATGAGTTAGCAAGGGAAACCAAGACGGTGGCATATTGGTTCCTATACGTGCTGCCTCTCACAACCACACCAAAACTATAACTAAAAGACAAAGCAACTATCACCCAGAACCACGGGAAAGCTGGCTGAGTGGAAGTTCTACAAGTAGAAGGAAAGAAAAAAGTGCATTGAGACTGTGTAGGAGGTGCAGAGCCTAGGAAAAGAAGAGGTACGAAGGCATACGCGGAGATGGCTAGCAACTGAGGACGTGGTTGTCTTTTTCAAGCGGAAGGGAGACACAAGCTCCTAACTGCTCTGAACTCCAGTTTCCAGCGAGACTCTGGGGATCCAGACTCCTATGGGGAAAAACTGGACTGTCTGGCATTGGGTCAGAAAGTGAAGGTGGCTTTCTTGCAGAGGTGCACGCAGGAATCATTGTTTACTGCGCTGGGGTGCGGGACTCGTGGACGCGGAAATGCAGAGATGCAGAGAGGGCTGATTGGCAGCCATCACTGTTTGCCATGCCCTAGTGATTCCCTGAGACCCCACCCCACCCAATTTAAAAATCCACCCAAACTGTGCGCAGTGACTTTTGCTTATGAATGACCTGCCCTAACACAGTGTAACCTAATAAACTGTAGCTGGGTCAGCTCCAAAACTTCCAAAACCCAAGCAAAGAGGAGAAATCTGCAGATCTCTCTGTAGCTCCTGCTGGGTGGCCTCAGATAGTAGCTGACTTGCACCTCCTTGAAGATCCAGGAGCCAGTGTACCTAGTGGTGAGTGTCAGATGACAACAGATTTCAACTCTTCACATCCATAAGCGACACACTCAAGAGGCAGACTCAGTGAGCACCAAAGCCCCACTGAAGCGAGTCCTGCCTCATAAGGGTGTCTCTAGCACAACAATTCTTCCATTATAGACACAGCTGATCCTCACAGCCAATTGGCCTGAAGGTCAATTCCTCTCAGTGTACCAACAGCATACAACAAGACTGTGCACACAGCCTACAAAGGGGTGCACCAAGAGTGTCCACCTCAGGTGATTGGGGAGGCTGAGCCACTGGGCCCTATAGGTCACCTACCACACAAAGTCACTCCATCAACACAGGGAAGTAGCCAAAATGCAGAGACAAAGAAATATGTCACGAATGAAAGAAATGGAGGAAAGCAAACTACTGGATATAGAGTTCAGAACCACAGTTATAAGGTTACTCAAGAATCTTCTAGAAACCGCTGAAAAACTTAGTGAGACCTCTGAAGAAGTTAGTAAGACCTTCAAGGATCTTAATGAGAATGCCAAAAAAATGGAAAAGGACCAGTCAGAAATTAATCATACACTGTCTGAAATAAAGAATAATATACAGAAATCCAACAGTAGACTAGAGGACCCCAAGAATCAAACCAGATTTGAAATATGAGGAAGCAAAAAACACTCAACCAGAAAAATAAAAAGAAAAAAGAATAAAAAAAAATATGAAGATAGTGTAAGTAGCCTCTGGGACAACTTTAAGCATACCAACATCCGAATTATGGGGGTGCCAGAAGAAGAGAGAGAGCAAGATACTAAAAACCTATTTGAAGAAATAATGACCGAAAACTTTCCTTAACTGGTGAAAGAAATAGACTTACAAGTCCAGGAAGCGCACAGAACCCCAAACAAAAGGAATCCAGAGAGGACCACACCAATACACATCATAATTAAAATGCCAAGAGCAAAAGACAAAGAGAGAATCTTGAAAGCAGCAAGAGAAAAACAGTTAGTTACCTACAAGGGAGTACCCATATGACTGTCAGCTGATTTCTCAACAGAAACTATGCAGGCCAGAAGGGAGTAGCAAATAATATTCAAAGTGATGAACAGCAAGAACCTACAACTAAGATTACTCTACCCAGCAAAGCTATCATTCAAAATTGAAGGTCAGATAAAGAGCTTCACAGACAAGAAAAAGCTAAAGGAGTTCATCAACACCAAACCAGTATTATATGAAATGCTGAAGGGTATTCTTTAAGAAGAGGAAGAAGAAGAAAAGGTAAAGATAAAAATTATGAACAGCAAAGTGACAACAAATACATATCTATCAAGTGAATCTAAAAATCAAGTGAATAAAAAAATCTGATGAACAGAATAAACTGGTGAATATAATAGAATCAGGGCATAGAAAGGGAGAGGACTGACAATTCTCAGGGGGAAGGGAGAATGAGGGGTGTGGGAAGAGATGGGACAAAAATCTTACACCTATGGATGAGGACAGTGGCGGGGGGTAAGGGCATGGGGTGGGGTGGGGAATCAGGTGGAGGGGAGCTATGGGGGGAAAAAAGAGGAACACCTGTAATAATCTGAACAATAAAGATTTATTTTTTTAAAAAAGCATATTTAAAAAACAACAACAAATGAGTTAGCAACATTCTTCTCCAGGTCAACTATATGTTATCTATTCATTTAAAGAAGCGATTTTCACCTTGTGTGCCGCAATAATTTTTAAAACATGCGATACCTGACTATTTAGTCAGGGGCACTGACCTATTTTCCCTTAGATTGTCAGATACAAAAATAACATCAGCCAACACAACAGTAGCTGTCCAGTGTGAATGAATCAAAAGTATACCTATTTTTTTGTCAGAACAGCAAAAAATATATTTTTGGTGTGTTGCAGAATTTTATTAGTATATGTGTGCCATGAGATGAAACAGGTTGAAAATTGCTGATTTAAAGATTTATACTTAATGAAGCCATCCTCTGCACACAACAAAATTGTTATTGTTTCTCACATTTTAATCATTAACAACTCCAAGCAAATAAATTACAAATATGTCATCTTTGGGAACAAATATCCCCTAATGTGCTCTATTACGTGTTGGTGTATACTTTTCCTAATATCTTGAAACTGTAATAATACCTTAACTACAAATGCAACATAGCAAACTTCCTAGCAAAGACAAATACAACCATGTTATTAAAAGCAATTATAAAGAAGTGTTTATTGCTTTAAAGGAAATCAATTATATTTTTGAAAGAAGCATTTAAAAACTGTTTCTGTCCAAATTTGAACTCATCTTTTAGTAATATTAGCACTAATTACATTCAGTTTTTTGATGCTATTAAACTGCTCACTGAAATCTTTGCACTACATTTCAAATTTTGGTCACATGCTGAGTTAAAAGCTCTATCATAAGCATCTTTATTTCTAGCTTCAACAGTTCTATAAAATAATTTAGTTTGCTTGTCAATATGGTTATTAAATCAGGATCAGACTAAATGCTGATGTAGCCCCATGAAACATTCGAAGGTACTCTCTTCAGAGCTGTATAATTTATAAATGTCCTCCTGAGATTTCTAATTGGTAAGGAAAAAATATCCACTTAAGGTATTAGTTCAACATTATTTAATATGTTCACATATCACTTTGTCATTAGCTGTTTATCAGTTGGGGACATATACAATTTGATAGAAATATTACTACATTAAATTTCAAATAACAGAATTAAAGATAGAATTTTGATCATCTTTGCTTATAGTCTACCTTTCTAAAAATAATTTATACTCTAAAAAATCTGTTGAAATTTAAAGTATGTGCTAAACATGATACATTGCATGATTCATTTTTCACATTTTTCTATGTCTGAGAGTTAATAAGATGAAACTCTAGAGAAATAATAAGATTGTTTTCATTAAAAGGGGAGACTTCTGGCTAATTTCACCGTAGCCAATAATTTTTCAACCTGCAAATAAGAGGAACACAATCAGGAGCAAAGGAATTCTCTGGTCTTTATGGGAGTGCACCCCATTCGGTGACAGAAAGCAGAAAACAACTTCTCCACACAGATGCTCCATATTTATTCCTATAGGCCATGCCATTTGAGAAAAGCATTGTTGACCTTTCCCACTCTCAGTTCTGCCTTTCCATTCTGAGAACCTATTTTATCCAGGGTATATACCACCTATAAATTATAAATACCCAGGCACACAGCCATTCACACCTGCTTGTTTTTTTTTTTTTTTGTTGTTGTTGTTGTTGTTGTTGTTTTTCCTCACCACTTTGTCAGGGCCTGGGATCTATAATAATAGTTCATTGTATGACAATGGAAGTTTAACTATATAAGTGCTACTTCTTAAATTTCAACATTTATGAGGGAAATCTTTTTTAATGACCAGTCTTCCCTGGAACCTAATTTAGTTTTTCTTGATTATGCCGCTCTTATGTTAGACCATTACTGCAGCTTTAATAAAACTTCTGAGAATGATGATTATGAGGGAAATACTATGAATTGTGGCTTCTTAAGAAATCTCCTAGTGACAAGTTGTTTCTACATCGCAGTTGCTTACACTTCCCCTTTGTCTTCCTGATCAACAGAACATCAACTTCTGCCAAATCCTTATTAAATCAAATGTCATATCAATTATTTACCCTCTAGCAAATCTTTTTCACTATTTCTATTATTCTTTTAAACTTTAGTATATCATTTAAAACTTTATGGCTCTCTCAGCAAGGATTTAATGAAGTATAAACACCACTTATATTTACTTTAACTAAAATTGTTCTCATGTTCTAAGTTTGTGGAGGTTTTGTTTTATTTTTGCTTTCAGAGCAAAAATACCAGAGTCTAAATTTAACGGAAACCCAACATTGAAAGCTTGGATTTAATGGCATGAAAGACCCAATCTAATATCTCAATATCCTGATCATTCCACTATTTCTGTTTTTGTGATTCCTGTGTTCTTGATCCAAAGAGGTTATCGGATTTTGATATGGTGAGGCCTAGAATCTGACTCATTATTCTGGAGTATACGAAGCCAAGGTAGCTGGCGATGGAAGGAGACTTGACTGGGATGAACACATAATACAATATACAGATGATGTATTATAGAATTGTACTCCTGAAACCTATATAATTTTATTAACCGATGCTATCCCAATAAATAAAAAAGGTAATAAAGAAAAAGAAATCAAGGCAGCTCCTTACATTTCACCATATGATGACTGACAATCAAGGAAGCTAAAGCAATCACTGACAGTATGCATTTAAAGAGCAAAAGAAGCCCTAACAGGTTTGGCTCAGTGGATAGAGCATTGGCCTGTGAACTGAGGGGTCCCAGGTTCGATTCCGGTCAAGGGCATGTACCTTGGTTGCGGGCACATTCCCAGTAGGAGGTGTGCAGGAGGCAGCTGATCAATGTTTCTCTCTCATCGATGTTTCTAACTCTATCCCTCTCCCTTCCTCTCTGTAAAAAATCAATAAAATATATTTTAAAAAATAAATAAATAAAATAAAGAGCAAAATAATTACAAGTGAAATGCACTGTGACTTATTTCATGAAAACAAACATCTTTAAGTTCAGAAGAGAATCTACATACCACATATGAGACATTTGTCCCTCTGCAGCAATTCATGACCAACCTGGGCAAGTGGTTACCCAGTCTCTGCTGGAATACTTTAAGAACCATTTTGAGGTGTCCTTGGATCCCAAGTTTCCTGACTGAAAATAATATAAAACTAATTCACATCCAAGTTTCCTTACAGCTCAGAATTTCTGTATTTCTTATTCATATGTCATTGGGTATCTCTTGCTAGCTTACAATTTACAACAGAATGTAAAAGCTATATGGTTGGACGAGAAGGAGTGAGAGGGAAATAAAAGGAGAAGGTGTCACAGAGACAATGGGACATAGAATATGTTGTACTTTGGATATATAAGAAATAATCAAGTTCTGGATATATTTTGCAGGTACAGAAAACAGGTTGAATTAACTAAATAGAAAATAGAAAACTATCCTATATAATAAAAGCCTAATATGCTAAGTGTCTGGTCATCTGGTTGGCCATTCAACCAATCAAAGCATAATATGTTAATGATATGCTAAGGTCAATTATCTGTCCACCAGGGGGCAGATGCTCCGACCAGTAGGTTAGCTTGCTGCTGGGGTCCAGCCGATTGGGACTGAGATAGGCCAGACACACCCTGGAGCCTTCCTACGGTCCCTCCCTGGCTGGCGAACCTCCTGCATCCCTCCCTGGCCCCAATCCTCACTGGTGGGGTCCCTCAGCCTGGTCTGTGTCCTCTCACAATCTGGGCTGAGGGACACCCCCACCCCAAATGCACAAATTTCATGCACCAGGCCTCTAGTAAACATATAAAAAATGAAGGAACTCTGAAGAAATTTGAAAACAAGGCAAAGAAAGTATTAGCACCTTCTTACATAAATATTTTATTTATATTTAATACACAAAAAAGTTAATTATCCTTTGATGCATTCTTCAACATTCCTAATAGCATCCAGTTATATTGCATTGAGGTGATTAAGTCAAAATCATTTTCCTTAAATAAATATCAACAAAGAACATTGTAAACCCAAATATAGGCTACATTAGAATAGGTACTTTTATCTATTGTGTTCACTGCCTTCTCCCCATCAAGAATAGTGCCTGGAGTACAATAATAGGAATCCTATAAGTATTGGTTGAATAAACCTCACAAAAATGTGTGTTTTTTTTTTTCCATTTTAATTACTGCATAACCTCATGTCTAGGATATAAAATAAATACCAAAAAGAAAAGTCATTAGATAGTTGAGATCTATATATTCCTAGTGCAATTATTAATAGGATCTATAATCTATTTCATTAAATTTCCCATTTGGAGAGGTTCCATGCATTGAACTGAGAGGTCTTTTTCTGAGAAGAATGTGTTCACTTCTAAATGCCACTTAACTTTTATAAAACCCTGAAGGTTCTTCATCAAATTATTACCAATCATCTATTTAAAAAGATCATAAAGATGTTAGGCCCATCCTAAAAAGAGTAAGTCCCCTAAATAACAATGACACAAGTTGGTCTGTCATGTTCTCACTTTATTAACTGTCCCAACATTGATTCTTATTTAAAAGCTGTTAGTATTTCTATCTTGACAACATGTAAGTTCATTTTTTCAGACACTGCTACCTGAAAAACATCTTAATACATATAAATATTTATGTACATACAGACTGATTGACTTGCAATACTGATAGAGCAAGTGGTCATCAAGAGAGAAGTGTACTTTTATAGGAATTAATAGCATTTGAGGTTTTTCTTTCTAATATGGCAAAGAGTATGGGGTTTAAGAAAGGTCTTGAGAAGTATACATGCGAGATTAAGGTCTCCAGAAGGAAAAATAAGAAAAGTATGGATTTTCATCAAAATTTACCTACACGTGTTATACAGAGTAAATGCAATTAATGTTTGTAAGACTTCACAAGGCTAGACATTTTCAATTTGGTATATTCCAGTTAGTCTCCTAATAAGTGATAGACAGAACTGAATTCATATTTCTAACTAGTTCACAGAAGTTTGGAAAGACCAAGAGTAGTTTCCAAAAGCATATGGAGACCCAAATTAACAAAAAAGATTAGAATAGAAAATCAGCACTAATACTTTATGTGTTTCTAAATTGACATTTTCATGATGAGCAGTGATTCTGGAGTATCAATATCTGTGCAGAGTGTAGAAAAACACTTCACGAGGAAAAACCTAATGGCAGGAAAGCCAACAAAAATGTTAATTGTTACTAAACTTAATTATTGTCAGTAAATATAATTTTCCCTCATTTTGAAATCTGAATTGTGATCACAGCTTTGTGAAAATCAGTCATATTAACATATTATTGATGGTCTGAGCTCCCAATTATAAAAGTCTCAGAAGACAGCTAATGGCTCATATCATATGAGTTTGTAGAGAAAATTAAATATAATACTTAATGAAGCATAGAGGCTAATAGTGCTATTACCTATAAATACTTGCAGAAAATAAAAAGGAGGATTAGTATGTGTTACTCCAGAACCCTCAAGTGACATATAGCAAGGTCAACTGGAAAGGATGAGGAAACATTATAATGTTGTGAACAAATGGCAATAGCCTTGAATTTTAAACAGAAACCATCCTTACAAGGAAGGAAATACTATTCTAATTGAGAACATCTTACCTAATAATAGAGAAACATGTAAATTGACCGTACCTCTGCTACGCCCACAGCCAATCAGAGTGAGTATGCAAATTAACCCAACAAAGATGGTGGTTAATTTGCATACATACCTGGGTCCAGGGAAACTCCTCGGCACCCAGGTCACTCCCAGCCAGCCATTGGAGGGGCATGGGGGCCCCCTTCCCAAGCCTAAAGCTTGGGAAGCCCGAGCCTGCGATCAAAGGGGCAGGAGGTGGGGACCCTGCCCAAGCCTAAAGCCTGGGAGGCCTGAGCTGGCGATCAGAGGAGGGGGGTGCTGCCTCAGCCTAAAGCCTCAGGCGGAGGCTTTAGGCTTGGGCAGGGGCCGAGCCTGGGATTGGAGGGAAGGGAAAAAAACCAATGGAAACATATCCTCAGGTGAGGATAAAAAGAAAAATAAAGAAAGAAATGTCATATCCTATGAAAGACACATCTTGAAAATTCCTAAAGAAAGTTGTCATTTTTCATGGTGAAGGGACTGGAGTCCGTGTTGATGAAAACACCTTGGCGGCTGCGGTGACTGGCAGTGGCTGCAGCAGCGGGGTGATGGGGCTGGTGCCTTCCCCTGATCAGCCTGGTCACCTCCCACAAAGGGAGGCCAGACTGCTCCCAACAGGGAGCGGGCCTAAGCCATCAGTAGGACATCCCCTTCCAGTATGTGAGAGGGGGTAGGCTGGGCTGAGGGATCCCTCCCCAGTGCACAAATTTTATGCACCAGGCTCCTAGTTCTTTATAAAGAGTGTACCAATTCAAAGATTACCATAAATACTTGTTTAATTTTAGAACATAAGGAAAAAATAGCATTATGACTTTAATTTTATCTTGGATCATTTTAAAACTTTATAATAACGAAAGAAGGTAAAATAGTATATTAGTCAGTGTCCTCCATAGAAAACCAATTGGATGTCAACATTATATCCATTATCACAGGAATTGGCTCACACAATTACAGAAACAGAAAAGCCACATACTCAGTAGCCTGAGAGCTGGAGAACCAGTAAAGTCAGTGGCGTAATTCAGTCCAAGTCTGAAGACTCAAGAACCAAGGGTGCCAATGTCTGAAGGCAGGAGATGGAAGTCTCAGCTCAGAGATCAAACTCACCTCTTCAACCACCTCTTTATTCTACTTTACCATAATATAGTTAATGTTAATACTATGCTAGGTCATGCAAACTGTAAGAAACCTGCAAAATCGCCAAAACCGGTTTGGCTCAGTGGATAGAGCATCGGCCTGTGGACTGAAGGGTCCCAGGTTCGATTCCGGTCAAGGGCACGTAACTTGGTTGCGGGCACATCCCCAGCAGCGGGTGTGCAGGAGGCAGCTGATCGATGTTTCTCTCTCATCGATGTTTCTAACTCTCTATCCCTCTTCCTTCCTCTCTGTAAAAAATCAATAAAATATATTTTTTTAAAAAAAGAAACCTGCAAAATCAATTTTATCATGCCCCATTCATAGTACTTCTTAAAATATATAGAGGAAAAAATTCTACGTCGTTCATATCTTGTATATTTACCATTTTCTATGACCTTTATTTTTCCTTATGGATCTGAGTTTCCATCTGGTAATTTTCTTTTAGCAAAATCACTTCCTTTAGCATTTCTTGTGTGCAGATTTGCAGGCAAAGAATTATCTCACTTTTCTTTTATAAGAAAACGCCTTTATTTTGACTTAATTTCCAAAGGATATGTTTGCAGGATATAGAATTTTTCAATGACAGGATCTCCAATCCCCGTTCCCCCCGCCCCGCCCCGCAACGTAATAAAATTGTCATTCTACTGTTTTCTATTATGCATTATTTCTTGTGAGAACTTAACCATTATCCTTATATCCTCTCTGCAATATATTATTTTCTACTGGTGACTTTTAAATTTTTTTTTAATGTTCAGTTTTATGCTACTTGACTGATGTCTTAAAAATCTTGGATCACATGGGTTATAGTCTTCAAATAACTTATATGTAGCTGACTTTTCCTTTAGGTTTAGGGATTTCTTGTTTTTTGTATATGGAAGACAAAATAATTCTCTTACTCTGCACCTACCATTCACACTCTGTCTTCTAAGGTAACTAGCATTAATCATCTGGTGAATATGTTTTAATAACCTTTATTTATGATCATAAACACACATATGTTGATTTTTTTAAATTAATATTACACTTATTGCTCTCTACTTGGTGCTCATTATTTAATGAAACATTATATACTTCCATATAAATAGCACCTAAGAAATGTCTACATGATTTTTGTTAAATAGTGACATGCTATTCCATGCTAGGTATATAGCATAATTAATTCAATCATTACATTATCAATATTCAAGTTGTTTCCAGTTTAACACTTTAATTGTAAGTCAAAGTATGATTATAATTGTATTTTAGAAAGACCATAAGACAGGTAATCTTTAAAGGAAAAGTCAGCTACTGAAAGATTTGGATAAATCATTTGAAAAGAAATAATATCTGGATTATGAATTTATCTAGGACGGAAAGGCAAGAGGAACCTTTTAGATAGATACTACTGTGTGACAAAGGCAGGGCACATTTCTGTGGGAGAGCACAAACAGTTCATACTTAAAAATATGAAATGGAAGACAAGAAATGATAGAAGATGACACCTAACTGACATTAATGGGCCAAAAATAAAGGTCCCACAAATGAATTTGTGCTACCGACATTTTTAGCTGTTTTTCTCTTTTTTCAAACATATCAAAATAATGCTGTTATTTAAACATTTTTTAAAAATTTCCCTTAGTCAGTGAAAGAAGGTGCATTATTCAACTTAGTTTCACTCTCTCTCAGAGCTAAGGTAGTCTCACTTATAAAGCAGAAAAGAAAATGAATGTGGGTTAAATAATAATCATTTAATGTGAAATATAACTATGAAATACAAAAATTCATTAATTAAATCAACTATTTGCCAACAGTTCTATACATTTACATTATTTTAAGATTTTCTATCAAAACAGTCTCATTAAATTTTATGTGTTAATCAAAATGTTTACCATTTAATTTTGCTTAACATAGCTTTGCATTTAGGTTTTGGATTCCTTTTTCATTATAATTTTGAAGCAATTAACTCACAAGGAAAAAAGTAATTTGCAGGTTTGTATAATTGCACAGATGTTAGCCTGCTACACTAAAAAGAGAAGAACAGAGTTCTGAGATTTTCCTTCAAAGAGAAAATAAAAAGAAAAGAGCATGCACACATTAAGTTATTCTTTACTTGATGATTCTTATAAATCTATTCTAAAAACTGCCTACAGTACATTGAGCTTAATGAAAGTGTGCTATAGAAAATTGTTTCTGAGCTCCTAAGATTAGGCTAAGCAAGTCAGAAAACTAATTAGTATATGGGAATAAATGTCATTAAAAAGACATAATAAACCATTGTAGATGATTTACCTTTTTTTAAATCACTTACTCATATAAATTTCAAAACAGAAAATCAAAGATAAATATTTCTACTCTACTGTTCCAAAGTCTAAGAACTTACATTTGAGAGAGGTTTATCAGCTTTGTAAAAGGATTTTAAATACATTCAACTTTGAAGACCATTAGAAAGGTGACTATAAAACTCAATTCTTGTATAGGCATTTAATTATTCCTAATTTAACTGTCCCTCAAGCTTGTTCTGAAACAGTCTCATACAGAGGATATTGTATATTACATATGCATTTTTATATTAGAGAGAGGTTCATTTAAGTGTTTTGATTTAATTGAATATTCGTTAAAATTATATGCATGGTATTTTATTTATTCTACATATAGGGTCTTCTAAGTCCTGGTCTATTGATTTTATTAGTCTGTAAACATAAAAGTATCAATTCTATTGACAAAATTATATTTCACCAATCAGTATCATTATTACTTTATCTAATAAATAATTTTGAAATGTTCTAAGTGAATTACATAACCTTACAGTATGTACTCATAATTAAAACATCTACATCTTCCCATCATTGAGTTCTTAAAAAACTTTGCTCTCATTCTGCCCTTATTTCATATTTTTAATAAAGTACTTAATACATGACCTTGTCCATCCTTGACTGTGAGGGACAATGGCAAACCAGGATTTCCACTGGGATGCTACCAGTGGCATCTTCAAGAGTAAGGTAGGATTACCAATGACAGAACTTTAGAAGTTTCAGAATTCAAGTTCACCCTGGATAAGCTTGGATGCTTATCTGAAGCTTATTCAAACCCTCTGAATCAGGAAAATTGAGCTGTAAATGTCAGGAAGCAGACTTTCTCATGAGATTTACTAGACTTTAACTTCTGTTCCAAACTACAAATACCAAGAGAATAATTTCTCTTGCCAAGTCCTTGTGGCATTTTTTTTCCAAGTGTTTAACCAAAAAGTGAGAATTGAAATGCTAGAGATAAAACATAAAGAATCCCAATTTATTTAAATATGTTTTTATTTCAATTTAAAAAAATGAGATTGTGAAATTGGAAAATAGATTCTGTTTTTACTTAATTTTTCACATCTAACATGTGTTTAGGTCCTTTTTTCTCATTTCATTGACCACATGAAATTAATGAAGGATAAAATGCCCTTAATATGTTTTCGAGCTTACCAAATAACCAGTCTATGAAACTGCACTTCTATGCTCTAAGAAGCCATCCTGCCAAATGGATATTGAGCAAGCCTAGAAGAATTTAGGACCTAACTAAGAATGTTCAAGCTCCATGCTAAGAAGCAAGGACAGAAATTCAAGACCAATGTCTTACCTCAATAATTTTAGTAAAATCTCTATAAACAGAGTTTACATTTTTACTTATTTTAATTCCAAATACTGTTAATTAAATGGAAGCCTAAGCAGGCTGCCTGATAGTTGCAGCATAGCAGTTGAGCACATAAATTTGTAGACACACTGCCTTCATTTTAGTCTGAAGGTTGCCACTCATTTACTCTATGATTATTCCAACATAATCTGTAACTATAAATAATGATAACAATTCATTAGTGTTGGAGACTGTAAGAGATATGTTAATCTCTTTGTGAAGTGTTAATCTCTTAGCATAATGCCAAACATAAAATGAGTATTAATGTAATAACTAGTATTAGTAATTCTTTCACAACCTATGCTTATAGAAATGGGGTTGATAATATTTTAGCTTCCTACATTCAGAATATTACATTTCCATGATCTTCAAGTCATCTGTTTAATACTATCTACTCCCACTTTTCTGTCATCCACTAGATATGAAAAAGATATCTAGTGGATGAGTGAGTTAAATTAGAGTTTATTTCCCTCTTTCGTGAAAATAAAAGTGTAAGCCTCGTTTTGACAGGAATAGAGCTACATCTTATCTCTCCAGAGTGGGGAAGCAGAGGATAATGCCCCAAACTCATGTTCCCTGGGGGGAAATTCAGGCAAACAACAAAGGATGTTTGCTACAAGCATGAACTGGGCATCTGGGTAGAGAAATGGGACAGGTTATTTTTTTTTCCCAATAGCATTGTAGGTATGTGTGACCATATGTGCAGCTATAATTCACACACACAAAAACAAATTTTGAAAGCATGAATATACAAAATTAAGAGATTCAAAAAAATGAGGAAATTTGATATTATTTTCAAGGAGTAATATTACTAAATCTTATTGTTCTATCTCACTGATAGTTTTGTAAATAACCCCAAAACACCTATAGACAACATGCCTTATTCTGTATAGAAGTGGAATATGTAGAGATATATGTGACCAGAAATAGCCTACCTAAAATCTTTAACAGAATGACAGATCTCAAAGGGGAGGGAGGAAGAAGGGAAGGAAAGAGATGAACCAAATAACATATATGCATAGCACATGGACACAGACAACAGTGTGAGGAAGGCCTGGGTGGGGGCTGGGTGGAGGGGGTAAAGAGGGAAAAATGAGGGACATCTGTAATATTGAAAACAATAAATAAACATACTAAAAATAAATAAAATGAATAATGTGAAATAATCACCTTTTCATAATAGGGCATCTTTCCTATAAGACAAGGGCACAGAACTTTCTGTATTATATTTGAGTACTTCTTGACCCAGAACAATTCAATAATGTATACTAGGGTACAGTAACTTACTCTTGCAATAATCACTAGGATAAGTCACAAAGAATTGAATTCAAAAGGCCACAAAAATAAGAAGGCTCTTTTATTAAAGGGCTTATTTTAGTACTATTTACTTCCTGCTGATCTTTTATAAATCTTACTAGTCTTAGAAATCTTAGTCTCCTCTCAATCCTCATTCTATATGTTGGTACATTTTAAGAAGAGAAAACTGATGCTAATTGCCCCCTAGTATTATCTGCCTTAAGGGGGGGGGGGGGAGAGAGAGAACACTCAAAATTTAGGAATATGAAGCATACATACAAATGAAGCAATATTTTTGTATTTCTATAAACATTTATAAAGAGTCAGTTTGTTAACTTGCTTCCCAAATGTTTCGTTTTCATGTAGTCATTTTTCACATGGTAAAATATGGATAAAATCCCAAATACTCTTAAATAATATTAAAATCATTAATAGAAACAAACAAAACTTCCACTTTTTCCTGAAAGGAAAAGCGGTAAGAGACTCAAGAACAGCATATTCAGGTCTCAGCACTTTGACCTTCCTCAATGTGAAGGTTTTAGCACCTCTCCATCACCTCACACTGGACTCCACCTGTGGTTCTATAATTCTAATAATTCTTTATTACTACAAAAGTTTCCTCTTCCTGCTCTCTCAATTCTTACTTTCATTTAACCCTCTTTTCAGCCCATTGAATCTTCCAATGCGTTGGCCTTTCCTTTATTAATGAATCTCACTTTCACAGCCCAACTACGAGTCTCTGAATAAACTACTTTATTTTGTCATTAATTCAATTTTCTCTCAGTATCTTCAATTACCTAGGCTTCCTGTTCATCCACAGTATTGGGTGGCCTTATTTTGTCAGAATCTAGTCAATTCTATTCATCTTCTTTTTTAAAAAATACAGTCCATTGATTTCTTGCACCTGTGATGGCTTAAAACAATACACTTCTCTTAAAACAATCACACGTTTTCAGGCACATCCAAAATCAGCTTCCCTGGGCTGAAATCAGGGTGTGGGCAGGGCCATGCTCCCTCCAGAGGTTCTAGAGGAAGATCTGGTTTCTTGCTTTTTCCAGCTTTTAAAACTATAATATCTGAAAAATATGCTTTTCATACCTTTTGACATGTGGGTTCTTCTCTAAGGAACTTATTTTTGCATCTCACTTAAATAATTCTACCTTAATTGATTACTTTGTTAGTTCCAAGTCATAATACTGTACTGCTATTTCCACTGTTCAATGGCTACCCACTAAACAATTATAAATTTAAAAAATAACATAGAATGTTACCCAATAGCGTATGACACCTGGACCCTTATCTTAACAGTGATACTAACCAATGGTATTAAATCATTTATATTCTCCACTAGGGGCCTGGTGCACGAAATTCGTGCACTCGGGATGGGGGGGGGGGTCCCTCAGCCCAGATTGCAAGAGGGCGCAGGCCAGGCCAAGGGACCCCACCAATGCATGATCTGGGCAAGGGGGGGACTGTGGGAGGGCTCCAGGTCGTGTCCTGCTTGTCTTGCTTAGTCCCATTGGCTGGACCCTGGCAGCAAGCTAACATACCAGTTGGAGCATCTGGTCCCTGGTGGTCAGTGCATGTCATAGCAATTGGTCAACTGGTTGACTGTCTTCCCCCTGGGGGTCAGTGCACGTCATAGGATTGGTTGAGCGGCCTTAGCATATCATTAGCATAATACGCTTTGATTGGTTGGATGGCCGACTGGACACTTAGCATATTAGGCTTTTATTATATAGGATTACTAGTGGCCAGTGCACAAAATTTGTGCACATTAAAAGGGAATTAATTAGAGGAAATATTTTAATATTGCTATTTGCCCTTTTTCTATCATAGAAATGTCAGAAATGAAAGAAAATTAGTAAAATGTATATGAAAATCTCCCTCCTCTCAGAGTCTGGGGTGCACCGTGGGACCCAGAGTCAAGTCCCTGCCCATCCATATGTACCTCGAAATCGATGGAGACCCAGACCCGGCCAGCCACAGCCCCATTAGGCGAGACCCAGACCTGGCCGGCCCCACCCCTGTCAAGCCCCGACTGGTGTGGGGTGCAGCCGCAAGTCCCCCAGCCCAGCACCAGGCGGGGTCACGACCTGAGGTCCCCTGCCCCGGCTAGGCACCATGCAGCCTCAGGTCCCTGCTGATCAGTCGTTACGGCATCACGGCATGATGACCATTTGCATATTAGCATTTTATTATTATGATACTCAAACAGAATACTCTAAATCATTTCTATTTTTAAAAAACTTCATATTGCAGGCCATACCACATAATAATAAAAAAAATTCAGTCATGTTTTTAAAGCAGTAATATGAATTAAAAAGAGGAAGAAGGTTTGTATAGTTTGAGAGAATGACTGAAATAACCCATGCTCTAGATGAAGAACTAAAACATTATTTTGCTAATAAAGCAAAATCTAAGATAGTGAGATTTTGAAGAAGACTTCTGAATAGTGAACCTTCACAGCACGTTATAAATATTTGGAGGAGAACACAGGAAGATTTAACCTAGAGCAAGGGGAAAATTGCATATTCATATTGATTAGAGGGAAAAATATATTTAATAAAATGGATTTAAATGTTAGTTTAAGTACTATGTATAACAAATATTTATTAAACATTTATAAAACTATGATCTCTATAAGTTGTGTTTATTTTTTATTTTTTTTTTAAATATATTTTATTGATATTTCACATAGAGGAAGGGAGAGGGATAGAGAGCTAGAAACATCGATGAGAGAGAAACATCGATCAGCTGCCTCCTGCACACCTCCCACTGAGGATGTGCCCGCAACCAAGGTACATGCCCTTGACCGGAATCGAACCCGGGACCTTTCAGTCCGCAGGCCGACGCTCTATCCACTGAGCCAAACCGGTTTCGGCAGTTGTGTTTATTTTTTAAAGAAAAGTCAGATAAACAAAAGCATCTATTTAAAAAATGATTGGCTAGCATTTATGATAATAAGGAAATTAACTTGAGGCATTTGTCTAGAAGTAGAAATAAGAGAATGACTTGACAATAAAACTTATTCACAATGCAAACCTGACTTCAAGTTCTTTTATTTATTTATTTATTTATTTATTTATTTATTTATTTATTTATTTTTATTGACTTCAGAGAGGAAGGGAGAGGGAGAAATAAAAACATCAATGATGAGAGAGAATCATTGATCGGCCACCTCCTCCACTCCCTACACTGGAGATCAAACCCACACCCTAGGCATGTGTCCTTGACCGGGAATTGAACCATGACCTCCTGGTTCATAGGTGGATGCTCAACCACTGTACATGCCAGCCTTCAAGTTATTTTAAAAGATTCATCAGGAAAGGTTAAAATACATCCATATGGCAAGAAAACCCACTTCTTCAATATCTGACTTTGCGTAGATCTCAGGGATCTGTTTTTTTTTGTTTGTTTGTTATGATTTGGTTTTTATTTTGTTTTTCATAAGTCTTAATGATGTTTCTGATACAGAGTTGGGTTTTTTATAAGTCTTAATGATGTTTCTGATACAGAGTGGGGTTTGGAAGACATTTAAAACTTCAGCTTTGTAAGGATTAATGGGAGAAGAGGCAGCTAAAGTGAAAGATAATTATAGACAGTAATAAAAAAACTTCTCTTGGAATACACTGCTCCAAAGTCTTTATATACATTATCCCATTTATTTGTAACAATACAATTTATTATGCTCTTTTATTACCTCCATTTTATTAATATGTAAACGGAAGGTCAAAGGGATGAAGTAAATTGTCCTGGATGACAAGGTTGAATCATTACTCAGATTTGGACATTGACACCAGAGCAACTGCTGATAATAAGTTTTGTTAGTGACCTTAGATAACCAGTGCCAAAAGACATCTTATTTTTATTTATTTCATAATTTTTATTGATGTATAATTGATATGCAAAACCCTATCAGTTTCAGGAGCACATCATAATGATTTTATATTTATATGCATTATGAAATGAACCCCAAGATAAGTCTAATTACCATCTATCAAAATAAAAAAATTATTACAATGTTACTTACTATATTCCCCACGCTGTACATTATACCCCCATGATTTACTTATTTCATAACTAAAGGTTTGTATCTCTTGATCTTCTTTACCTATTTTGACCAGTCCTCAACTCCTCCTCCCTCAGTTAACACTAATTTGTTTCTTGTATCTATGAATCTGTTTCTGTTTTATCATGTTTGTTCATTTGTTTTATTTTTGCATTCCACATATAAGTGAAATCATACAGTATTTGTCTTTCTCTAACTTGTATAACTTAGCATAGCATCTTTTAGGTCCACCCATATTGTTGCACCTGACAAGATTTTTTTATAGCTGAGTCATGCATATTCTATTATATATCCTATCTAATAAAAGAGAAACATGCAAATTGACCGTACCTCTGCTACACCCACAAGCCATGCCTACCATCCAATCAGGAATGAGTATGCAAATTAACAGAACCAAGATGGCGGTGGCCACGGAGCTGGAGCAAGCAGGAGGTTTGGGTTGCCCCCAGCAATGGAGGAAGCCAAGCTTCCCCAGCCCTGGCCTGCCCTGGCCTCTGCTCAAGGTTACAAAGTTTCAATTATAGAAGATAAATAAATCTCAACAAAGATGGCCGTGGCCATGAAGCTAGAGCAAGCAGGAGGCTTGGGTTGCCCCCGGCAATGGAGGAAGCCAAGCTTCCTGGCCTCCCCTGGCCTCTGCTTAAGGCTACAAAGTTTTAATTATAGAAGATAAATAAATCCAAGATACCTGCTTCAAGCCTATGCTTGGGTCACTGGGGGGCATGGCTGGCCTGCAAACCACTACAGGCCCTCGTCCAGGCCACCCCATGCCCCAAGGGAACCCCCACCCTGATCTGGGACACCCTTCAGGGCAAACCAGCCAGCCCCCACCCATGCACCAGGCCTCTATCCTATCTAATAAAAGAGTAATATGCAAATTCACTGTCACTCAAACACACAAGATGGCTGCCCCCATGTGGTCAAAGGTGGCTGCCCCCATGTGGACACAGATGACTGCCACAAGATGGCCAGCAGGGGAGGGCAGTTGGGAGGAGCCAGGCCTGCAAGGAAGGGCAATTGGGGGAAATCAAGTCTGCAGGGAAGGGCAGTTGAGGGGGACCCAGGCCTGTAGGAGAGCAGTTGGGGGGACCAGGCCTGGAGGGTAGGGCAGTTGGGGGGGGACCAGGCTTGAAGGGCAGGGCAGTTAGGGGTGACCAGGCCTGCAGGGGCAGTCAGTTGGGGGGAACCAGGCCTGCAGGGGAGGGATGTTGGTGGGGGGACCAGACCAGCAGGGGAAAGCAGTTAGAGGCAATGAGGCTGGCAGGAGAAGGCAGTTAGGGGTGACCGGGTCAGCAAGGGAGGGCAGTTTGGGGGGACCAGGCCTGCAAGGGAGGGCAGTTTGGGGCAACCAGGCCAGCAGGGGAGGGCAGTTAGGGGCAATTGGGCTGGCAGGGGAGCAGTTAGGCATCAATCAGGCTGTCAGGGGAGTGGTTAGGGGGTGATCAGGCTCGCAGGCAGAAGCAGTTAGGGACAATCAGGAAGGCAGGCAGGCGAGCAGTTGGGAGCCAGCAGTCCTGGATTGTGAGAGGGATGTCCGACTGCCCGTTTAGGCCTGATTCTACTAGGATCAGGCCTAAACGGGCAGTTGGACATTCCTCAAGGGGTCCCAGATTGGAGAGGGTGCAGGCTGGGCTGAGGGACACACACCCCCGTGCACAAATTTCATGCACCAGGCCTCTAGTATATATATAGTCTTCTTTATCTATTCATCTATCGATGGACACAGGTTGCTTCCATATCTTGGCTACCGTAAATAATGCTGCAATAAATAAAGGGGTGCATCTCTCCAAGTAAGTGTTTTTGTTTTCTTTGGATTAATACTCAAAAGTGGATTTAGATCATATGCCAGTTTTTTATTAATCTACATACTGTTTTACATAGTGGCTGCACGATTTTACATTTTCACCCACAGTGCGCAAGAGTTTCCTTTCCTCCACATCCTGGGCAGAGCATGTCTTCTTTGGAAAAATGTCTATTTATGTAGTACTCTAGCCTTTTTTATTCGGGCTGTCTGTTGTTTTTATATTAAGTTGTATAAGTTCTTTGTATATTTTAGTTATTAACCCCTTATTAAATGAAAGACTCACAAATATCTTTTCTCTTCAGTAGGTTGCTTCCATATTATTTTCAAGACACATATTTCTAATGTGATTACATGCATGCCACGTGCTGTAATAATTTGTGAAGAAATATTTCTCATTTTCATACTATTTTTCAGAAAAGTAAATATTTTTATATAAATTCATATAGATTCAAAGACCAAGTTTCCTGAAATACTAACTAGAATAAAGTAGTTTCTCTGTTGAGATGAAAAATATCCTATAAAAATATCTCCAAATATTCACACCACCTACACCATCATCCTATGTTCATAGCTACCATTTGTGTAAAATAGCACTAATTAGCTAAAAAACAAAAATGACATGAATAAAATACCTAAATATGATTTCACACTTAAAATGCATTTTATCCATCTTTCCAGTCTGTACCCCTAGTCAACAGCTTCAGAAAAAATGTCCTCTGGTACTCACTTTTGATACAGGATAAAACAGCAAATTTAGCAGTTGAGACTACTTATAGATGGAAGAAAATCAACTTTATAATATCAGATGTTACAAACGCTTGTGTGTGTGAATCTCCAGGGCTGAGGAGCACTGAAATCTAGACATAGGAAATATGGTAAAAGTTTATAGCATCCAATGGGGTGCTGCACATGAAAGCATTCAGTTTTGGACTCCCTGTGGCTCCTCGCTGGCTCTCCTAGATGTTTTTGAAGCTTTAAGAGATTATGATTAAATAGGATTTTACTAAGAGAAACCTCAGCTCTTAGCTTCAAAAGTCATCATTCTCCTAGCTGCCAAATTCAGTTGGCACTACTGAACAATGCTTTCCCTTTCAAAATTCCAATTTCACTGTTAAGAAAACAGATGACACAAATATTCTATATTAGAGTAAAGCAGAAAGAGTTCCTGGAACAATCTTCCCCAAACAGAACATTGCTGCACAGGATTGTAATACCAGAAAATAGATTCTTTGGTCAAATGCATTTATGAAATTCTGGGTAAACAAATTAAATTAATTGCTTTTCTGTATTACTCAGCAGAACCATATGAATAGCTTTAGTTAATCTCTAAGGGAGGAAGGAGAAGCGAGTAAAATATGCAGTGATTTCTAAACATATTTCTAAACAAGTATTAATGAATTCTTATAATTCTACAATATCTGATAAGCGCATTTCCTCAGAAACCACACTCCAAATGTTGGTCTATCTTATAGGAATACATTGGAGAATGCTTTTTATCATTACAAATTCACATAGAATATTTGTTACATACGATTTCAAGTCTTCCCCCCTAAATTGTGAATAGCGGGTGATAATTATTCTTACAAATACATATCAATAATCATTATTAAACATTTCAGCAGACTTCTACTGTTCCTATCTGCCCTTTTATTCAAAACTGCTTTTATCTACTCTTTGGGGAAAACTGCTTATTCCCTACTAAAATTATGTGTAATTATTGGGGACTTCAAGTACCAATTAGTAGACATGTAACCTAGTTATGTCCTATCATAGTACCACATCATTCATTCACATTGATGACTGCATATGTACTGGGCAATCAAGGAACAGAATATGAGAATAACAGCTGCTTTGCCCAGCATAGTAGTCATCCCATCATCACTTTGTTGGGGAGAATTACTTCTCTGCATCAGAATCATATGAGGCAGTTAGGATTGACCTAGCCCATATGATCATACAGTTCCAACTACCTACAATCTAAGACCTGATTATATAACAAAAACAGGGTTAGAGAAGGGAGAGGGGAGAGAGATAAAGGAGAGGAAGAGAGAGGGAGAGAGGGAGGAAAGAAGAGGGAAACAGAGAGACAGAGGGAGAGAATGAGAAAATCATGGTTCAAAAATTATCTGAGTAAGAAATTCAGTACCATATAGCATGAGCTTTCAATGGTGAACAGAAATAATTAATTGGGCCCTTTACTGTCAGTGTCAAGAACTGGTTGATAATCTTGTCATTAGTTATTTCCTTCCACTCTGTAGTAAGGTATTTGGTAGAACATACATGCGATGGTCATTTTGTTATGCCCTGATGAAAATAAAAGTGTATATCTTCTGTTACTTGATAAATAAGTATTACCATAGCTCTTTTTATTTTTCACTTCAAACATATTTTCATGGCTAGTTTCATAAACTTATCAAGAAAAATATGACTTATAACTCATTTCCATATCACACTTGAAAAATGATACTATGGTTAAGAATGTACAATAAAGTCAATCAATCTCATAATGAAAAGCAATATTTTATGTCTATTTTGGAAAAACTGATTGAACTTCTTAAAGAGGGTACTCTATGCTTTTTTTGAAAAATGACTCAACATTTCGATGGCTATTAAGAGAAAATTTCATAACAAAAAAGATGATGGTTGAATGGATTACATTTCTCAAAAAATGTGTTCTTCACATTTTTTATAGCCTATTCATTTTTAGCTGCTGATAAGATTTCTTTTCATTACCTTATCCAAACTCATATTCTATAATTACAGATTTCTATTTAGGAGTAGTTCATATAGTCTTCTCTACTTATTGAACTATTTTCACTCAAAAACTCATTTTATTCGCTTCTCCATTTCATTCAGAATTTCCCTCAAATATTACCTTTGCATGGTGATCTTTCAATAACCACATTATTTAAAACTAGAGGCCTGATGCATGAAATTTGTGCAATGGGCTCGGCCCTTGCAGCTGTGGTGGCTTGCCTTGGCCCTTGCAGCCCTGGCTTTGTCCAGAAGGTCATTTGGAAGGACATCCGGTAGGTCATTCGGCTGTCCGGTCTAATTAGCTTTTATTATTAGACTAGAGGCCCGGTGCACGAATTCATGCACAGGTGGGTTCCGGCCAGCCCCACCTCCAATTGGGGTGGGGGGGGGGCAGTTGGGGTTGGGGCTGGCCAAGGATAGGGGCCATGGGCAGTTGGCAGGCCAGCCCTGCCCCCAGTTGGGGTGGTGGGGTCAATTAGGGATGGGCTGATTGGGGGCGGTGCTGGCCAGGGGAAGGGGCCATGGGCATTAGTGAGCTGGCCCCACCCCCTAACTGAATTCCCAGTCAAGGGGACAATTTGCATATTAGCCTTTTATTATATAGGATAATCATTGTTCATCACTCATCATAATTTTACCTTACTTTACATTGCTCTCTAGTAATTACTATGTAAAATATTGCTATATATTTATTTAACTATTTATTGTGTCTCTTCCCACTAGAATATAAAGTTCCTGGGTTTGGAAACTTTGTCTTGTTCACTGTCAAATATTCACCATTAGGCACACAATAAGTTATCCATTGATTATACTTTTTTAAAACTTCTAAATTGTAGTAGTCATATTACAACATGAGGAAATGTACTTTTACATATAGTTGAACAACCTTGGAGTTATTTAAATATTTTATTAATATAGAACCTAGAACAACACAATAGTATACATCAAAAATTGTAATTGAAAAAGTCTAAACTGCAGTATGCAAATGCTGTGGAATTATGTAAGTTAAGATTAATTGTATCTTGTTGATGAAATATCAACTGATATATTCAGTTTTTGTAGTATATGTTCCACCTTTAAAAGCATGAGCATCCTTGAGAAAAATCTTACATATCAACTGTGTAAAGCAATTTTCTTTACTTGCCTTTTCTCTTAAACTAAGTTGCTTGTGAGCCACTTCAGCATCAAATAAAAACCACCTGTTTTTCATTGCCCACAATTTGGAAAATGGTTCATAAAGGCCAAAAATTGATTATTTTTCATCTTTGCTTCCTCATTGTCTATAATAGTTTTCAGAACAATATAAGTATGTTAATGTTTCTTTTAAATAGTGTAATGAAAGCCCTGTAAGCATTGCTCAGTGGTTGAGTATTGACCTATGAACCAGGAGGTCATGGTTCCATTCCCAGTTAGGGCACATGCCCGGGTTGCGGGTTCAAACCCCAGGGTGGGGTGTGCAGGAGGTAGCTGATGGATGATTCTCTCTTATCATTGATGTTTCTATCTCTCTCTCCCTTTCTCTCTGAAATCAATAAAAATATTTTTAAATTAAATAGTGTAATGAGAGAATACAAATAGAGAATGGTGAGAAAAATAGACTCTTAAAAGAGATGCATTTATGTTTAAACCTAATGACAGTCACCATCACTCTTTACTGGTTTCCTTCCTGTATCACTGCCCAGCAGTGCAGGATGCGTAAGGCAGGAGTATCATGACGTTGCCCGAACTCTCCATGTTCCATGGAACATGGAGAGTTTCTGTTGTTAGAAATAATCTCTCAGGTCCAAGTCTGTGATTAAAGGAACTCCCTTTTTTCATCACTTTAAGTAATATATATATTGCAAATACTCTAATGTTAATCATTTTTCTTACATCCGTTTTCTGATTCCCAAATAATGGTAATACTCTCAGGCTATTATAGTTTAGAACAGATAGCACATCACTTTCAGAATGCATTCTGGGAAAAGCAACCCCAAATAGAAAAGGCAAACTTTAAAGGTTTGACAGAAATGGAATTGTTCTAGCTGTAATAGTTGAAGCTGACCCTTTCTAGTAGGTGTATTTGATCTATGCAATGTCAGAAGTTAGTGCTTTCCTCCTACCTTTCCTTAACCCCTCTCTTTTTATATTCTTTCCTCTATCTGCCAGCATATCAAGAAAAGTTCTGATATTATTTATTTACTCCTCCTAGGAAGGAGTTTCTACCATTGGGAGACTTTGCCTAGGAGAAATTTTATTATTGAATGCATTTATAATTTAATAAGCAGGCAAAGGCTTATCATATGGAAATACGTTTTTTAAGTATAAAACCCATGTAAGGGGCCATTTCTCCTACTAGCTATGTCTGAACCAAGCATCAATAGGAGAAATTTGTTGTTTTCATTTCTGTTAATAAAAATAGAAAAAAAGCAAATAATATAAATACTATAAAAGTATAGTTTGAGAAGGATGTTGATTAATATTTAGGCCATAATTTCACAATTATTTTGTTTACTAGCATATATAAATCACTGATATAAGTTTTTTGTTCAATAAATAGAGCAAGTTCCTCACTATCAGTTGAAAGTTTTACTCAATTTTACTTTTATTTAGAATAACCTCAATGCCTTATTAATTCCTTTATTTTTAATTGACTATAGGTTTATACTAACCTCTATTTTATTCACTTATTTTCATTGTTAAATTCTATTTGAAATGCAAAATAATGGTCATGAGGCGATTATAATTGAACCAAATAAGCCATCCCTTATAGTCTTTTAGTTAATTTATTTTATTTCTCTCATAGCCAAGTAAGCAAGCCTTCAGAAATTGATATTTTTCTTTTTTATATATACTTTTATTGATTTCAGAGAGGAAGGGAGAAGGAGAGAGAGAGATGGAAACATCAATGATGAGAGAGAATCATTGATTGGCTGCCTCCTGTAACCCCCTACTGAAGATCGAGCCTGCAACGCAGGCATGTGCCCTTGACTGGAATCGAACCAGGGACCCTTCAGTCCACAGGCCAATGCTCTATCCACTGAGCCAAACCGGCTAGGGCTAATATTTTTCTTTTAAGGAGGAAAAGATCATAAGACAGGTGGTAAGAGAAGTGAGAAGGTAAAGACTGATCTGTTCATTTTTCAATCTTATACAGGAAATGAATGGAAGAAAAATAACTTCCCACAAGCACAATATTATCTGCCATTAGATTTACTACCTTAGCTTTATCATAGAAAAATAATGACTAGCTTAATCAACCAGGTGAGTGGGTGCTTTGGAGTGAGGGATTAAATGTGGGTGAACGGTAGGAGTGTGGAGTTAAGGAGGTACTAAGACACTTGTGTTTCCCTAGCAGCTTCCAGTGCAAAGTTGGTTATAATTCAGAATCCTAACTAGGCCCCTGGGAAACACCATGTTCTCCATGATAATCACTCCATGATTTATCCTTGTGGGTGTTTTCAGCTGAATTGTCTCTGTGGTTATATTTATTTGCAAACATTTTCATTTACCCATAACACATAAGAAAATGTTATCAATGTTACACAGCAAACAATTAAGAATTTAATGATTATAATTAGCCATTTTAAATTAAGGTTTTATTATAAAACTCTCCAAATTTTTATGAAGATATTTGCCTCAAAAATAATTACAGAGAATTTGCCTAAGAAGATAGAGAAGTCATTAATTTAGTGTTCTTTCCATTATCTTAGAACTTCCTAAGCATAAATTCTCCCTAATAGCTCTCCCATTTCAAAAACTGAGTTCAAACTTCAGAAATCTAAGTCATAAATATTTACGGGTCACTCACTATATGAAACATATGTGGTAGGCACAGTTCCTGACCTCAAGGAGGATACAAACTAGGACAAAATATACATACACACATCAGTATCAATTATTATAGGAATATTCACAATGAAGGAATCATTTTGCTGTGGGATTTGGGGTGGTTTCTTTTTTTGGAGGTCATGAAAAAAATGTATGCGTTCAACCGATCAAATGGGAGCAGATCTAGTGTGTATAAATGAACAAGGATTTTATATAGAAAATTATGTTTCAAGAATGCTTTTATTGGTTTTGAAAGTGGTTTAAATTCTCTAAATTTTAGTTTATTTATCTCTTAGTGATGATAACTTTTAAGTTTTTTGTGTGAATTAAAATATGTATATAAGATATTCACAGGAGCTTGAAATAATGTAGGTTCTCAGTACATATTATTGATTCTGACTATGTGCCAGACATTATGATATTTTACATTAATCATCTTAATCCTCACAACAATTAAAGGAGGCAGTTAATTATGTTAGTCTTATAATTTTTAAGAAAACACATCTGAGAGGTTAAACAACTTCCCTAAGCTACTCAGATCAAAGTTAACTGATAATTCCTCTTTGAATAGGGCAGACATATTTAGATAATTGCATTTTAAAAAGCAAAATTGGAGACATATCTGAATTTGAGCATCTTACTTAATATAAACACAATTTTCAATAAAAACATAAAGTAAAATAACCAAACAAAAATTGGAAAATAGTAAGTAAAAAGTTAATTTTATATTATACTATTAAATATATTACTATATTATATTTCCTAAGTCATTTAATCATACTATGTTTACAATTACATTTTGCAACAAACAACAAAACACCGGTCACTAAATAAATGGAAAAACAATCAAATGAACAAAACTTAGGCAGAATTTAATTAATTATAATCAATTATCAATGTTATAATAACCATTAGTTATAACTATTTTGATTTTTCTCTAAATTTTAACAAAATACTGTAGCATTTGCTTAATACATTTTAAATATGTCCTCCTTCAATGTGGATTTTATGGAATGTATGTATTGTTTATAAACCCAAAACTTTTTATTAGAAAAAGTGTTTCTTCAGAAGAAAGAAAAATGTGAGTGGTTGTGTGTGCGTGTGTGTGCACGTGTTAGAAAGGCTAACTGCCATAACAAATAAAATAAAAATATACACTGTCTTACAAACAAAAGCAATGGTGTCTTTCTTACATTAAGGGAATGCATGAGTGAGCACCTCCTCCAGGTACTTTTCTTCAAGGACCAAAGCTAAGGAAATCCTTTCCAAATTCTACTTATGATTACCGATGTCCTCCTGGATACCAATATGCAGTTGACTCAAAGGAAAAGAAAAAACAAGTGTGCAAGTTTTTAAAAGTGACCCCCAAATTATTTGATACATCTGTCAAAATATGAGGTTTATGTCCCATCCCATAAATTGTGGGTTAAAAAAAAAAGGTGGTGGAATTCAATCAATCCAGTGGAGTGCAAGTCATGCATTGTGACTTCTGAGGCCAGTTCAGAAAAGGAGGCTCTATTGCCACCTGGTTTTGCTGAGACATTTGCTCTCAGGGGAAGCAACTGCCATTTGAAAACTCTGGCTACCCTGTGTACACTGTACCGGAGAGGCCCATGTAGAATCACAATTGTCAGCTGAACTTCCAGGTGACAGCCAGCATCAACCCTTAGCCATGTGAATGATCTAAGATCTCCAGCCCAGGGGAGCCTTCAGATGACTGTAATTGCATGAAAGACTCTACACAAGAACAACCAAACTAATCCCTTCTCAAATTCCTGACCCCCAAAATTTGAGAAAAATAAAGTGGTTAATATAAGCTGCTAAGTTTTGCAGCAATAGTATCCATTAAAAATCATAAGAGGATTGTAGGCCCATGCCTGAAAAAGGCATACTTCTATTAATATATTGTCTTAATCCATTGGAATCACTATAACAGAATATAGACTGAATGGCTTATGAAGAACAAACATTTATTTCTCACAATTCTGGGAGAATTGGGAAGTCCATGGTCAAGGCACCTGCAGATTCAGTGTCTAGTGAGGGCCTACTTTCTAGTTCATATCTTTTCACTGTGACTTCACATGGTAGAATAGGTTAGAGAGGTCTCTGGGTCATTTTTTTTTTAAATCATCACCCGAGGGTATTTTTCATTGATTTTTAGAGAGAGTGAAAGAGCGAGGGAAAGACAGAGAAAAGTATCAATGTGAGAGAAACACATAGATAGGTTGCCCTCTGCACACACACCCCCCCCCCCCCCCCCCCGCAACCATAGCTCCAGCCTGGGAGGAGCCTGCAACCGAGGTATGTGCCCTTGACCGGAATCAAACCCATGACCCTTGGGTCCACAGGCCTATGCTCTATCCACTGATCCAAACAGGCTAGGGATCTGGGTCTTTTTTATAAGGACACTAATCCCATTTATGAGGGCCCCATGACCACGATATAATCACCTCCCAAAGGCCTCAACCTCCAAATATTTTTTATTGGGGATTAGCTTTTAACATATGAATTTGGGGGGATACAAACATTCATTCTATAGCACATATCATTGACTAGAATTCAGGAATATAGCCACACATGACTGCAAGGGGAGATTAGAGAATGAAATCTATATGCCCAAGAATATTAAAGAGGAATGTGAATGTGGCATCATCTTATTGGACAAAGTATTTGTGTTGTGATTAAGAAAAGATAAATAAGCAAGAGAGTGATTAGACACTGCCCATTATTTATTGGTTTCAATTCTTCTTCCTTAATGCTTAGAGGAAGGGAATAAGACATAAAAATGCTACAAGTCATAAAGTATTCTACATACTAAATGTTTACAACCACCACAAATACCTTTCAAAGATCTAGTTTGAATGTCCTGGAACTTGCCACTTGGTAGAAATCCCAGACTGCCATAACTAGTGTATTCATTTTATTTCCTGTCATTTTACTTTCCTAATAGTTTATAATCAATGTGTCAATCTCAGTCACCTTTGGGCTACTTTCCTGATCCTTTCATATTACCACATACACACCAGTTACTCAACAATTCTTTGCCAACTGAAAGTGCAAAGAGAAGAGGAGAAATAAAATAATAGTTACTGAGCACCTACTAAATGTCACACATCCTGTTAATTACTATATTGGGGTTATTTCTTTTAAATATAAAACAACCCTTTGAGAAATTTATTATTGTACCCAATTTGGCAAATGAATAAGCTGATTCATTCAGTTTTATTAAGCAACTTTACCAATGTTATCTATCCCTGTGTAAAGTCATGACTTTTTGAATTTGTATCCGCAATGTGAGTGAGATCATCTTTATAATTTTAAGAACTTGGATTATTATGTATAGTATGAGCAGCATTAGCAGAGTAACCAAAGAGATATTTCAAGCTCATTTGGCTAAAGTCTATATATCCCAAAAGCTTTTTTTACATTGCAACATTCTTCATATACCGTACCAAAGATAATGCTCAAAATCATACACATCTAGGCTAAAAATTCACTTTTGATTTGTCAAAGAAGAAGAAAACACTGAAACTAGTAACTGAATATAAAAATACAGGAGGAAATCAAATATGTCTCCTATGTGAAAAGAATATTTGGCATCTAACCAAAGCCATGTACAGCCTCTATAGTAAAAGATTCACTGGATATGTTAATTAAAACTTTTAAGAGTTAAATTCATGGTAAGTTAGTGAATTTCAATTATCCCTGAGCCCTGGATAATAGACATTTGATTTAAATTGACCATAGAAAATATTTATCCTAATGATGTTAAAATGGACTGGTTTGAGGGCAAAATTACATGTGATAGTTTATTGTGTTTTGCATATACATGCCTCTTTATTGAGAGAAAAAGCTGAGAATCATTATCATATTTAAATGTCATAAGGAACTTAGTATACTAAGGGAGAGATACAGTGACTGTCTTTTTTTTAATTAAGTTAAACTCTATCCCCTCTGATCTACAAACTTTATTGCCACTTTCACTTTATAAATTCTATTAATATAGAGTCCTTTGGGTATTAAACTGCTTTTTCTGCAAATCTAGTTGCTTCTTATAAAACCTTTCTCTTGGTTCACTGACAGCTCATCAACCAACAAATCTCAGTAGTGACAAACTCTAATGATTGAAGCACATATCTTGATTTCTCTCGGAATCTCAGTATATTTCTGATTCAATACTGACTTTACCATTATTAGCCCATCCCCTCTCTTACTGTCTCCTTTCATCCATCAAGGATAAACCACATGTCAGGACTATAATCATTTAAACTGAGAAAAGAAAGGGGAACAAAATAACATTAGTTCACCGTAACCCTGCTATCATTTAATGTAGCTTGCTGTGAATGTATTTCTTAATGATTATGCCCAATAATAAATGATGCTATTCCAGTTTGCTAATAATTTCTTGAAAAACAAGTTTATCATTTGATAACAACTAAAGATCTGTTCAGTTTTTCTCTGATATGTTTCAAATTACCAAGTTTTGAAGCAATCTCTGTAATAAAAGGTCATATTATAAATAGCATCTGGTGATAATATCCATTTAGCATATCAAGCTCGGCTTGTATTTTGAAGTATTATAAACATTCAGTTGACAGAATAGTGCACACTGTGTATGTATCATGAGTCATGCCTGTTAAGAAAAATTTGAATTTCATTGAAAACATATTCCTTTTATTTGTCATCTAACCATTTATGTCTAGCATTTCTGAACAACAATTTCTATAGTCTAAATAAATTAAGTGCTGAATTCAGGCTGTAGGAATAGATACTTTTACCAACTTAAAATAATAAAACAGGGTTATAAAACGCTATGTAGATCATGATAAAATTATTTTCAAGTATATCAGAATATATATATATATATATTACACATATATGCATATAATAAATATCTTTAAAATGTATATAAATTTATAGCATAAAGGCATCTATTTAAAAGGCAAGTTACATATTGGAATAAAAAAATAAGAGCTGAAACAATTTCACAGATGGAGTTTTATTGTGCTGTGAAATAAGTCTAGCAAGGAAAGTAATTGTGGAGTAAATATTTCCTATTTTATACATGATCAAGTGTGTGTACATGCCTGTAGTAAGCAGAGTAATGACACTCCTCCCCACCAAAGAAGTCTATGTCCTAATCTTTGCAATCTGTGAATATATTACCTTAGGTGGCAAAGGGCGATTGAGGTTGAAGAAGGAATTCAGTTTGCTAATTAGTGGACCAGACCTTAAATTAGTGAGATAGCCTAGATTTTCTAGGTAGATCCAATGTAATCACAGGGTCTTTAAAAGCAAAATAGGATGTCAGAAGGTTCAGTGTGACAGACTGCAGTCTGAGACCGACTCCTGTTTGCTTTGAAGATGAAGGAGAGAGAGGACTATGAGCCAAGGAAAGAAGTGGAATCTAGAAGCTGGGAAAGGCAAGGAAACAGATTCTGCCCTAGAGACTCCAGAAGGAATGCAGCTCTGCCAGCACATTGATTTAGCCTACTGAAACCTGTGTTAGATTTATAGCCTAAAGAAATGTAAGATAAAATTATTGTTCAAGCAACTAAGTTGGTGATAGTTTGTTACAGCAGCAATAGGAAACTAATGTTATGCAATAGAAAATTAGTATGTTTATATTCTAAAACACTTGTTTTATCATATCAATAGCTTATCCAACTTGTATAATGAAAAATTATACTGTTTATTGTTTACCTTCAGACTAAGCCTTTTAATCTTCCTATAGTGAGTTTTCAAATATTATTTACTTAAAGGAAACAGATACTACCAAAACACACTTATAAAACATAATAATTCTTCCTAATTATAAAAGGGTATGGCACCTGGCTGGCATGGCTCAGTGGTTGAGCTTTGACCTATGAACCAGGAGGTCACAGTTAGATTACTAGTCAGGGCACATGCCCGGGTTGCCGGCTCGATCCCCAGCGTGGGGCATGCAGGAGGCAGATGATCAATGATTCTCTCTCATCATTGATGCTTCTATCTCTCTCTCCCTCTCCCTTCCTCTCTGAAGTCAATAAAAATGTATTTAAAAAATAATTATAAAAGTGTATGGCATCTATGCATGTGAACATTAAAGGAAGTAGTAAAATGATGTGTTTGAAAATAATTTGTGATTCTGGTAAGATTTGTACACACACATCAAAAGACATGGGCATATACACATTTAATTTTAATTTTACTGAATTAAAATTTATATATAAACTGATATATGATTCAAAGAATTTTAAAGGATGTATAAATGTAAGTAACCAATAACATAATGAAGATATAGAACATTTCCATCCTTCCAGAAAGTTTCCTTGGGCCCTTTTCCAGTAAATGAATGTCAACCATCACCACCAACGCACCCCCCCCCCCGCCCCCCGCCACACACTATTTATCCTTTTCCCTATTGACAGACAGTTGAGCTGTTCTAGGTTGAGGCTATTATAATAAATACTAGATGCATGAAATTCATGCAAGAGTAGGCCTTCCTTCCCCCAGCTGCAGGCACCGGCTTCCCTCTGGCACCCGGGACCTGGGCTTCCCTCACAGCCCTGGCTTCGTCCAGAAGGTTGTCCAGAAGGACGTCCGGTCTAATTAGATATTATGCATTTATTATTATAGATGCTAAAAACATTTGAATACAAGTCTTTTTGAGGGCAAAGTTTTACATAAGGATATTTACATATCCTTATTGAAATAACTAGGGGAGAAATTACTGGGTCATAAGGTAGCTATATGATTAATGTATTATAAGAACCTACCAAATAGATGCCCAAAATTATGTGTCATCTCATACTCCCATCAGCAATGTATGAGGGTTAGCTTTGTAATCAGATAGTAGCATAAGATAGTAGCATAAGTTTTCTAAACTTGGGTGTGTTTTTTTTTATTTCAAAATTATTTAACTGAGGTATATACCCTTATCATTTCCATCAAATTAATGAAATAGTTTGTCAATGTATAAAAAATGTCACCTGACTTATTATTGGGATTAAATTGGATCTGTAGGTCAAATTAAAGAAAATTAGCATTTTACCTTTATTTAAATATATATTGTATATAATTTATTTTCTTTAAAATTTCTATTTTTTTAATTTCTGTTATTTTTAATAAACTTTACTAAAGAGATTCTGTTAAATTTATTCCCTTAAGTACCTTATGTATGTTGATAGTATTACAAATGGAATTATTTTCATTTTGTCCAACAGTTTGTTTGTTATGGAAATATAACTGATTTCATACTGTTCTTTTTTATCTTTTTATGTTTATAAATTGTTAAGGATTTTCTATGTAATCAGTTATGTTGTCTATGCATAAACAGTTTCATGTCTTTCTTTTCAACTGAAATCATAAGTATTCATACTTCCTCTTTTATGTGAAAGTATTTATGATCCTTCATTGTTTTGTTTTTTTAGATTTTTAAAATTAAATTTATTGGGGTGACATTGCTCAGCATGATCATATAGGTTTCAGGTGTGGGTTTCTATGTTACGAGATCTGTATATTGCACCATGTGCCCACCACCCCAAGTCAGATCTTCTATCACTATACATTAGGACTCCCTTTTCCCCCCACCCTCTTCCCTCTGGCAACTACCACACTGCACTTTGTGTTCACGAGTTTCAGTTTTATATCTCACATATGAGTGAAATCATATGGTTCTTGGCTTTTTCTGACTGACTTATTTCATTTAGCATAATATTCTCAAGGTCTAACCATGTTGTTGCAAATGGCAATATTTCATCCTTTCTTATGGCTGAGTAGTATTCCATTGTGTGTATGTACCACATCTTCCTTATCCAGGACACTTCGGTTGTTTCCATGTCTTGGCCACCATGAATAATGCTGCAATGAACATAGAGGTACATATATCTTTGCGAATACATGATTTGGAGGTTTTCGGCTATATACCCAGGAGAGGGATTGCTGGGTCATATGGTAGTTCTCTTCTTAATTTTTTGAGGAATCACCAGGCCATTTTCCATAGTGGTTGGACAAGTTTACATTCCCACCACCAGTGAATAAGGTTTTCTTTTTTACACAATGATCCTTGAAGAAAGATGTTTATACAACAAATTATAAATATATATATATATACATATATATATATATATATATATGTGTGTGTGTGTGTGTGTGTGTGTGTTGTGTGTTGTGTGTGTGTGTGTATACACATACATAGATACACATATATACATATATATAGTTCTTCCCAAAGAGATCCAAGGCCCAAAAGGACCAACTCTATCTATGCTATGGAAATAGGAATACCCAGATAATTGGGAGCTTTGGATAGAGGATCTGATTTGATACCAAGCAACAGACACCAAGTGACTGAGCAACAAAACTTCTCATCATAAGCTTAGTTTTGGCAGAGCCACCAAATCAAGGAATTGAATAGCCTCAGAAGATTATATCACAGGAAATGTCATATTCAGAATTGGCCTTTAGGAAGACCAGAGTGCAAAAGTAAGCAACATACATAAGTGGTCTCAACTCCACTATCACCTTTCACTATTGCACTGTTGACTGTCCCTCAGCTCATAGGGGTGGCTTCATGGGAAGTTGGTCCCTATGAATAGCTATAAGAGGAGGAAAAAGTCAAAGGCCTGGTTCACAGATGAGGTGACTCAGTAAGTTGGAGAAAACCAGAGAATACTAGTACACTGAAGACTCATTCAAGATCACCTCTGAAAGACAATGAAGTGTGGGACAGTTGACCAGTGAGTGAGCAGAGTTTGGGCAGTTGGTCTGGTCATTTTGTGGATCGAGAGAAGCAGTCTGAAGTAAAGATTTAATTGGATCCCTGGGCAGTGATGGATGGATTGACTTTTGTCAAGATTTGGAAGGAGCAAGATCCCAGCTAAAAGGAATGTTGATAGAAGTGCAGAAGTAGACATAAAGTGTGAGGATTGGTTTATCACACATTAATGTTCACCAGGGAGCATCCACTGAGTTATTTGTGTGATTTATATAATACTTTATAAAGGATGATGCTTTACCTGGCCCCAAAGTGAATTTGTTTTGTTAGTATCTCTACCTTTACATTGTTAAATTGTAAAAATCTTGTCATTAAATAAATTTCACAAATTTATTTAAAACATTTTCCATAAAAAATAATTGTATTAATTTAACTTAATGTTAACTTAATTTTATTTTTTCCATCACCATTTATTCCCTCTATGCCCTCCATTCCCCTTCCCCCATCACCTCACTTTTATCCATGTCTTTGAGTTCTCTTTTTTTTTCTTTTTTGCTCAATACATCCACACCCCCAACACGCTCCACCTCCTCCCAGAGCTGTCTGCCTCCTCTTTATCTATGAATTTGTCTCTATTTTGCTTGATAGTTCAGTTTGCTCATTAATTTCCACATGAGTGAGATCATATGTTATTTGCCTTTCTCTGACCGGCTTATCTCACTCAGCATAATGTTCTCCAGGTCCATCCATGTTGTTGCAAAGGGTAAAATTTTCTTCTTTCTTTTTATGGCAAAGTAGTATTCCATTGTATAAATGTATCAATATTTTTATCCATTCATCTACTGATGGGCATTTGGACTGCTTTCAAATCTTGGCTATTGTAAATAATGCTGCAATGAACATAGGAGTACATATATTCCTTCAATTTATTGTTTCAGGTTTCTTCATATAAATTCCCAGAAGTACAATCTCTTCTGGGAATTTATATGAAGAACCTAAAACTTACTTTGAGCCTATCATTTTTGAGAAAGCATTTTTAATAAAACTTTTGCCTGCAAAGAAAGTATCTTAGTTTGCTCAGACTGTGTATTAGGATTCTCCAGAGAAATAGAACCAGTAGGAGTTTTGTGTGTGTGTATTTGTCTCTGTGTGTCAATAAATATAAGATAAATATGTGTGATTATCAGGAATAGGCTCCTGATCATAAATTATGGAGCTTGAGAAGTTCCATGATCTGTCATCTGCAAGACAGAAACCAGAAAAGCTGGTGATTTAATTCTAGTCTGAGTCTGAAGACCTGAGAATCAGGGGAACCAATGGTGCAAACACTAGTTCAAGGGCAGAAGACCAATGTCCCAGCTCAAGGGGGCAAACAGGAAGAAAAAGGAGGATTTTGTTCTATTCAGGCCCTCAAACAACCAATTGGATGATGCCCATTCACAATGGGGAAGGCAATCTAGTTTACTATGCCCACCCATTCAAAGGCTAATCTCATCCATAAGTAACTTTACAGACACACCCAGAAATAATGTTTACTCTGGGGATTCCGTGGTACAGTCAAATAAATACAAAGTTAACCATCACATGTTGCTATCATGTAATTTCAGAGACTAAAGGGCAGAAACAAGAGACATTTATTTCTCACAGTTCTGGAGGCTGGGAAGCCTAAGATCAAGGTGCCGACAGATTCTGTTCATGGTAAGAAAGAACCTGCTTTCTAGCTTGTGGATAGCTGACTTCTATGTGCTCAGATGGCCATTCCACAAAGGATACCCTTGAAGAAAGAGTGTTCATGTGTCTCTTTCTCTTCTCATATGATAATCCTAACATAATGGCACCTCCACATGACCTCATCTAAACCTTATTAATTCCCAAAGGCCTCACTTTCAAATATCAACACATTGGGATTTAGGGCATCACCATATACATTTGGGGGAGACAAAAGCATTCAGTTCATAACACAAAGTAATGTAAACCAGCTGTGGAAGTACTGATAGAGCTCTCTCTAATACTCAAAGCTACTGAAACCTCTAATCCCCCAGAAAATTTTCTGGCAAAAAGGCTCTACCAACTTCTCAAGCTCCATAATTTATGATCAGGAGCCAATACCATAAATCAGCATCTGAGCACCAATCTCCCTGTGACTTTCATGAATTGTGCTGAATTGGGTTTTCTGTGAACTGGGATGTACACACTTGTAAGAAAAATCCAACCTCCTTATGCAGATGATAAGAACAATTTTTTTTTTCTAGTAGAGGTCACTGACATGCCTGAAGGGGAGTCCTAGGAGCTGAGGCAATGATAGATTGACAAATTTTAATACAAATAATGTCCTTAGTGACCTTCTCCCTCTCATTTACTCACTGGTTCCATAGTTTGTAGAAGGAAATAAATGTAAACGTTTCATGAACAAGTATGTGTGTGTGTGTGTCATTAGTAATTCCAACCAGTATTGTCTACCTTTTACATCTTGAACTAAAGATTTTTACTTTTAACTTTCATCTAATAACTAAAATAAAACAACTGCTAAAGAAGCAAAAAACAGACAGGTGGAAAACAAAACTAATTCATAGATATGAACTAGTCTCTCATTTTGACATTTCATGTGATTGCCCAATAGCCTATGGAAGCCTTCATGGGCCAACAGCATATGCTCTCTCTTGCCAAGACCAATCTGGTACTGACCCTTCAGAATGGCTAAACCATTAGGAGACAGGGAAAACTTTGAGCTCTCCATATGGTGCCATGCCTCAAGGAGAAAGCATTTTTATTCATTCGCTGCATAATATATTGGCACAAACAGTGGCTTAAGACAGCATGCATTTATTAGATCACAGTTCTGTAGGTCAGAAGTGTGGGTAAACTTAGCTGGGTTCTCTATACAGGGAGGATCTCACAAGGGCAAAATCAAGGTAATGGCACACACAAAGGCTCTGGGGAATATCCACATCTAAATTCATGCAAATTGTTAAGAGAATTCAGTTCCACTTGGTTATAGGAGCCCAGCCTTGTATTGGCTGCCTATCAGTCAGGGGTGGCTTTCTGGCTCCTAGAGGCTGCTCACAGGGCTTTGCACATTGCCCCTCCATCTAACTTTGAACTTCAAAGCCAGTAAAAGTATGTTGAACCCTTCTCCTGCTTCAAGTCTTTCTGTCTTTGCCCATTGCAATCTGTAGAAAACTCTCTTCTTTTAAAGGGCTCAGATGATTTGATTAAGCCTTCCCGGATACTCTGCTTTTGATTAACTCAAGGTCAACTGATGCAAGTAACTGAAATCCATGTAAATTTACTACATACAGGTAGCTAAGATGTAGTAACTTAACCACCACTGCTAAATTCTTTTTCCCACTTAATGTAACATAATCACAGGTATGATATCTCATCATATTCACAGTCATGGGGGTTAGGAGAAAACATATTGAGGGGCCATCTTAGAATTTTTGTTATCACAGAGAATAGCCATCCACTTGTAAAAAAAAAATAGTTTATATCACACCTTGTCCATTCAGGAAAAGGCAGCAATTCTTTCTGACCATGCTGACAAAGATTCTGGATATGGTTAGCTTTTCTTGCTTACAACACTTCAGCCAACATCACTGTCCAAGAACTCACAGAGCATGAGATTTATTGACATAGGATCCAAAATAATACCACCATAGACTAAGGAACCAATTTTATGGCCAAGGACGTGTGGCAATAAGCATCTATCTGATCATGGATTTCACTGGTTTTACCATATATTATTGTCAAGAAGATGGCAGTTCAATGAAACACTGAAACAGACTCTGAAAAGTGCAGCTAAGGAACTAGTTAGAGATGACATACTATTTTACACCTTGTAGCTCTAGATATTCTACTTCCCAGAAAGAGAGATCTTTCACCAAGAGACACAGTAAGGTTGCCACTACCCATAAATCTGCAGCTACCACCTGATCACTTGGCTCTCCTCATGCAGATCAACCAGCAGGACAAGAAAGAAATTTTCATACTTGCAAGGTTATAACCTTATTTTAAACGCATGTATTTTATATATACATATGTATTTATACATATATATCCTATATAATAAAGATATAATATGCAAATGGTCGTTACGCCATGAAGCATAATGACCAATCATGTAACTACTGGATCACAGATCAGCAGGAGGGTGGGGCAGCGAGCTACAAGTTGGCAGCAAACTATGAGAAGGGGGCAGGGGTGGTGGGAGCTACAGGAGGGCGGGGCAGTGGGCAGAGAGCTACAGGAAGGCAGCAGCAAGCTACTGGCTACAAGTGGGCGGTGCAGAGCTACAGGAGGGGGCAGGGCAGCAAGCAATGATGGGGGTGGGGGGAGGGGGACACGGGGAGCTACAGGGGTGGAGCAGCAGGCGGAGAGCTATTGGAGGGTGGCAGTGAGCTCACTGGCAAGCTACTGGCGCACAGATTCATGCACAGAGCTACTAATATTTATATAAAACCCTAATATGCAAATAGACCAAATGGCAGAACAACTGAATAACTGGTTGCTATGATGTGCACTGACCACAGGGGGAGTGTGCAGAACATGGCAGGCGTCTACAGCAGGCAGCAGAGCACTGAACATGGTGGGCTTCAGCCACAGCGGGATGGTGGAGCAGGTGAGTGGGGTCGCCATACCAAGGTGGGGCGCTGGTCACTGTCATGGGAGTGAGCCGCTGGTGGTTACTGAAAATTCTTTGCTCCTGCATGCCGTGGTCCCGCCCGGAGCATGCACCTGCTGCCAGTGCTAGTCCCGCTTGCACCTGCAGCTGGTGCTGGAGCCGCCACTCACACCCACTGCCGGTGCATAGCACCAGTCCCGGTCGCTCAGCACCATCAGTGGGTGTGAGCGGTGGCTGCCAGCCCTGATCACCCCTGAGGGCTTCTCTACCTACCCCTGCTCCTGAGGGGCGATCAGCAGCAGCTGCTGCTCTCACCTGCTGACAGCCCCCGCCCCACTCACACCCACTGCTGGCACTGGCCCCAATTGCTCCCTGTGCTATCAGAGGGTGTGAGTGGGGTCGGTCAGCACGTGTGGGAGTGGTGGCGGTGAGAGCAGGGCTGCCAGCAGACAGGGGACCTGGGGCTGTGGCCAGAGAGGCCAGGCGGGGGCATGGAGGATGGGCCGAGACCCACCCCTGTGCCTACCACAGCCTCACGGCCCACGGTTCCTTTCAAGGTGCATGGATTTGTTCACTGGGCACCTAGTATAACAATATGTACCTGTATATACAGATACTTACTTAACTTTTCAAAATGCATTTTCTAAAATGAGGTCCATATTTTTTTTAAAATATATATTTTATTGATTTTTTACAGAGAGGAAGAGAAAGGGATAGAAAGTTAGAAACATCGATGAGAGAGAGACATCGATCAGCTGCCTCCTACACGCCCCCTACTGGGGATGTGCCTGCAACCCAGGTACATGCCCTTGACCGGAATCGAACCTGGGACCCTTTAGTCCGCAGGCCAACGCTCTATCCACTGAGCCAAACCAGTTAGGGCAGGTCCATATTTTTTTTTATCAATATCATGTTACTAATGTTATGTCTATGTTATAAACTCCAAAAGTCCCTTTGGTTCATAGAATATGCAAAATGGTCATTTAAAATCATCAATGGCTACCCAGCTGGAGTGGCTCAGTTGGTTGAGTATTATCCTCTGCACCGAAAGGTTGCTGGTTTGATTGCCAGTTCAGTTCCTGGTCAGGGCACATACCTGGGTTGTGGGTTCAATAACCAGTTAGGGCATGTACAGAGGCAACTGATAGATGTCTCTTTCTCTTCCTCTCTCTAAGCATGTCCTCAGGTGAGGATTAAAAAATAAACAAATAATAAATAAAATCATTAATGACTTATTCCATACAATGATCCAAAAAACATACTCAAAATTGCCTAGATATATTACAGTCAACATCCTATATAATAAAAGCCTAATATGCAAATCAACTGAATGGCAGAATGACCAGTGGAATGACCGGTAACTGTGACACACACTGACCACCAGCGAGCTGACACTCAATGCAGGAGCTGCCCCCAGCCCGCAGGCCCCAGGCCAGCCAAGGTGGGTGCCATAGGGGACCCCCCATATTGCCCTGCCGGTTGCCCTGCAGAGGAAAACAACCAGCAGTGGCAGTGGCGGGTGGGGCCGGCAAGCAGGTGGTGCCAGGCCGCCCAAGGCAGGTGCCAGTGGGGGCCCCCAATCGCCTCACTGGTTGCCCCACAGATTAGCCCTGATCGCCGGCCAGGCCTAGGGACTCTACCCGTGCAGAATTTCATGCATCAGGCCTCTAGAATATTATATTATTGACACAAAATGAGACTAATAAAGGTATAAAACATTCTAAGCTCTAAAAGGAAATTAGGGGGAGAGGGAAAAGGAGGGAGAGAGATATAGAGATTAATTTTAGATTATACCAAAATGAAAAATAGGAAAAAACTTAATAGCTCCAATATATAGATGAAAAAAATGTAATATTCTAAATAAAACCATAACTCTGTAAAGAATTATCTTAATCAATTATTACCTCATTTCCTGAGAAATCACTTGTGCCATGGACTACACTAAGTATTTCACATGTAGAAACTCAACTCATCATTGATGAAGTGGGTCTATTATATTCATACTTAAGGAAGGAAACTGTCAATTGATTAACTGATAAATGTACTGTATTATGATTAAGGTAAGACAAAGTTTATAGAAATAATAATACATATAATTAATTAATGCTTAATATGCATGAGAAATTGTAGAAATAAATGAGCAGTAGTAGCCCATACATTAGTTGTACAAAAGTTTACTAATAAATTTTAAGAAAATATAATTTGGTTGAAAGCAAGTTGGTCCCCATGATAATTTGTTTGAAATATTCATTTGAAATTTAACATATTCTATTTTTCTGTGTTTTATATTGATTTTTTTTTCAATAAACTCAGGGTCTGATTTTCAGGCTTTCAAATATTTTAAAGATTTTCTTTGTTGTGTATGGTGATATTTAATTACTACTAATTATGCTGCTAATTAGTCTGTTTTGTAATTAAGGAAGCAAGATTTTCTCTTTCTGTATGTTTAATACTAACGCAGCAACAGAAAATGAAAAAAGTAGTAAGTACTTAGGTGCATGAAATGTCAATTTTTAAAATAACATTGGCCAACAATGTTGCTTTTTCCCAAATTTTACTAGGAATATGTCACTGCTTACTCTGTGACACCCTTTACCACTTTCTCATACTGTGTTCTTGTATCAAAGAGTTTTCAGATTCTTTGCAGTCTATTCCCTAACAAATAAGATTGCCAATCTTGTTAGAACTATGGAAAAAATATGGATAGATAAATATAGAGAAAGCATTTGCTATAAATACATATATTTTCATTCATTGCATCTAGCTTTTACTCAGAAATCTATCCTTTCTGTTTCTGGTGTGCATTAACAAGGTGTTTTTGGTTATTATCTTTGTGTGTATTATTTCAGTAATGCCATCTGGACACATCATGGGGCAGAATTGAGGAGAACAGACCTTTGGATTCACGCCAACTCCAAAGCAGGGTCTTAATTCCAACTAAAGGCACCAATTTTCTTAGACATCTTAGGCAAGCTGTTCAAATATTTTGATCTCTATTTCCTTATCTATAAAATGCGAAAAATAAGAATTCTACTTTCTAAAGGTGCTTAGGTAAGTGCCAGACACATACATATGCCCCACATGTTAGTTAGCACTGTCCTTACTATTGTCATTAAAGAACAAAATTAAGGAACAATAAATAAGATCAATTGAAGAAACATCAAAAGATGATGTCTCTTAACTACCAATTTCTTGAGCCATTGGTTAAAAAAAAAAAAAGTTTAAATCAGCCCATACATAGCCCAAAATAAAAGTTATCTCTTTCTAGGTATAGTACAAATGTCAATACCTAGATTCTACTTTATGACTTTAAATGATTTTTAAAAGCAATTCTTAACATATGTCCAGTTTATGCTTTTACTTATTAGTTTTAAAGCTGAGAAAGTAACTTTATAATTTCAAATATGAAGGTTAACATATGTATCCTCTAAGAATTCAAATCAAATTAATATTTGTAAGATTTCAGCAATCAATTCATATTGAAAATTCACTATTTGTTCTAATACCAATGCCAACTTTGGTTCATTTTCCAACTTTTCACATATGTATATTTGGGAACAAAATGAATTTATTTACATACATTAATTTTGCTGTACTATGGATATCATTTGAAAAAGTATTTCAAATATTTCATTTAAATAAAATCAAATGCAAACAGTTTCATTTCTTTGGGTATATTTTGCCTCAAGGTTCTTGAAATGTTTATAGAAAGCTATTATCAAGATAACAAATGGTAAAAGAAATATTGTAGTTGCTATTATTAATACTGGAGCTCCAATAAATAAATGTCCTCCAATTCAGAAATTTTATAATTTCTTATAAATATTCATATTGGTCCCTATATGAATACTTATGTGTGCATATTCTTAACAATATTCATTAAAAGACTCAAGAAAATATTCAGTCAAAAAATCTCTAACTTAAAACACAGTGGAAATTTATCTCAATGAGACAAATATTCTGCTCATGCATATGATAGGACATTTGTATGTTTTTCTGTGTATGATTAAAATTAGATTTAATTTTATCTAAGAAAATAGTCAACTAAAAATCACGTAGCTGATGTTGGTAAAAGCTGAGAAAATTTTAAAATTTCTACTAGGTCAAACTTTGTTCTGCTCTTTCTAAATATCAGCATTGTGCTGGGCTCTGGGAATATGGAAGTGCGCTATGTAAATGTATATATATGTGTGTATAGTATGTATGTAAATGAATATATGCATATGTATTCCTTCTTTTAAAGCATCTAGTGAGCTATATGTGAACATGATGAGAATGAGAATGGCGCTGAAATTGTTTTTTATATCCTTGAGAGAGAAAAGAGGGAAAGAGAGGGAGATAAACAGTATGATAATCTCTCTCTGCAACTATGAACTATCCCTCAGTGAAATTCAAATATGCATGAGTATATTTCTTACATATAATTTTTAGCAACTGTGAGAATTTGGAGTGCTCTATTGTCTTACTGATGCTCTTGAGGAAATGGCTAGTCTTGTGTTCAATGGCTTCTATTCTTCTGACTTTTCAATTTTTTTCAACCATCACAATTGTTCTGACTTTCTAGGCCAGCCGTGGGCAAACTACAGCCCGCGGGCCAGATCCAGCCCCTTCGGCTGTTCTATCTGGCCCGCGGAGCTGAAAGAGCAGAGGGTTCTCTTGCTCTCCCCTCCGCTCCTTCACCAGCAGCAGTGTTAACATGGCAAGGTCGGGAAACACGGCCGCAGCTCCTTCTTCTGAGTGGGTGGATTTATATCCGCCCATTCAGCAGAAGGAACAACCTCTCAATCTTCCAGAGGCTGCTTGTAATGCCCGCGGACGCGTCCCCCCACATCACCCTGGGAATGCGTAGACACGTTATCGTGGTGATATAGGGAGACACGCCCCTGGAGAGCACAGTATCAGAGCATTAGCTAAAAAGGAGACCAACAACACTGTTCCCACTCAAGTTGATGTTTTAAAGACCAAAAACCTTTCAACCCAGTCTACATTGCCATCTACATCTACGTCCCGGGCATAATTTGGAAGTTGCACTAAAGAAAATGTTTAATTTACTGTTTACACATTTTGTTCTTTTCTATTTGTTTTAGTTTTAAATTATTTTATTATATTTAAGTTTAATTTGAAAGGCTTTTGTACCTTTCCTTTGTTAGGCAATTTTATTTTGCCTTTGCCATCTTCAATATAAGGTATGTTATTGTGCTATGATTCCTCCATTTTTAGAAGTTTCAAATTATAATAATTAGGTTTACATTCTTCTTGTTAAAATGTTTGAAATGAATAAAACTATTGAAATTAAAAAAAAAGACCGTACCCTTTTATGTAATGATGTTTACTTTGAATTTATATTAGTTCACACAAACACTCCATCCATGCTTTTGTTCCGGCCCTCTGGTCCAGTTTAAGAACCCATTGTGGCCCTCGAGTCAAAAAGTTTGCCCACCCCTGTTCTAGGCCATGGCCAGTGCAGTGAGGTGCTATTTGGGTTGCTTGATACGGGACATGAAGTCATTTAATAATAGCTGCTATTAATAATGTTAAAAGTGGGTAGAAGGACTTACTATTTCCAATTTGGACTAAGATAATTCTTCCACAAGCCAAGTGTTCAAAATGGCAACCCCACCTCTAGTCACACCAGATGCTAGAAGTAGCACAAACACCATAACCAGATGTTCTGCTGGCAAACACCATAACCAGAGATATGGCATCAACAGACCCGGAAGGCAATTTTTTCCTGATGTTGTAAAGAAAATCAAAGCCCTCTCACAAAGAAATAGCATGAATTTACTCCATGCCAGGCATTATTCTAGAAGCAAAAGCAGATGAAGTCACATTTCACCCTGATGGCCACTTGCATGACTGTCAAGAAAGCAAACTATTAGGGCAGAATTAATTTTGATTAAGCGTAATGTTTTTTCTTAACTATTTTTTTAACTTCAGAGAAGATACTAATTTCTACCAATTGACTCAAGTGTTCTTCTATAACAAGGTAATCCATACTCAAATTGATTAATTTTTAATCTGTTTCAGGAATGAAACGTTTTAAAGATTCCAAATTACTTTTTGTACTTGCAGGATTTTTTAAAAAGTCAAATAGAACCAGTCTTATATTTATGAAATACAAAAACTACATACAATTTTTATATCTTAACTAGAGGCCCGATGCATTAAATTTGTGCACAGGTAGGGTCCCTAGGCCTGGCCGGCAATCAGGGCCGATCGGGGCCTTCCTCCCCCTGGCTGCGGGCTGCTGGCCAGGGCCTTCCTTCATTCCGTGCCGCCCCCTGGTGGTCAGTGCATATCATAGTGAGCAGTCGAACTCCCAGTTGGTCGAGGGGACAATTTGAATATTAGCCTTTTACTATATAGGATAATTGTTTCAACTCAAATAAAGCCTCTTATTTCTTGAATGACAAAGAACAAACTCATAAAATGTGCATCCTTTGCTAGTTTATACCACAAAATACAACTTAGCAATATGTATTAGATATTAAGTATTACAATATTAAAAAACATGAAAGAGAGGTAACAATAAGTGCAAGGTTGAATTAAGGTTAATTTGGCCAACAATCCATGGTATTTTTTCATTTATTCAGAAGTAATCATTTGAATAAACATCTGTAGACATTTTAGATAAGATGTTAGAATGAACATAATAGTTATATCCCTCTCTTTCCATTTCCCCTGAAATAAAAAATAAATTTAAAAAAAGACAGAGAAAATGTATATCAAAGTGGGAAAAAAAGGAAGTTTAGGATAAGTGCTATTGGCATGATGAAGTTTCAAAAAAAAAAAGAGTTTAATAGAAGTAGAGAGAATCTGTCTCACCCCTTCTCACTCTGCCTGACCCCTTCTTCCTCTCCCATCCCAAAAAAAAAAGAACAGCATTTCTGAAAATAAAAATTTGGGAGGTCTTCAAAAACTCCCCCAGACCTTCTCAACTAAAAGGATGACAGATGGAGATAAGAAATCTGGGCTCTCATTTTTCTGAATGTTTAAAGCAGGATATAGAAGTCAAAGATTTCCTCCTATAGGAGAAGTCATGACAGTTGAGTTCAGCTATGGCAATATGCCTGAGGTTTACACTTGGTATGATGAATAGCAAAGAAAGACCTCAACAAAGAAAAGACTCAGGATTTATAATAGAAGGTAAGTGTCATATCCCCCTAAGTTTCACAAAGATGTTTTCAGTTTTTTTTTAAGTGTCCTCAAAGCATTCCTGGCTATGTATTCAGTTCTTTTTATCCATTGCATTCCTATTCTCTCTGAACTAGAAATTGACTATCAACTTTCAATTGTTTCAACTTAGATACATATATAAAGCAATACAGTGCACTATTGCCCACTTCTGCGTTTGAACAAATGGATTATATTCTATCTTAGATAGTGATATTCTTTAATAAACTGGTTGGCTATTAATGGACAGTATTAAGATCAGCATATTGGATTTAAATTTGGTAGAAAACGATTTGAATGTGCCCAATGTAAAATAAAATAAAAATTCAAATAGCATAATGTATAAAATGAACAAAGTCAAGCCAGTATATGAAAACCTGGAAACATCTCAAAAAAAAAAAAAGTATTAAAGTTATCTTTTAATAGGCATGCTACATAGGAAGTTAGACATGAGCAGCTGGGGTGGGGCCTGGCCTGGGGTCCTGAACAAGGGTCGGACCAACATTGCCTTCAGACCGCCTTTCTATGGGCAGCCCAGCAGCCAGCAGAGTGCCAGTGGGCAGGTTCAGAGCCAGCCTGTTCTTGGTGCAAGCTCAGAGGAAAACATGACCTCAGTGCAACCTTACTGAAGCTCTGGACTAAGTATAATAAAATTTACATTGTGGTTTTCACCCCCAAGGGTTTTTCTGTATGCATTATAGGTAAGGGCACACACTGAAGAAATATAGTTACATAACCCTTTTCTGTCAATCATCCCTGAATGCAAATGAAAGTCTTCCCTGCCCCAGAAAAATTCTCATTAAAACCATATAACACAGGAATTCTGGGCCATTGTCTCTCTCAACTGTCCCGCTCCTCACTTGGAGTGTATCTTCAATAAATCCCACTTTTCTTTCATTTTTGTTGATTTAAAATTTTTTTCTGTATCAAGGAGCCAGTAGCCCCAATTGGTAACAAGCACCATATAATATATATATATATATATATAAAGCCCAGTAATTGGAACAGCAGAATGACCAGTGGCTATGATGTGCACTGTGGCAGCCAACCAGCCTGATCGCCTCGATGGGCCCCCAGCACCCCGAATGGAGTCAGGGCCTGTCTGCCAACTGCCTGCGGCCCCGATCCCCCACCAGCCTGGCCCAATGGGCCCCTATCTGGGCAGGCCGGCCGGACCCCACCTGTGCACGAATTCATGCACCAGGCCTCTACTAGAATTATAACATCAAAAAATCAATAAAAATGTAAAATAAAATAAAAATTTCAAATATATTTGAAAATGAAATAGGTCAGTAAAGGAAAAAAACATGAATACTAATCATAAGTATAAAAACACTAACCTTATCTATTATAAGTAAATAAGTAAAAGACTCTCATATTGGACCACAAAGATGATTCTATGACATTTTTCTTATAAGGGACACTACTAAGTCATCTACTAAATACGCACACACATATGAAAGAGTTACTAGAAACATAAAAATTACCCAAACCATTAGCTATTTTTTTAAGTATATGAATAAAAACATCTGTAGCATATAATAGACAAATAATCAATTCCAATAGTAACAAAAGCTATGAGATATCTATATACACTTGACAAAGAATGCCAAAAGTTCATACTACAAACTATTAGGTCAGAAGAGAATTGCAAAAAATCAATAAAAATAGAAAAATATTTTATAAAAAAGTATAAAGTCCTTCAAATTCACTTATAAGCCCAAAGTAATTAATCAAACACTACTAGGAATTTATTTTTAAATTTAAGACACTTGGAGTGACATCAGCAAAATAGGAATAGCTAGTGCTCATCCCCCACCCTGTTAAGTCAACTTGAATTATCTGTGTTTGGAAAAATCTTCACAATAGCCAAGGACTCCAGGATAAAACACAGAAGAGGGGGCCATAACAGTAAGATTCACCCTAAGTGAACCCTCACCTCTCCCCTACCCTGTTACCTCTGCCCCAAGCTCAGGGCACCGAAATTGGAGAGAGACACTCCTTGGGGGGTAAGGACAGTGAGGTAACACTCAACTTCACCGTGGACTCCAGAGCTGACCTGCCCCTGCACCGGGCAGACTCCTCAGACTCCTGCAGTCCTATGTGGCTCTATATGGGCTGCTGTGACTTCAGGCCCCTGGCTCACCCTGACTGCCAGCCCCAGCTGGGCTCCCTCCAACTCAGGCTCCCATTTCACCCCGTTTCCTACTGGGTCCAGTGGCCCAGGCAGCTTCCTTGGCTCCAGGCTTCCAGAGGGCCCTCCTGACTCTAGGGCTCCAGGGAGGGCCAGTTCCAGTGGCCCCAGGCGGGTCCCATACCTCCTGGCAGCTTCCTCTGCTCCAGGTTAGCAGAGGGCGCCCTGAAACCCAAGCTGTGGCTCACCCCAGCACACTGGCGCCCATGGCCCAGGGCAGTTCCCATGACCCCAGGCTGCCAGCCGGCTCTTTACCCTCCCATTAAGGAAACACATGATGTTATATTGGAAACAAATGTGAAGACTTGGCAAGCTAGACAACTAGAAAGACCAGCTTGGGACCTTAAAGCCAGTGGGATGGCACAGTGATAAGTTCCCTGGGCTCCCTTTTTTGCTCCCAATGCCCCGGATTTGAAACGGAAGATGCTAGCCATCTGGAACAATCAACAGGCATAAACAAAAACAGCCCCAGGGAACAGTCTGCTCTCTCAAGCCAAAGACCAGAAAAGCAGCAGCCTCACTAGTCAGAAAACTTATAGACAATGACTGCTCTATGCCAGGCGAATTCCACAGGAAATAAAAGTATGGCTCTATTCCCACACATGAAACACGCCGGGGTGGTGGCAGAGAGGGCTCAGTGGGGAGCAAGGACTTCTATCTCCTTCAGACAGAAATGAGCTCTTTCTGTAGAGTCAGTAGTGACCAGGGGGGACATCTACCTTCATCCAGCAATAAAGAGCCACATGGAGCAGTCAGGGGGCCCTCATGCCCTTCCTGGCCAGGATGGAACAGTAGAGGACTAGTGCGGATCCAAAATGAGCACCCCACCCAGCAGTAAAGCGGATCCCTCCCTGTGTGTTGTTAGCCAGGCCACCTGGGAAACCTGGACTTGCAGCTCCATCTGGCAGTAAAGAGGTGGTGACCTCCTTTTTCCTGCCAAAGTGTTGCCAGAGGAAGCCAGCTAAAACTGAGGTTTAAATACAAGCTAGTCTTATAATGCTCACAATGTTCAGGTTTCAACTGAAGGTCACTCATCATGTCAAGAACCAGAAATACATCAAATTGAATGAATAAAGGCAATTAGGATACTAATGAAATGTTAGAATTATCCCACAGAGGTTTTAAAGCAGCTATGATAAAAATGCTTCATCACCCTGGCTGGCGTTGCAGGGTGTGAGTCCACTCAAAGAGGGTTTCGGATTCTATTCCTGGTCAAGGGCGTGTGCCTGGGTTGCAAGTTCTATCCACTACCCCAGTGGTGGGCAAACTGTGGCTCGCGAGCCACATGCGGCTCTTTGGCCCCTTGAGTGTGGCTCTTCCACAAAATACCACGGCCTGGGCGAGTCTATTTTGAAGAAGTGGCATTAGAAGAAGTTTAAGTTTAAAAAATTTGGCTCTCAAGAGAAATTTCAATCATTGTACTGTTGATAATTGGCTCTGTTGACCAATGAGTTTGCCGACCACTGCTACCCTGTCAGGGCTCATGCTGGAGGCAATCAATCCATGTGTCTCTCTCACATCGATGTTTCTCTCTCTCCCTCTCCCTCCCTCCCTCCCTTCCACTTGTGAGGATTAACAACAACAAAATGCTTCATCAAGCAATAAGCAGCATGCTTGAAAAAAATGAAAATAGTCTTAGCAAAAAAAAAAAAAAAAAAAGAAAGAAAGTAAAGCTACTAGCAGTAAATAAGTAGATAATACAAAGCAAAACAAAATGAAAATATTCAACTGAAAAAGACACAAATTCTGGGGATTAGAATGTCTATCACAACCATAGTCATGAATTAGAAGACTCAACATAGATAATGTGTGGATTTCCCAAATTGGTTATATAGTTTTAATACTGACCCTATTAAAATCCAAGCATAATATTTTCATAGCTATAGAAAAGATAATGTGAAATGTAAATGAAAAACAAAGAAACTAAAATAGCTAGAAGAATTTTCAAAAAGATTAAAGGGGAAGGAATCATTCTATATGAGTTCGAGGCATATTATATAGCTACAGTAATCAGATGGTATTGGCAAAGGGGTAGACAGATTGATTAATAAAAGAGAATAGAACCCAGACACAAAGCCACAGAAATATGCCCAATAAGGACATAAAGATGGCAAGTAAGCACAAGAAAATATATCACCATCATTAGCCATTAGGCAATTTCAAATCAAAACTGCAATGAGACATCACTACATGCTGATTGCAATAACTAAAATAAAAAATACCAACACCACCAAATACTGACGAAGATGCAGAGAAACTGGATCACATATATTGCTGGTAGAAATGTAAAATCAAATAGTCATTTTGGAAAACAATTTATTGGCTTCTTAAAAACCAAACATGCTATTATTATACCACTAAGCAATGGCACTTCTGAGGATTTATCTCATAAAAATTAAAATGTACGCTCATGCAAAAACTATGAATGAATGTTTAAAGCAGCTTTATTTAAAATAGTCACTAATTGTAAACAATCCAGTACCTTTCAGTAGATTAATGGTTAAACACTGTTATATATCTACACTCTGAAATACCAGCGTTAAAACCTGAATAAATCTCCAGAAAATTATGCAGAGGGGAAAATGTCAATTTCAAAAGATTACATAATTTATTACTCCACTTATTTAATTTTTTTGAAATGGCAAAATTATAGATGTAGAGAATAGAGTAGTAGGGGTTAAGGCAGGGTGGAGTTAAGGGGGGGGAGTGGATGTGGCCTAAAAGGGCAACATGAGGGATATGGTGATGACTGAGTATGCATTATGTCAAGATTCAGATGTGATGTTGTACTAGAAGTTGGCCAGATATTATTATAGTATAGTTGGGGGAGGGAAACTGTGTAACAGGTACATTGGCTCTCTTTACAACTACATGTACATCTACAATTATTTTAAATAAAAAGGTTAATTTAAAAAATCTGAACAAATAACTCAGTGGTTGAAATGTCAAAATAAAACCCTTAAATAATTAAGAAATAGAAATATAAACAACTTTACATAAAAACATACCATAAACAAAATTAAAAGAGCAACTGTAGTTTGTGAGACTTGTTTGCTACAAATAGATAGTAAGGAACTAATATTAATAAAGGTAAACCAAAGGAAAAATTATAGAAGAAATTTATAATTTATAATTTAAATAAACCTAGAGATATATTTCCCCTCAATGGTAACTATTGGCTTTTGATAAAATGCTTTTCCATCTCTCAAATTAACACATTTTAAAGTTAATCTTCAGTGATGGAGAGAGAATAGTAAATACTTTAGAAGCAGATATAAATATTTCTAGATGTATTTTTTTGAAATTAATATATCAATATGTACCAAGAGTTTTTTAAATAGTTGTAACCAGTGTCCCAGTAAGTCTGTACATAAGACTTTATCCTTGGAAATAAAATGGTCATCAAATTTAAACACACTTAAGTTTGGCAGCTACTTAAAACGTTATCCATTGAGTTATATCACAGAGCAATTTCTCTGGACACATGGAAACATAAAAATGTGTACACAAAAGTTAAAAACAGCACTAACATCCAAAATGTGGGGGAAAACAACAAATATTGATCAAGCAGTGAATGACTAAAGAGATGTGGTATGTTCATACAGTGGAATATTATCTATAAACTAGAGGCCCGGTGCATGAAATTCGTGCACGGGGGAGGGAGGTGTCACTCAGCCCAGCCTGCACCCTCTCCAATCTGGGACCCCTCAAGGGATGTCCGACTGCCCGTTTAAGCCTGATCCCAGTAGGATCGGGCCTAAACGGGCAGTCGGACATCCCTCTCACAATCCAGGACTGCTGGCTCCCAACTGCTGCCTGCCTTCCTGATTGCCCCTAACCGCTTCTGCCTGCCAGCCTGATCACCCCCTAACCACTCCCCTGCCAACCTGATTGATGCCTAACTGCTCCCCTGCCAGCCTGTTTTCCCCTAACTGCCCTCCCCTGCAGGCCTGGTCCCACCGCAACTGCCCTCCCCTGCAGGCCTCGGTCCCTCCCAATTGCCTTTCCCTGCAGGCCTGGTCGCCCCCAACTTCCCTCCTCTGCCAGCTTGGTCACCCCTAACTGCCCTCCCCTGCAGGCCTGGTCCCTCCCAACTGCCTCCCTTGCTGGACATCTTGTGGTGGCCATCTTGTGTCCACATGGGGGCAGGATCTTTGACCACAGGGGGCAGCCATCTTGTGTGTTGGAGTGATGGTCAATCTGCATATTACTCTTTTATTAGATAGGATAGAGGCCTGGTGCATGGGTGGGGGCCAGCTGGTTTGCTCTGAAGGGTGTCCCGGATCAGGGTGGGGGTTTCTTTGGGGTGTGGGACGGCCTGGGCGAGGGGCCTGCGGTGGTTTGCAGGCTGGCCATGCCCCCTGGCGACCCAAGCGGAGGCCCTGGTATCTGGGGTTTATTTATCTTCTACAATTGAAACTTTGTAGCCTGGAGCAGAACCAAGCCTTCTTCTTGCTCCGTGGTGGCAGCCATTTTTGGGGGGATTTATGTATCTTCTATAATTGAAACTTTGTAGCCTTAAGCGGAGGCCTGGGCCGGCCAGGTTGTGTGGAAAGCTTGGCTTCCTCCATTGCCGGAGAAACCCAAGCCTCCCTCCTGCTCTCTGTGGCTGTAGCCATCTTGATTGGGTTTATTTGCATATTTGCTCCTGATTGGCTGGTGGGTGTGGTTTGTGGGTGTAACGGAGTGATGGTTAATTTGCATATCACTCTTTTATTATATAGGACTAGAGGCCCAGTGCATAAGATTCATGTACTGGGGGGGGGCGGACCCTCAGCCCAGCCTGCACCCTCTCACAGTCCGGGAGCCCTCGGGGGATGTCTGATGGACATCCTTAGCGCTGCCGCGGAGGCAGGAGAGGCTCCCGGCACCACTGCTGTGCTCGCCAGCCCTGAGCTGGGCTTCTGGGCTTCTGGCTGAGCTGCGCTCCTCCTATGGGAGAGCAATGACTACCAGGGGGCAGCTCCTGCTTTGAGCGTCTGCCCCTGGTGATCAGTGTATGTCATAGCGACTGGTCATTTTGCCGTTCAGTTGATTTGCATATTACCCTTTTATTATATAGGATATATAAAAGGCTAATATGCTAAGCGTCCCTCCCTTTAAATCTTCTACATTTATATTTTTTACATATATTACTTTTATTTTTCCTTTTTTAATAAAAAATGTTCAAACATTTTAAATAAAATTTCAAAGAGCTTCATTGCTAAAGGATAAAAATAAATCATTATCAATCTATTGGCAATTTTACTGAATGCCTTGACTTTAGTTTTATAATCTATAAGTTGGAAATGATAATAATATTGAATAATTTACAAAAACAAAATAAAATAATTTGAAAAGCTCAAGTATCATGGGAATAAAATTACTACCTTACACTTGCATAACACTTTCTGCATTTAAATATCTCCCTTATGCATTATCTATATTTCTTAACTGACTTTATATATTTTGCAATCTAGGTGCAAGAATTATATCTTATATCTATTTTATAATATGGAAAGACTCAAAGAAATTGCATGATTTAATCACATGACTAATAACAGATGGAACCAAGATTTCAATCTACATCTTATAACAAAAATATGTTTTCACTCACCTCCCCTTATATGTAAATAAACAAGCTAATTTTTTTTCTTTTCCTGTAACCTTCTGAAAGCATTAATATGGAAAAAAAAGTTGTATTTGGAATGGGGATTTGGACTACATCTTGGGGAAGGGAGGGAATCTATGGTATTATTTCAAATAAAGAGTAGTTTAAAAATTAATAGTGTGGTAGATTAATTACGCCTACAAATCGACCAAATTTTCTCCCAGCCCTTCAGTGTGGGCTGCCCTTGTGACTTGCTGTGACCAACAGACTGTCTGAAGAAATATCGTATGACTTCTGCATATCAGACTTAAGAGATCTTGTAGCTTGTGCCCTTGTCCTTTTAGACCATCACTGCCTGTGCAGAGGCTCAGGGCAGAGTTCTTCAGGATGAGAGATCCAATGAAGACAGGATGTAGAGAGAGAAGCTTCGCTGTCACAGTCTTGCCAGCCATTGGAGCTAAATGCCCACACATGGGAGTGAGGCCTCCTGTAATTACACAGCCACACCCAACACACTAGTGACTACAAATCCTGAGTGAACCCAGCTGGCAGGATGTGGAGCAGAAACTAGCTATAGGAACTGAGTGGTGCTCACATCACAAACCCACGGAATCATGAACTAATAAATAATTATTGTTTTAAGTCACTGACTTTTGCGTTGTTTTCTTATTCAGCAATAGATAACTATGACTGATGGTGAAAGCATTGAGACCATCATAACAGACCACCATCATCATGGGTTTATATTAGAAGGATTTATATAAAAAGCAGAAATAAAATCTGTCCTCATTAGAAGACAACTTGATGATTTATTAATAATGAAGCTTCATCATTACTGAGTGAATCTGAATTATGATAAAAGCTCAGCTGGGCAATGAATTATATATGATGCTAATGCAGGGAGCATTTACATATATACTCTCTTATAGTCACTAAATAATACTCATGAAAATGATTTGTGGTGTGTTATTTCATTATCTACGCAGAGAACATAAAAAAAGGAATTGACTTTTTACAAAAGGCATATAGTAAATTAAAAGCCATTATTAATAACCCTAGTCACAATGGATTCTTATCCATAAATGTGTATTTAATCAAATAGCTCATATAACTATCTGTATTTGTGAATTGATAGATCAGAAAACTGCAGCTGTCACCTTCTTCTTTCATTATCTAAATTTCATTATTTCTCAAAATATAAATCAGAGTTTCAGTAAAAACATCATAATTTGAAAGCTATTTATAAATGAATTATAGTTTTCATATTATCCCAAGACATGTTCACACAATTAAATTACACTTGAGTCAACAATTTACAAAAAAACAATATAGTTGCTCTAATATTCTGGATTTCTTTTTCTTTCTTTTAAAATAAATTAATTGAGTAACAGTAGATTTTCTCTATATAAACTCAAGGGTTCAGGGTTGGAAACCAAAAGTATTAGTTCTGAAACAAACACAGGGTCCATATAACCCTGAATAATCATATTGATCAGATTTCTTTCCCTTGGTTTTCAATACAAATACAGAGTGTCAATATAATTCTGAAGACTCAAATTAATTTCTTTCTCTCTGTTTCTAATTAATCTGTCATTTATTAGTTAGCAGAAAAAATATTATATGGAGTATCAAATAATACAAAAAAATATAGTATAAGTAACAAATATAGGAAGTATCATTTAGTCTAGTAAAGAAAATAACAATCAAATAAAATTGACATAACATAAATATCAATTAAAAATAAGGTAGGGTCCGGCCAGTGTGGTTCAGCTCTTGAGCTTTGACTCAGAAACCAAGAGGTCACAGGTTTGATTCCTGGTCAGGGCACATGCCAAGGTTGTGGGCTCAAACCCCAGTGCGGGGCATGCAGGAGGCAGCCTGTTGATGACGTTTCTCTCCCATTAATGTTTCTATCTCTCTGTCCCTCTCCCTAAAAAAATAAAAAGTGAAAGTGAGAGAGGGGAGGTAGGGTAAATAAGGTTGGGAAGGAAAATTTCTGGGTAGGGATGATAACCAAGATAAGCAATGAACTAGTTCATTGATTCCATCATTGGACATATGAATGAAAAAAACAAAACAAACAAACAAAAAAAACTGAAGAAAAAAAAATTTAGACAATAGAAGCCACAAGAGAACCTGGACAATTTCCAGAGATTACAGTGCAAGGATTAACTAAATTTCCACTAATCAAAGAAGAGAGACTTCATTTAATACATGGGGGCTTTAGTAGTGACATCAGAAAGGCCACACTTCAAAGTGTGGCTAAATTATCCATAGAGTATATACTTTTCCAGGCTCAACTTAATAGTTGTTTTAAAAGCCTTGAAAAGATTCCATTGATCTGCAAGTTATCAACCAGAAGAAAAGTCCAACACTCTTCAGAAGACTACAACATTAACACTCAACAATATAAAATTCATATTTGGCACCCAACAAAAAATTACTAAACCTAAGAAGAAACAGGAAAATGCAACTCGTAACCTGAAGCATTTCTTCCTAAGGAGAAACAGACAACCAAATGACAAAAGTAAACTCATTAAGAGACATGGACAGCCGAAACCGGTTTGGCTCAATGAATAGAGCCTTGGCCTGCGGATTGAAAGGTCCCAGGTTCAATTCCGGTCAAGGGCATGTACCTTGGTTGCGGGCACATCCCCAGTGGGAGATGTGCAGGAGGCAGCTGATCGATGTTTCTCTCTCATCAATGTTTCTAGCTCTCTATCCCTCTCCCTTCCTCTCTGCGAAATATCAATAAAATATAAAAAAAAAAGAGACACGGACATTAAATCACTTATTTTAATTATACGCCATAAGTTCAGGGACATAAAAGAAAATATAAGCTTAATGAGGAAAGTATGTGATGGTATAAAAAAGGGACTAAAAAATCAGAAATAAAAATTTCACAGGTTAGACACTGCAGAGCAAAGATCAGTAAACCTGAAGATATAAAAACTGAATCTTTTCCATAATAAGAACAAAGAGAAAAAAAAACAAGGCACAAAAATCTCAGTATCCTTTGGAGCAATATTAGGCAGTCTAACAAGTGAGTATTTGGAGCCTTATATTGGAATATACTGTATATATATATATATATATATATATATATATATCTTTATGACTATTAATTTTAATGGCATATATGTGAGGAATTATTTTATTAGATATTAAATACATCCTCAAACCTATTCCTGGCAGAAAGAAAATGGTATCCCCATATATCTTATTTTTCCAGCTTCATTAAGATATAATTTACATATAATAAAGCATAACTTTAAGGTGTAAAATGGGATGCTTTGATATATATATATATATATATATTGAAATGTTTACCACACACTAAGGTTAGTTAACACATCCATCACCTCACACAGCTACCTTTTCTCTGTGTGTTGTTAGAACATTGAAGAAAAACTTAGCAACTTCCAAGTATACATATAGTGTTGTTAACTATAATCACCATGCTGTACAGTAGATTCCCAGAACCTATTCATCTTATATCTGGAAGTTTATACCCTTTGACCAGCATCTTCACATTTCCCATACACCTCAGCCATACCCTTTGACCAGCATCTTCACATTTCCCATACACCTCAGCCCCTGGAAACTATCAATCTAATCTGTTTCTCTGAGTTTAGTTTCTTTAGATTTCATATACTCCAGTATATCTTTATTGATAAAGAAATGATTTCTTGCCCTAGCCGGTTTGGCTCAGTGGAGCATCAGCTTACGGACTGACGGGTCCCAGGTTCGATTCCGGTCAAGGACACATGCTAAGGTTGTGGGCTCAATCCCCAGTAGGGGACGTGAAGGAGGCAGCCAATCAATAATGCTCTCTCATCATTGATGTTTCTTTCTCTCTCTCTCTCCCTCTTCCTTCGTCTCTGAAATCAATAAAAATATATTTTTTAAAAAAGAAAAGAAAATGCTTTCTTGATTGAAAATAATAACTCCATTATTAGGAATAATTAGAAGATAAGCATCAAAGCACTTCACACTTAAAAATGTCATATTTGCCATGTTTAGTCATTTTTTAAATCTCCATACAAAACTGGATGCAATCTAAAAGAATGATAATAGCCTTCAATGCGAGTTCAGGGAGGGTAAACTCTGGGAAACATACACTCTGTCTTCTTTTCAATTTTACCTTGACCCTGCTTGGCTTGTATTTTTGTTAGCACAAAGTACATATGAAACACATCATGATAGGTATGTGATACACATTTTGACATTGAAAATGGAGCTCTATGAATAATTAAAGTCAATGACATTAAAGAAAACATCACTCTAGCTTTCTTGTCACATTTTCTTTCTTTTCAGTATATTTCTTTTAAGTATACAATCCATATAGGTAAAGTATAGAGAATTATTCATAACAATAATAATTTTAAAATTCATATTTTTATATATTTGACAGATCAAAAACATGCCATGTTTCAGAAGCCTCTAAATAATACTTACTGACAAAGCATAGTGGTCTTCTTATGAACAAAAGAATCCAGATAATACTAATTTTAAAAATATATAACATTTTAAAGAAATTTCAGCTATCTTTTAATATTTGTTTTAAAGACAAAGTGTTGTGTGTTTTTGAAAGTGACAAGACAGAATGTTACTGGTTGTTAATGACTGGGACCCAACTTTTTTGCTTCTTATTCTAATAAACTGATGTCAAACATAGAGAAACAACATGGATGTTAATGTTAATAAGTAGGTTTCCAGAAATGGTGACCAAAAAAAAAAAAAAAAAAGATTCTAATTTGTATTTAGCTACAATTTTAACATGAAGCTGAATTTTTGTGGAGCTAATTTCAGAGAAAACCTGATGAGCTTATTGTGGTGTTGATTCATCAGGAAAGAAAATGGCTAACCTACTGCCATCCCTTTAATAATAAATAGTGGTCATATTAGATACTTATCAATATTATAGAACCTAGTATGTTCTTTTAAAAAAAGAATACCATCTTCAGTCTCACAGAGTGTACTCCTGAAAAGTAGCATTTCATTCTTGTTCAGGAATTAGATATTTTCTTGAATTCATTATATTAATTACAGTCACTACATTATTACAGTAGAGGGCAGAAAAACTGTGTATTGTTTTCTTTCCTACACACATCTTTCCATAAAATATTCTTCTTTATTAAAAAAAGAAAGCTGATAGTTTTGAAAGCACATAAAAATTGGACATTTCATGATAATAAATGAAATAAGCAGATAGAGCAAATTTTGGCACTGCACCTGTTTATTATTTACTAGAGGCCCGGTGCATGAAAATTTATGCACTGGAGGGGGGGTGTGGCCCTCAGCCCGGCCTGCCCCCTCTCATAGTCTGGGAACCCTCAGGGGCAGGAGGCACGCAGCAATCAGGGGAAGGCGATGCCCCATCACACCTCTGCTGCTGCCACTGCCAGCAGTGCAAGCCTCGGCTGGCCCTGGTTATCTGAGCCTCAGGTGGCCCTGGGTGGCTGGGCAGCCACCATCTGAGACCTGCCTGTGCCTCAGGCCAGCCCTGGGCGGCTGGGGGGCTGAGGGGACTGGGGAACTCCTGAGGCAGGCATGCAGAGCGGCCGGACCCGCCCAGCCTTGCCATGTGCCTGTCGCCCCAGCGAGGCCGAGGGGACTGGGCGCCGCCATCTTTGAGGGCATGGCAGTCAATTAGCATATTCCCTCCTTATTGGCTGTGGGTGCCACCATCTTTGCAACGGTGTGAGGGTCAGTTAGCATATTCCCTCTTTATTAGATAGGATTTCATGAAGTTACCCTATGTTTTCAGGCATTCCTTTTTCCCTCAGTGTCTGCTGCTTAAGTTTTAAGAAAGGATATTTATATGTTGCTGTCACTTGTTTATTTCAAAAGATCATAAAATTTGTCATGTGCTCCAAAAATGAACTGATAGAACTTGCAAGTTATTTTAGCTACAAGAGAACCGGACACTCTCTTACTGTCACCTGAGCTGAGCATAACTGATGGTACGAGGCAAAAGTGCTCTAGGCCTCATGGAACAGTAAGCATGTGCTACTAATCACTAGGGCAGAGGTGCATTGCTTTATTTTGAGCTCAGAGCCACCCCACGATCAGCATAGATTACTAAAGAGAATCAAGAGTCCTAGGAATGATGACATCATCTGAGGTAATAGAAAGCAGGATTGTGAGAAGCTCATATGATGGGGATTTTAGGATTGAATCATTGTGCACTGAGCCAGTGATATTCCTGATGCACTCATACCAATATATTGACTTTATGTCAGCTTTGGCTTCTTCAAGTGATACTTGAATGTTAGCCTAAACTTTCTCCATGCACATGTACACATGTTGTTTTTTCCATGGAATATTACCTAATTTTTTTGGTAATTTTTTTTTAATATTCCATTTCTTGTGGCCAGGGTCATTATAAACTTCACTAACATTATACGGGCTCATACTGGCCCACTTGAAGATTATATAGCAGGGCCACAGTGGTGTTATGACAGGACCATAGGTTTTTATCCTGGTTGTTCTGATTGAATTTGACATCCCTTAAATCTACTGAGCATTCAATAGGTTTTAATACTACCTGTTTCACTGGATTATTTCAAAAATTAAAGATGATATTCATTAAACAAATAGCTTATGATTTATGTTTAATAAAATGTTTATAGCATTTTTATGTTTAATCCAGCTATTGTCTGTTTACCCATAATTCTTTCCAGGGATTCTGTTTTTGTTTGTTTGTTTTCTCTCTTGTTTTTCTTTTTTCTTTTTTGAGCCATAATTTAGGACAATGTCAAAACATTGGAATTTTTGCTAAAAGAAAGACCTTTTGCTTATGTGACAATACCTCACACCTTTTTATTACATATAATAGGTTCATCTTATTTACAATACATAAATAACTTTATAGCATATGCACATCTCTCCAACTTCTTATCTCTACCTGATACAGAGAATAAATAGGGCACAAAAATAGCTTGTGCATATAGTTATTTTCCAAACTTTATTTCCCAAAATCATGATTGTGTAATCATTGATTAAACTGCAATAACTTCATTTTCTATTAGAACAAAAATGACCTTTTGTTCTTCTGTCCTCTCCAATATCTCTTCTATTAGAAGGAATCTTGTCTTGCCTGGTGCTTTTACAGTTAAAGCTGATGGATTCAGTACAGATTGTCCAAGTCATTTTATCTTTACTTACAAAGGAAGCCAACTGGGTGATGGAATGGTGCTTTATAACACTAACAGTGCACTTCATTTGTAGTTATTAAACACTCAGCAGGCTCCTCACCACACTGACATTTGTTCCCCAGTCAAGGCTCCTGTTTGACATGGCCCCACTGTGTAAGGTGCCATTTACTGAAAATGAGAATTCAGCTTGGGTAATTAATAAATGCCACGATGCTCTCAAACAAATGCATGGCTTGAAATATGAGAAATAAAATGCACAACCCAAGGACAAACAACACAAGTTCTCCTGCTTGGCATTTTAAAGTTTGTAAATGATTAAGTGGACAGTTGGCCCTGTCTTTTTCTCAATACAGGAAGCCACTCTGAAAAATCCCTAATAGATGATTAGATAGTCTGATCTTGAATTAGCATATCTTGGGACATAAACTCACAGGTTACTAGATTGAAAATTTTACATGGATCAGAAAACTCTACTTCTAACTTGCTCTGTGAATTTGGACATGTTACGTGACCTCTGTAAACTTCTATTCTGACATAACTGAAATGGGTATAAAAATACATCTTATCTTTCCCAAAATGTAGTTTGGAAACCTGGTGGGGCAAGAACTTTTTTCAGGAGACTAATTAATAAACTTTCTAAAAATTCCATAGTTATTTTATTTTTATGAGGATTAGAAAAAATATGAAACTAGCCACATCATACCCCTTCTTTCCAGAGAAGGCTGAAGTAAGTAAAAATATTAGTTCTAGTATAAACGATTACAAATTAATTAACTAAATAATAATATGGGTGACATAAAGATGAAAAATTCCTAGATTTGTATTTAATAATTTATTATAAAGCATTTTGAAAACTGCCTGGCATGACAAAAATTATGTGTTATTGTTGCTCTTATTATTGGTGGTTGCGGTGGTAGTAGTAAAAGTTGTAGTGGTAATAGTAGTGAAAATAGTAGTACTACGATATTGACCAAAAGTCTACTTCCAGTTATTGGTTTTGTTTCTGGGTTTTTAAAATTTGTTTTAAAGTCTTCATGACCACTTCTTTCTTGGAAGAAATTCAGAATAATTCTACAGTATCATAACAAATTAAAATGGCTATATTTTAAACATCATATTTTTCACATATGATGATTCTCATTACCGTCCGTATCTGCAACTTCAAGGTAGTGCACAGCTGCCAAGTTATTTTCTCCAGGGAGTTTAAATGAACACTTAACTCATAGAGTTAATGCAACTCAATGGAAGGACTAAAATACTAAATAATATGCTTCATGTTTATGTACTTTTTTAGTTCAAAAGTTCTTCTGTCATCTATTATTTCATTTGATATTTGTAATGACAACAGAAGGCAAGTATTGGCATGCCATTTAACCAATGAGAAAGATGTGGCCTGGTGAAATTAAATGCATGACTGAAATTCACACAAGTTCGACTTGATAAAGAATTCTTTCTTACTTAAAGAGAAAAGCAATACTGAGATTATATTTTGAATAAAATAGCCAGAAAAAAATTAAAAAACAATATAAAAAGATTTTGTATTTTAAATCAACTTTCCCCTAAGTTTAATCTCTTTGTCAAGAAATTAAATTTTACTTTAAAAATAAATGCATTTTTATAATCATAAAGCAATCTGTGATAAGAATACAGTTACAGTTGGTTTGAAAATATTTTTTTTCTTTCAGGGGAAATGAAATGAAGTTATTAGAATACTAAATCTTATATTTTACATAATTACAGGAGAACACGTAAACCCATACTTCAAATTAAAATTAGATTAGGAAATACTAAGAATTATTTAATTCTTAATTAATTAAATTGCAAACAATTATTTGCATCTTGAGGAAATAGCTGTTTTCCACTTTCCCCCTTACACAACTAGCATGTAACCTTTACTCATATTTACAAACAGCTGTCATTATTATATCACACTCCAACAAAGATCCACAGATAGTTTGGTTGGTTTATCTGAAAGGCCAAAAGATTTACCTCAATTATCTAAACACTCATGCTTCCAAAATAATTCATACCTCACATTATGCTATGGCATTGATCTGAGGGATAGTCCCTTATTTATTACTTCCTCCTGTACCACCTTTACACCTGTTATTTGAGAAACATTCAAGGCAGTGTCCCCAAACTTTCTATTTTTGTAGATTATGTATTTTTTATATATTTGATATATACTACTTAAGAGTTCTGATACTTTATCTACTCTGTAAATATGTTCACCTTTGCTCATAATATCTTTAGGTGATTTTCCTCAGCATGTAAAGCCAGGAAGATTTTCCTTTTGAGCTAGAACCTTGAAATTGCATTCAACTTTTCCATTTTCAAACACTGAATGCCATTAAGTATTCAAAGAATTGTAAGCAGATGGCATCAATCCATTCTCCTTTAAGCAAGAGTGGAACTAAATTATTGAATACAAAAATTTAGTTTCAAAATAACACAGTATAATAACTACATTCACTGTATGCTTCAGTGTACCAGGTACTATTCTTAGAAATTTATCTGTAATAACTCAATATAACAAATTGATAAAAGACTTTCTCTTATGAGCTACATTTTATAGACATGGAAACCAGTACAATGTGGTTAGATAACTCACCCAATATTGCATAACTGTCGAGTGGCAAAGTGTAGGCAGAATAATTACTACTAACCCAAAAAGTCCATGTTATAATCCCTGAAATTTGTAAACATATGTTACATAGATGGTAAGAGAGTATTGAATTGTATATGGCATTGATGAGGCTAATTTGTTGACTTGAAGATAGGAAGATTATCCTGGATTATTGAGGTTGACCCAATACAATCATAAGGATTTTTTTTAAAAAGCAGAAGACAAAAGAAAAGTCAGCACTAGAGTGATGCCATATGTGAAAGACTTAATCAGCCATTGCTAGCTTGGAAGATAAAAGGCAGCTCTGAGCCAAAGAATGCAGGCAGCCTTCAGAAACCGGAAAAGACATGGAAACAAATCTTTCCCTCCAGCTTCCAGGAGGACTGCAGCTCTGCTGGATTTTAACCGGGGGATACCCATGTCAGAAACCTGACCTCCAGCACTGTATGATGATAAATTTGTATTTCTTCAAGCCACTGAGATTGTGATAACCTGAGACCGCAGCAACAGTAAACCAATTTGCAAAGTAAGAACTTCATTTATTATTTCGTTCACTCATATAATATTTAAGTTTCTATAGTATGGTAAGGAATATGTTAAGTTCCTGTAATATGTTAAACTTTTCTTAAGTTCCTGTAATGGTTTGATTTTCCTGAAATATGACAGTGAACAAAACAACTAAAAATGTATCCTCATAGAGTTCACATTTTGCTGGATGTGAGGCTGTGGAAATTGAAGCCAGGTAGTCAAGTTTCAGAGCCTTCAAGCTATGTTATCTTATTTCCAATAAATGTCGGAATGAATGTTGCCCTGATCTAAAACTCAGGCAGCTGAAATGTGTTTACACCTTATTAAAACATGTTTAGGGTCCCCTTTCGGTACATATTCACCCTAATACATTAACTTTTGTTTTGTGTTGTTTCTGTGGAAGCAGATATCAGGGGTATAAAGAAAGTACCTTTTAAAAATCAACTCTGGGATTGATTTTAATAAACATTTCTAAAAAAATGTAATTTATTACAATATACTATGGCAAGGTACATAAACCACAGATTTTTGAATACATAAAATTCTGCATTTTGAAAATATGGAACAAGTACATCTAAATTATACTGCAAAGAAGAATGCTGTGTGTGTTTCTTAAATACCGTGAAAACATTGAAACACATCTTGCTGATACATTTGGTGTGATTATTATATTTTACATATTAAAAAATAAATGAAATTTCATCCTGAGGCAGTTATCTGATGGCTCTTTCTCCTAGACATTCTGCAGACCTCATTAATCATAGGCATTCAATTTTAACTATACCTAATTTTCTATGGCTTTAGCATTTTATTTTCATATAATGCCATGAAAATTGCCATATGTTTGAAAATCTTACACCATTTAGTAAGTGGGAATCTTTTATGGAAGGAGTAAAAAGCTCCAATGAAAGATATATTCATGAAAAATACTGAAATAGCATAAACCATAAACAACTATAAGTATTTTTCTGAGCTCACACAAATTTACAGTCATGATCGCACTCACATGTGGACTCTAATGAACAAAATAAACTCATGAACAAAATAGATCCAAAGACATTGAAGCATGGAACAGACTGATGAATTTCAGAGGAAAGGCAGGGAAGGAGGAGCATGGAGAGAGATTAACCAAAGAACTTGTATGCATATATATGCATAACCCGTGGACACAGAAAATAGAGTGGTGAAGGCCTGGGGGGTTCGGTCAGGATGGAGGGGTCAATGGGGAAAATAGGGACATCTGTAATGCTTTCAACAATAAACATAAATTTTTAAAGGAAAAAAACACATCCTATATAATAAAAGCATAGTATGCAGCCACTAGGGACTCTACCAGTGCAAAAATTTCATGCACTGGGCCTCTAGTCCTATCCTATATAATAAAGAGGTAATATACAAACTGACCCGCATGACCTTGTGTCACAAGATGGCCAACCTCATGTTGTCACAAGATGGCCACACCCACGTTGCCACAAGATGGCCACCCCCACGTTGCCATAAGATGGCCACCACAAGATGGCTGCCCCACATCATCACAAGATGGCCACCCCCATGTTGTCACAAGATGTCTGCCACAATATGGCCACCCCCACATTGTCACAAGATGGCCGGCAGGGAAGGGCAGTTGGGGGCAACCAGGCCTGCAGGGGAGGGCAGTTGGGGGGGACCAGGCCTGCAGGGGAGGGCAGTTGGGGGTGATTGGGCTGGCAGGGGAGCAGTTAGGTATCAATCAGGCCAGCAGGGGACCGGTTAGGGGGCTATAAGGCTGGCAGGCAGAGTGGTTAAGGGCAATCAGGCAAGCAGGCAGGTGAGCGGTTGGGTGCCAGCAGTCCCGGATTGTGAGAGGGATGTCCGACTGCCCGTTTAGGCCTGATCCTACCGGGGCAGTCGGACATCCCCCGAGGGGTCCCAGATTGGAGAGGGTGCAGGCTGGGCTGAGGGACGCCTCCCCCCAAGTACCCAAATTTCATGCACCGGGCCTCTAGTATATATATATAAGAGGTAATTATAAAAGCTGTGATTAAAATCTAAGATTTTTGAGTAATAAAAAGCAAATTAATTGCTACAAAAAATAATTTATTATATTGAGTATGTAATACTCAATTCAAAGTTTTTAGTAGAAACAGAAAATGACAATGTAACCGCAGGCTTCTTTTCTTGAGTATTTTTTTCTTATAGATGTCAGTTCTTTACAAATAAGGAAAAAATAAATACATTTCTACAATATTAGTAATCAAAATTTAACAGATAAAGTAAAAAGTATAGTTTTTAAATGTCTTTAAACAGATGTCTGACTCTTTAAATACATGAGATATAAAATTTATAGTGATTTTATTTTTAATTCCAAGAGTTTTATTTTTCTTTTCTTGCAGTATACTATACTCAATGAACCCAGATTACATGTCATATTTTGTGCTAAAGAACAAAAGGGTAGGGCAGCCTTTGCCATTTTTATGGTTTGGGAGCTTAGTCTAGTACAGTGGCTTTAAGCAGCAAGTGTGTGGGGGTGGGATGGGGATTTTATCTCCTCTCAAGGGAATTTGGCAATATCTGGAGACATTTCTAGTTGTCACAATTTGGGGGAAGAGAAGGTAGTGAGTAGAGGCTACGGATGCAGTTTAACATCCTACCATTCATAGAACAGACTCCTACCACAAAAAATTATCCAACCCAAAATGTTAGTGGTGCCACTGTTGGGAAACCTGACGGTAGAATAGCACCAGATTGAAAGTCAGGGTAAATCTAAGAAGAAAGAATGACCTTTCATGCTATCTATCCAATAATATAACTCAGTAACAATTTTCTTTAACCTAAAAAGTCCCTAGTTCTGACTGGGTACTGTAGAATTAATCTAAGTAGAAAAGATTATGGGCATTGGATTAAGAATCTGGACCCCAAAGCAACTTCTTATATTGCTCATTTTTCTCTTCTATAAAATTGAGAGAACGGAGAAAATACCATTTTTTTTTCTGAGATCGTTATAGAGCTAAAGTATAAAATATGCCTGACATATGGAAAACGAAACACATTTCCATTGAATTACATTTTAGTGAGTTCGGCCCAGAGTAGAACTCGAGTAAGAACGTGGTTGCAGGGCTGTGATAGACTGGTATGCTTGGAAGGCAGAAAGGAGACAGCTTTAAGAGTGAGTCAAAGAAGGAGCAAATGTCCAGATGAAGTAAGTTTGCTGAAGCCACTGCTATGAGAGAGGGAGGCTATTCTGGTGGTACCTTCTGAAAGCCCACAGAATTCTTCCCAGAGTCACACAGCTTGAAAAAGAAAGGCAGGAACATTTATATTCAGAATCTCATTCATTTTTTTTTAGAATTTCCCACAGGAGTATTCATTCCCTGGCAGTTCAGCCTTGCTTGCATAAAAGCTGAGGGCTGAATGAGCTCCCTACTTTGGAGAAGGCCTTGGGTCAGAAAGGTGTACTGCCTATTCTGGATATGGGATGCTGACAGGGGGGAAGGATGTCAAGTCTGAGCACCCACTGTACTGTCTGCCACAGAAGTCAGATGCAAGCTAAAAAAATGTGGCAAGAACAACAAAAACCTTTTCTATGCCTCCTCATTTTTAATAAGATATGATAATTTTAAAATAATAGCTTTAATAATGTATACAAAGAACACTGAAAATACAAAAATGCCAAACGGTCACATTAACCAAGATTTGTGGTTAATTTTATATTAAACTGTGGACAATTCTATGAGAATATTAAACACAAAATTTAAGAATCCTGTTTCCTGGTGATTAATGGATAATTGAAATTCAACGATTAAATACAAATACACAAACGCAATCCACTAAATCATAGATAACTGACAACTCATTGAAAACTGGGGCTTAATTCACCTCTTAGTTATGTGGCACTGTAGAAACATTATATATTTTTAAGCAGACAGAACAGAGTTCAAATACTGTCTCTGAATGAACCAGGGAAAAGTGTTAATTAATTTGAGCATCTTTCTTTACCAACAAAGGTACATGCTAATATGCTGAGAGAAAATTACTATGAAGAATGAATAATTTATAAAAGACATGACAAGAAATAACTGTCAGGAGCTATGAAGGGTCTCAGACTTTATTTTTCTTTCAGGCTAACAAGCTGGCCTGTTACAGTTCCCTAGATGATGGTAGAAGACATGAGACTCCTGGCTTAGAGATGAAAGACAGTTTATTACTCACAGAAATAGCAGCTTTTTCCCAGTTTCCCAGAGCTCCAGTTCCCACAGGGTGACACAAAAAGGGCCAGATGACACCTGCACATGGGGTGGGTTGTACTGTAGGTTAGGGAGCACAAGTCCTTCTTGGCTGTGAGTATGCTTGCCTTTTGTTGCAGAAGGAGACAATGTATATTAAAGTGAACCTGCCCTTTGCCGCAGACATGAGCACTAGCTCTATCTTCCATACCTATTCACTATGCAATCATCTTAACAATATAGTCAGTAACAAACTAAGAACACATTAAGAACCTGGATCGAGTAGCAACTTCTTACATCACTCATTTTTTCTGAGATTGTAATAGAGCTGAAGAATATAATATGCCTGATATATGAAGACTCAATACATTTCCACTGAATTACATTTTGCCCAGAGTAGAACTTGAATAAGAATGCGGTATAGTCTTAGGTACATACATACAATGAAAGTATAGTCTTAAGTACATATATAACATGAAATACGACTCAGCCATAAGAAAAGATGGAATACTGCCATTTGCAACTATATGGATGGATCTCTAGAATATCATGCTAAGTGAAATAAGTAAGACAGAATAAGTAAGACATAAGAACCATATATGATCTCACTCATATGGGGCATATAAAACTGAAAGAACAAATGAACAAACAAGAAAAACAAAAATAGCCCTGGCCAGTTTGGCTCACTGGGTAGAGCCTCAGCCTGCAGACCAAAGGGTCCCGGGTTTGATTCTGGTCAAGGGCATGCACCTTCATTGCAGGTTCCTCCTCTGTTGGACTCTTGACAGGCTCATGCAGGAGGCAACCTATCGATGTGTTTCTCTCACATAGATGTTTCTCTCTGTCTTTTCCTCTCTAAAAATCAATGGAAGAAATATCCTCATGTGAGGATTAATGAAAAACAAATAAATAAATATGCTTAGACACAGATAGTAGTATGATGATTACCAAAGGGAAAGGGGGGAGTGAGTAGTAACGGGTAAAGGGGGCCAAATACATGGTAATAGAGGAAGATTTGACTTTGGCTGGTGGGCACACAATGTAATATACAGATGGTGTATCATAGAATTGTGCACTTAAAGCCTATATAACTGTATTAAACAATGTCTCCATGATAAATTTAGTTTAAAAATATATATAGTCAGGACAAAGTGCACTCAAGTACTTTATTCCCAAGATGTGGGGAGATATAACACACCCAGAGAGAATTGTCTCCCACAGCACATGCTTACATATTAAATATCCTATTTTTTCTGCTTTTACTGTTAAGGAAAAAGCCTTACATATACAAAAATCTATCACTTGATTCTAAAACAACAATTTCCAAATACATACACTTAAAGTGCAGCATACATAGCTTAAATTTTTACATTCTCATAATTTAAAAGTTGCATAATTTGTTTAATAAATGATCCTTAAAATTAATGCTTACAAGATAAGCTTTGAGCCATATTATAATCAGTTTAATTTGAATATGCATAAATTATATTTGCATACTTAATGATCCCTTGAAAATACTCAGTATTTGACTCCTTGGAATAGTAATATGCCACAATACCCTCAGAAGCCTTTGCTTTAATACCACACACACACACACGTGTTTGTTTTTTTTAATTATGTCTATTATCTTATTGTTGCCTGCATTTAAATGCATTCCTTTACCCCGCAAGCCTTAATGGGAAATGTCTCTTTTAAGTTTATTGACAACTATTCTGAAAAATATAGTCCTCACTAAAATCATCCAGCTAGAGGCATAAAAGATGAAGGAAGATTAGATAAGTGAAGGAGAAATAACCTTAGAGCATACTTTTAATTTTACATCTCTGCTTCACTTTTTAATTTCCTCTCATGTGATCATTGGTCCATTCAAAATCCTGATGATATTTTGATTACATTCACTTAAGATTTAAGGACCTGTCTCATGCCTTAGTGGCTTGGAAAAGCCACTCACTATTGGTTGGAAAAACACTCAAACAAGTAAGCAAATTAAAATACGGCACACACACACACGTACACATGTATACAGACATACATATTCCAATAGCAGACCAACCTATCCACCTAATCACTTCCTCTTTATTTGGATATAGATTTTATTTCCCAAAGGAAATACTTTATCAATGTACATACTAAAATGAGTATGAAGTCAAACAATTATGACTTTAAAAAGTGTAAAACTTTAGGATAACTTTGAGGGAGACAAAACTGGAGCTGACTGTCTTACATTTTGACTTCTAAATGCTTTTATCTAGGTAAGAGGTCCAGCTGCCAGTTAGGTACATGGCACCAAAGGTCTGGCATTATACATGGTTGATTTTGTACTCATCACTATATAGCTGCTAGCTTAAGAGGGAAAGGCAGTTACAATGAAAATAGAGGAGGATGGAACATAAACTTCCAGAGAAAAAGAACATATAAGAATCAGTGATAAAAATTATTACAAAAAACGAACACCTAGCAGCATTGTTGAAGAAGAAGGCATAAAACTGTAGGTGTGAAGGAGAATCCATGGGAAGAGAAACTCTCAAGTTTTGACACAGACTTCACATAGGATAAAGTGAAGGAAAAGATTGATAGTTAGAGCATGACTGTCAGCCTTAGCAAGACCCTTTTCTGGGTTTGGAAGACCTTAATGTCAGAGATCATTAAACAACCCTCTCTAAGGCAGAGCTCAGAAGTCAAATCCTCCATGATAACATCGGATTCTTTCAGCATTTAATTCAAGTGAAGTGAGTAGCAGGGAATGGGCCAGGAAATGTAGAATATACTAGAAGTAAATATAAAACAATTAAAGAAGATGGTTTCTGCTCTCATTCTCTTATTTCCTTTAAAAAATTCATTATTTGTATTAAAAAATCATGATTTTACAGTCATATATTGTTTATATATTTTCACATCAGCCTTCTATTCACAAAATATCAAGCTTTTAAATGAAGTAATTATTCTTCACTTGTGAATATACTACCCCCAAATCAATTGAAAGACTACCTTCTGATAGATACAAGTAGGATTTGTCCAAATCTGGGTGTGATCTGAGATGGAGAACCAGAAAATAATGACATTTGTGATACTAACTAGACTATAATTAGAACTATGCATCCAAGACTAGTGAGAATATCCTACATGTCAACTGCTGTTTGGGTAAGAAATAGAGATAAATGAACAACTAGAAGCAAACATAACATTTGTTGTGCCCACACTATAATAATACATATAAAATAGACAAGTAAATGAGCAATTATAATAAGAGGTTGTAAGAACTATGGTCAGGGGGCATGTGGGAAGGTTACTGAGAGAGCACACAGAAAAGAAGGTGAGGGTGGCAGTTTGGGAAAGATCTGAGAAAGCATCTATTGGAAATGGTACTAAAATAGACCTAAACTGTAAGGAGGGACTAGGTAAACACGTGGCTGGAGCATTTGTGTTTATGTGTATGTGTGTAGGTAAAAAGTGGAGTTTCCACAGAAAATGTGCTAGGCAAAGAGATACTCAACTAAAGCAATAAAGTTAAAGAAAATAAAGCATATTCAGAGATATTAGTTTAGTATAAATAAAGTAAATAAAATGAGGGATAGAGTAATAAAAAAAATGAAACAATACAACTTTTAGGAAAGGCTTTTAAAAAGCTTCTTAGGTCATTTTAAATTTTGCCCTAAGGACAATGGAATGTATCAAATCACTAAGTTATGCACCTTAAATTTAAACAGTTATATGGCAATTGTCTCTCAATAAAGCTAGAAAAATAACAAATGTTCCTACAAAGCCAAATTGAATAAAATGGGTGGAGGGAGGATAAGATGTGATTCCAGGTGACCAGTTGGATGGCAGTACCAGCACAGTAGAAGAGGTCCCAGTGGTATTTAGGCAGTAGAATCTGTAGTGTCTAGTATTTAGTGTAAGAAAACAAGTCAAAAATTTAGCTGCTTGGGGGCAAAGAATAAGGTTTAAAGTATGGGGAAGGAGGAGATAATGAATGAATTTAATTTTAGAAATAATATTATTTTTAAATGCTTGTATCTTATTCAAGTGGAGAAGTCCTGAAGAGGATCAGGTATTCATCAGAAGATCTATAGAGAGTAAGAAGTATTTTTATACATGACATTTCAGAATCAAAATATAGACAGTGGTTGACATACCAGGCACAAAAACACCATCCAGGGACAGTATGTTGATTATGATGAGAACCTAAGAAAGAAGCTTGACCAGATGTAGAAACAACCTAAGTGGCTGTCAACAGAGGGATGGATAAAGAAAATGTGATATAGGTTCTTTTAAGGGGCAGAAAGAGAGAAGATGGTAGCTGAAAAATTAAAAAGATTGAGTAAATGTCAGCTATGTTTGTTTTGTATAGTTTAAATTTATGCACCTCTCTCTTATGCTGATGGAAATAATGGATAATTTTAAGACATAAATAATAGAGGGTAGTTTAGAAAATCAAGTCTCTGAGCATATGAAAAAGGATGAGCTCTTGAGACAGCCTTTATACTATACTAGAGGCCCAGTGCACGAAATTCATGCACGGGTAGGGTCCCTAGGCCTGGTCAGCAATCAGGGCCAATCTGTGGGGCAACCAGTGGGGAGATCAGGGGGCCCCCGCTGGCACCTGCCTTGGCCAGCTTGGTGCCACCTGCTCGCCGGCCCTGGCCCCAATTGCCGCCGCCACCAGTTGCCTCCCTCTGTGGGGCGACTGATGGGGTGATTGGGGGGCCCCACTGGCATTCACCTTGGCTGGCCTGGGGCTTGTGGGCTGGGGGAAGCTCCTGCATTGAGCGTCTTCCCCCTGGTGGTCAGTGTGCGTCATAGTGACCAGTTGTTATGTCGGTCATTCTGCCATTCAGTCAATTTGCATATTATGCTTTTATTATATAGGATGATGGGAAATAAATGGGAAGTTGTATATGCTGACATACCATGTAAATGTTGAGGTTTTGTAGTTAGAAGACTAGTACAAAATTATACTGCTCTAAAGAACTAAGAGATGAGTAAATCTATAGAAAGGACAGAAAGAGTGGGTGCATTCTGTGATTGAAGGAGGGGACAGATGTAAAATAGCCCTCATGGAAAGTTATGGAATAATAGCTAGGGATATAACCATTGTGTAGAACAGATAAGGCAGGAGACCATGAATGTGTGTATGGGACATAATCTGTACAGTTGGTTGACCTCCTTCAGAACTTCTTATCAGTTGGCGGTAGACTCAGAAAAGGCCAATTGTTGCAGTTTTTCAAAACTGGAGTTTGGTTAAATGAGAAGATGAAAGAACAAAGGCAAAGCAAAGCTGAAAATATTGAAATAAGTAGTTGAATAGATCAAGGACTCAATATAAACTTTTCCTATCTGAAGTTACTTAAGGCAACTAATGTTTTCATAATAATTTCTGCATGTAGATCCTATAATTATTAAATGACATAAATGTTTGTGTAGAATCTAGCATATTAATAGGACCAAGCATTCACCAGCAACCAAAGAGTAATGGTCTCTTTTTCTTTAGCATTATGTAGAAAATCTTTAGATAATGATAATATCTTAAGAGAATAAAAACAAAATTATCTTCAGAATAAGTATTGAACCACAACTATTACTGTAAAATCATATTACACAAAACTCCTTTACTTACATGATATAACAGGAAGAGTCTCTTCCACTGGGTTAAATATATGATTGAGGAGAAAAGAGTTGAGGATGATAAGACCCAAAACTTTTATTACCATTTAATAATGTAAAATTGCTTGGATTTTGTAACGGGGCTTTGGAGAATAGTACATGATGAAAGTCTCTTAGAGCTTTCAGTGAAATAGGATTTTTCTATGTTCGGCACAAATGTGGAACTTCTACTGACAGGAAAGAGGGAAGAAAGGCATCTGGGAAGAACTGAATTCTTCCCCCTGGAAATAAAAGAACATTTGATTCCATAATGGAATGGAATTTCAATAACAGATCCCTTCTGGTTACTGTGCTGGAAGCATAACTTCATAAATTTTAAATATCTAAAATACTGTTTTAATATGCTTGAGATGTTCTCTTATGCTAATTTTACTGTCAATATTTTCCAGTTATCTTTGTAGCACTGCCTTATGTTAAACCACTTTTTCATTATCCACAGACTTGGCATATGTTACCCAGTATTTTGGAAGTCTCTCAAGCTCTGAAGAGACTGCAAAGCTATCTGATCTCTCAAAGCCCATGGAGATGCTTGATACCTTTTTGGCACACAACCAGAATAAACTGCTTACTTGGCCATATCTTCCTAATGTAGTATATCCCATGATACTCACCAACATAATTACATCGAGATGATGGATATTCCTTTCCTCAGTGCAGAAAAGTCAACTTGGATTCAAGATGCTAGCCTCAAAAGCTGAAGAGCCTATGCTACTCATGAAACAAATCCAGGCCTTATTTCTAAAAAACAAAGCAAAAGTACAATGAATTAAATGTATCATTTTAATTATACTATTCCATATATACCATTTATTGACAGTATTTTATTCAAATTATTTGGTTTACCTATCTATTAAATTTTACTACCTGGTAATCTATCCATTTTGGCTACTAAGAGGCAAACAAACACCAGATAGACATAGTTTACTATATTTAAACTTAATCTTTTTGTCAAACACAATCCTTGGCTCAATTTATGTTGATTCACAGAATTCAGAATTATAAAATCTATTCTCTTACATCAAATATTTACAGAAATTCCACATCACATTTTACTAAAAGTTTTAATTGCATAATAGTGGTAAATGTGCACTAAAAATTCTAGAATGCATGTTTCTGTGTGTTATAACCCAAAAAGTTTATTTATAGGTTGTATCCTCATCCCAGTCTTCCTGCCATTGCTTGTGGCGATGCCTTTAATGAGCTTACTCTGGAAGCAGACTATTTTTCCACATAAGAATCTTACTCAAGAAAGTCTTTTTTCCTTAAAGTACTGAAGAAAAAGATAATACAGGCCACAGTTTAGGCCATGTCTCACCTTGATTTACTTTAATATCTTTCTTATTATTGAATCTAGCCTTCTACTAACCTCAATACCATATGTGTACACCATAGCCAGAGAGGTCTAAGGAACTCTTCTGAGCATGCCATTCACCTATTCAAAATGCTTCGAAAGGTTCTAAGTTTTATGATTATGTCTCTTCTGATTAACAATCACACAAAAATCTCTGTCAGTTGCTTTTAAGTGTTCCTACATACATCACTGTAATGCTCTTAGAGTTCCCATACAACCTATATTCTAAGATGGATTATTCAAATAATATTCTCCGAATCTGGTGAACATATGACTAGTTATATTCCAGTTCTGTTAATACTAAGATAAAAATAGAAACATTTGCTTTAATTGAAATAGCATTTTTATTTAATTCAGGTCTCTCTTCCCAAAAGAATATAAGTTCCTAGGTAGCACAAAATACATTTTATTAACATTTAGAGAAATCATGTAACTTTGAATGATGCCCAGATTAAAATAATTTTAAATAAATAAAAAGAATACATGACATTTTTGTTTTTAAAAATGATCTTGCAGGATACCTACAAACATTTCTGCAATTTCTAAATATAAAGCTTCCTTCCAAAATATGCTGATTAAATGTCTTTTTTAAATTGTCCTTAATAGGAATTAAGAATCATTTCAAATCAATGGAATCAAAGTATTTTTTGTGAATGTTCTGAATTAAATGGCATAACTGAATTGCTTTCTATATTCATTTCTATTGAACAAATTTTTGCATTACTTTCTTGTTTTCTGTCTAATATCTTATGTAATTCTAAAGATTAAATAAATCACACAATTATTTAAGAAGCCTTCATATAGGTAATATTTTCTATAGTGTTAAGTAGCTAGGTAATTAACATTGAACGAGATAACATATTGAAATATTAACTATTGTAGTTTACTTTTTAACTCTTATTTGTATATGATTCTTGTTGCACTATTATGTTTAATGGTAGCTGCATGTTGAACTCCCCAGGCAGCTTTTAAACAATACTTATTTTTAGGCTACATGCCTGAGCAACTGAATATGATTTATGGGTTGATGTGCGGGTATTAGTAATTTTAAATTCCAGTTGAGTCTAATGTATAGCCAGGTCCGAGGATCACTATTTTTATCAACTAGAAGTATCCACATTTCTTTGGGGAAATTTAGGCTTGTTATGAAATATCTGCAAAAAAACAACAGAAATAATAGAAACAAACTTTTGATTGCCAAGAACTGGTTGTGCTGAGAGAAGAAAGGTCTCCAAGTAATCAAAATAGAGACTCCTAGGGGATCTAGGCAATAGTTTCTATTGCAACATTTAGAAGATGCAAGAGGTAGATCATATTATCTAACTCTGCAGGGACTCACCTGAGCTGAAAAGTTTAAGAGAAGGATATGACAGGGGTAGATCTGAGAGTCCTGAGACAAGGGGATGATGCCTGCTGGTGAAGAAAGAAAATCAGCACCTTAAAACTGCCCAGGACCGTGTTTGACCAATAACAGGGACACCTGCAAGAGTTGAATCAAAGCCCGCATCCGTTTAAGCAAGTACTGTCTGTTAGAAGAGATGAAGAAACTTCTTCCCTGAACTCATCTTCTGGGTGGTCTTTGCTGAGGATCTTTCAACTACAGCTACCTGCATGCTGTCTGCTGAACAAGAAAAAGAGATGTCATTTCATGCAATAACACTTCCCTGTGAGACATACTGGGGAGAGTCGTTCAGTGCCAAAGGAATATTAAAATCAGACAGGCCGTATTCCTGATTGGTGTTCATTTAATAACCCACCTTTGGAAATGATGTTTGAAAGCTCAACCATTTCTGATGAAAAGAGCATTTTCCACTGAGAAATAAAAGTTTGAATAAGTTCAACTTTGTTTAATTTCATACATGAGGCCAATTATGAGCAAATTGTATAAAGTATGCAAGATGCTGTTAGAGATGACTTTTGTGGAATTGAAAGCATTTCTGTAATCACTTTTCACATTAATATTTAATATTTTTGACTTTTGTTTTTCTGTGTAGTAATAAAATGGTAGCTGATGCTTATGAAATTTGTTGAATTTCTATCAATAAAATATAGCCAAGCCAAAAAAAGAAAAAGAATTTGCTGTGATCCAATTGTGGCTTGCACAGTGGCTAACAGAAAATGGTATCCTTAATATGAGAGAGTTATTGCCGAAGCACGCCACCTGGGTGGTAAAGGAGAGCAGGAGATCTTTCCCTGTTATGTAACCATTCATGAATTGATTGCATATTACTAATCATGTGATTCCAGACTACATAGGCCCTGTCATGGCAAGATTTCATCTATTTTTGAAAGATTTAAAGAATGAAGAAATATTGGGAAAGAATGTTTGACATAAATATTTAGAGCGCTGGATTCTTTAAGTTTTTGGTGTGGGAGAAATAGGAATAGAAAGCTACTCTACTTTCCTTTTTCCCTCCCTCTTCCCTCCTCTCTTCTTTCCTTCCTTATTTCCTTCCTTTCCTTCTTTCTTTCCTTTCTATTTTCTTTAGTGACTTTATGTCTTAATAATGAGCAGGTCTAGATATCAGCTTCTAAAATATCTGTTAAAGGGACTCTGAAGTTCATTGCCTTTTGGTATTTTCTAGTCTTGAAAAGCAATGAGTATTATAAGTTCGTAGTTTATAGAATAAAACAATTATAGTATCCATGTTATCTCAATGTCACAATTTAACAGATCACATTACAAAGAAGATATCCGGAATTCATAAATAGATGCTTCTAAACATAGAAAGAGATATGCAGAAATCAGAAAGAAAACTGTCTTAGTCTATACCTTGAAATTCCCCATTTACTCAGGCATTTAATTTCTGGAAAATTCTCCAGAAATAAAAAAAAGAAAAGCTTGTCAATTTTATAGCCAGAAAGATCAATTTCAGATCATTCTCTCCTGACCAAAAAATTCAATTATGCAAAATCTTTGGGTCTATAAAAAATTCTTCATTAAATCTTCCTATTCTCTGGCTCCATTTCCATCCCTTCATCCCAGCAGATGACAGGAAATTGCTAAAATAGGTAACTTTTATAAAGATCACAATATGCTCTTCAATTAAAAATGCAGTTACAAAATTTCCCTTCCATCTTGAGAGAAGATTCAATTCATTTACATGGGCATTTATTTATTAACTACCTAAAAAACAAAATTATATATTGAGACTGTGCACATTAAACCCCAAGTAGATCATATAAGGCACCCACATTCTCAATCCCACAGCTATCATGATCACTAAATATGTACTGTATAAATTAGAAATTCATCCTTTACCTGTAAATGATCAAAAGGGGGATATTTCAAAACATGACTTTAATATTTACAGTTTTCTAGCAAATAGTATATATCATTTACTTAACCTGAAACTTACATTCATATGTAAAAGGCAATTGTTTTGGCTCCAATACTCACATGCTATAGAAAAAAACTTTATTGTTAGGTTTTTAATTTCTTTATTCTTAGAGTGGAAAAACAAATGACATAAACTTTATGTAGTTGATTCTAAGATTTTTTTTCACATATTAAACTTCTTAAAATCAACATTTCATTACCATCAATGTAAGAAAGGCCTGCCAAAGGCAAGTTAACACCCGGTCAGAAGAGAAAAAGGCAAGAATACGAACCAGAATCAGCTATGACACAGAAGTTGTCGTTTTTAGGCAGAAAATTTTAAATATATATAATTCACATGTGAAGTCACTAATAAAAAAATAGACAACATGCAATAACAGATGGGAAATATAAGCAGAAAGATGGAAACTCTAAAAATGAACCAAAGAAAATTTGAGAAATCAGAAAGATTCTAACAGAAATGAAACATGCTTTTGTTGGACCTTCTTAGGAAGAGAAGAGAGAAAATATACAAATTACCAATATCTGAGCCCTAACCATTTGACTCAGTGGTTAAAGCATCGGCCCACGGACTGCAGACTCCCAGGTTCGATTCCAGTCAAGGGCATGCACCTTGGTTGCAGGTTCAATCCTAGGCCCAGGCTGAGTCCATGTGGGAGGTAACCAATTGATGTGTCTCTCTCATATCATTGTTTCTCTCTCTCTCCCCCTCCCTTCCATTCTCTAAAAATCAATGGAAAAGTATCCTCTGGTGAGGATTAAAACAACAATAAAACAAGTACCAATATATGAGGTAAAATGAGGCCCTGCCCAGGTAGCTCAGCTGATTAGAGCATCATCTCCATATGCCAAGGTTGCAGGTTCTATCCCAGGTCAGGGCACATACAAGAATCAACCAATGAATGCATAAGTAAGTGAAACAATAAATCAATGTTTTTTCAATCTTTCTCTCTCTTTCCCCTTCTCTCTCTTTAAAATAAATAAATTAATTAAATAAGTGAAATATATATTTGGTTTTAGAGAGAAAGGAAGGGAGAGGGAGAGAGATAGAAACAAAAGAGAGGTCATTGATATTGATGTCATGGCAGTAAAAGGATAATAAAGAATACCATGAGCAACTAACTCTATGCCCACAAATTTTAATAACTTATTGTGGAATGGACAAATTTCTTGAAAGCCACAAATTACTAAAACTCCCACAGGAAAAATAATCATCTGGAATAGATATATACTGATAAAGAAATTGAATCAATAATCAGTAACACTCCAGGATCATTTTTTTCTAAATTTAAGTCCAGATATCAAAATATTTGTTTATAAAAATCTCAAACAATCTAAGTCTATGAGAAAATAAAAGTCAATTTATTTCTATGCATATAGTATATGCCATCATATGAATATATATTTAAAATTTTTGAATGTTATATTTTCAAGTTTCATTTAAAATCGAATATAGCTTTTTGCTATTAACCTTTTAAAAGCAATTTCTTATAAATTGACCAGTTGATTACTAATCAAAGGGAAGTCTGAGTCACTATTTGTATGTTAATTTTTTTAAAAAAACAAGTGAGAGTTGATTGAAAATCAGAATAGTTTTCCAGTACAGATTTATAGGTCCTGAATGTATTAATTTCCTATTACTACAATAACAAAATAGCATATAACTGCAAACTCTGTTGGTGACTTAAAACAACATAAATTTATTATCTTAAAGTTCTGAAATTCGAAGTGCAGCACCACCTCATTGGGTTAAAATTGACCTGTCAGCACACAAAATACCTTTCTGTAGGCCTTACAGGAAAAGCCACTTTCATGTTCACTCAGAATTCAGTTAACTCCATACGACTGTCCCGAGTTCTTCATTTCCTTCCTAGCTGTAAGCAGCCGGGTGCTTTTAGCATCTAGAGACTTCTATTGCAGCTCTCCACTTCTGAGAACTAGAAACAGGATATGGAGTCCTTCTCGTGTTGGCATTTCTCTTGCCTCTTCTTCCACTGTCACATCTCTCTGACCCACTCTTTTGGCTCCTTCCACTTCGAAGTATCCATGAGACCACATTAGCCCTGGATGATCCAGGATAACCTCCCTCTTTTAATGTCACCTGAGTAGCAACATTAATTCTATCCACAATCATAATGAGTCATAATAATGAATCATAATAAGGGTGATTTCTTTCCCAGGTTCTTGTCCAGATGGATTCGAAGAATGAAACCGTGGACAAAAGGTGGTAGATGAAAAGGGTAGATATTTATTGGAAGCAAATACAAACTCCCAGGTAGGGAGGGGGTCCCAAGTGATAACCCACTAAGCTCTTTTTTGCTAAGGTTTATAAAGGCTGTAGTTCTTTGCTCTTCATACTGCCTTCCAATTGGTAGAATGTCAGCTTCAAAGCTCAAACCCCACGTGGTACCCCCCTCTTCCTTTTCCCCTTCAGTGGTAGAATTCTCTGTCTCCTGTGAAAATCTGTTTTCCTCTTTCTCCCGTTTCTTGGCATTTCTCTATCCTCTGTGAAAGTTTGTTTCCTTTTCCTCCCCATACCCTGTGGCTTTTCCCTGTCTTCTGTGAATGGATGTCTTGTCTCCCCTTATCCTTGGCACCTCTTTTTTTTTTTTCTGTGAATGTATGCCTTTTGGCAGCTCCAAGCCCTCACCTATGTAGTCCTCCCCTAGGGACCCTCTTTATTCCTAAAACTCCCTAAACCTGCCTATTTTATCCCTAAAACTCCTTTCAATAATTCCCTTTTGTCATGCAATGTTAACATATTCACACATATAACACTAGAAATTAGAACGCAGACAGCTTTGGGGAACCATTGCTCTGTCTACCCATGAAGCTTTCCAATAAGACATCAAGAGTTCTTATTTCACCTTTCACAGAGACTGATTTTGATTGGGAAAATTAAAACAATGATTATAAAGTAGGATAAACTCATATTGGGAGACAGACCCAAACTTAGTGACCTTTGGGATTTGATGGTGCATACCTTTATGAAAGGCTTCTGCTGTCTTTAAATTTATTGCTTTCCTTACTTGTTAAGGAAGGAATATGGTACAAAGTAGGAAATTATTTAATTCTTTCCACACCAGCTTTTAGATGTGTTGTGTTGGAACTCTTCCCTCTGTGTCTGTATGATAAATCCAAACAGAACCATAAAATCATATTCAAGCATTAACAGTTTTATTTGTAGGTATTTCAATGCCTATTCTATGCAAATTTCAAATTTGCAATCTCATTCTTACCAAAACTTCTTTCTCTAGGATGCAGACACATTTCTCACCAAATGTGATAAACTTTGAGGTTCAATGTTTAATCAACTAACAATACTTAAGTGATTTTCATAATTGGCACTAAAATATAGCTTGTATAAGATACATTTATTTGATGTGTATAGCAAGCTAAATGTGTATAGAAAGCTATAAATCTATTTAGTGTTATTGCACCTGGCATATATTATACTGTGGCCATCAAGCACATAATTAATTATAAGAACACTGGAGTTCCATAATCTGAGTCACAATCTTGGCACGCTCTTTCTACTTCTATATCTGAGGGCAACTCTCTGAATATTCTTATACCTCAATTTCCTCAATTGTAAAATAGGGTAATGATATAGCCCAAGCCACAGGGTCATAGGGTATTATTGAAGTAATACATAAAAGGCATAGAAGAGTACATAAATAAAATATGCATTAATTGAACTCTAAGATTTTTGTCATATATGTATATAAAATCACTTACATTTTTTTTTCATTTTGTTTTGTTATTAAATGTTTTTATTGGTTTTAGAGAGAGAGGAAGAGAGAGGGAGAGAATCAGAACATAGATGAGAAACTATTGGCTGCTTCTTGTATACCCCTTACTGGGGATTGAGCCCACAACCCGGGCATGTGCCCTGACCAGGAATCCAACTGGTGACTTCTTGGTACATAGGTTGACACTCAACCACTGAACCACACTGGCTTAGCACACTTAAGTTTTTAATATGCTCAGAAGGTAGAGACTGGGCATTTAAGCCATATGCTTACTGAGGACTAATGCCGATAGAAAAATAAAACATAGCAGAGCTACAATATTTTATAACAATAAAATTTAAAACAATAGGAAATAATCACATACAAGAAAGACATTTTTATGAGTACTAAAAAACAGTTATCCTTGCAGTAAATATTGTTATTTGTAGTCTGCAATATTTAAAATTGCATATAACATGTAATACTAATCCTGCTATTTTTCATTCCAACCCTTAGAATAATTAAAAATATACTGAGGTAAGTTATGAAATGTAATGGAACTTAATAAACAACTATTTCCTATTCTTCCTTTGTAAAGTTTATTTTAAAGAATGTTTGTCCCAAATAAAAGGATTATACCAAAATCAATGAGTTCAAAGAAGGAAACAATAATGTAAAATATTTATCAATAGTTTAATGGGTCTTAGTATGAAACATTTATGAAAATTTCTTTTTAACATTAAAACTGTGGGAACCATATAAAATAGTAAAATGTGAATATTTTATGAACTCTTTACTTGCTTAATTTAATCTTTAATTAAATCCTTGTTGTTATGTTGTTTTTAGTGGAAAGCTAAAGTCGGACTAAGTAATAATAACATTACAAACCCACTGGGCTGGGAGCCTGGGACAGGACAGTAAGTGCAGGCTAAGCAATTTAAATTAATTTTGCAAGTAGAGAGGTGTTAAATCCCAGGCTATGATAAATCAAAAGTAAATGAGGGAATTGGTATGAACTTAAAGAAGCAGACCTTGGCTAAATACCCCTAGGGCTTTCAGAGTTTCTTTTATTAAATCAGTAAATCTATGGAAATAAAACTTGACTTACTCAGATATTATAGGAACTAACACTTTCTCGAAAGCTTTCAAAAACACTAATTACTAGCCTGACATTAGAATTATTTCTATGCAATCTCACTTATATGTGAAATCTAATGAACAAAGTAAACTGACAAACAAAATAGAAAAAGAGGCATGGGTACATGGAACAGACTGAGAGCTGTCAGAGGGGAGGGTGGAGGGAAGACTGGGTGAATGAAGGTGAAGGGATTAGCCAAAGGACACAGACACATAACCCATAGACACAGACAACAGTGTGATGATGGCCAAAGGGGAAGGGGGTCAGGGGCTGGGTGGAGGTGAGCAAAGAGGGGAAAATGGGGGAATCTATAATACTGTAATAAAAATAAAGTTAAAAATGACTATAAAATTACTATAATCAAAACAATATTTTATTGATATGTAAATAGGCAAATAAATAAATGAAATTAAGTAAAAAGCTGAAAGGAATCTTAATATATGGCAAAGATGGCATTTAATTTTTTAATGAATGGATTACTTAATGGCATCAGCACAACTGCCATCTATCCAGAAAAAATAAAATCATGCTATTTACATAAGCAAATTTCAGATGGATTTTAAAAGATTGTATCTATGCACACACAATACTTCATATTTATATTAAAATCAGCCCTTATAAGTAGACAGAATAAGGAATTGTCAGGTACATTATGAATATAGTAGTTTCAGGGGTAACAATGAAAATAGGAGGTAGTATTTATTGAGTGCCATATATATATATATATATATATATATATATATATATGCCAGATATTGTGAACATTATAAGCAACTAATAAATTATTTATTTTTCACTTTTATTGAATTTATTGGGGTGACATTGGTTTACAAAATTATACAGGTTTAAGGTGCACAATTCTACAACACATCATCTGTACACTGTATTTTGTGTTCACCACCCCAAGTCAATCTCTGTTCATCACCATGTATTTCCCTTATGCCCTACTCCAGTGTCCCCCTCCCCGCTCCTCCCAATCTTAGAAATCACCACACTGTTGTTAGTGTCCATGATTTTTTTCTCTCCTTTTGTTTTTGGCTGAATCCCTCCACACAACACCTCCCACTCAGCACCCCACGAGCAGCTGTCAGCCTACTCTCTATCTATGAATCTGGCTCTATTTAGTTGGTTAGTTCATTTTGTTCACTAGATTCCATATATGGTGTTTGTCTTCCTCTGACTGGCTTATTTCACTTAGCATAATGCTCTTCAGATCCATCCAGGCTTTCACAAAGGGTAAGATTTTCTTCTTTTTTATGGCCGAGTAGTATTCCATTGTGTAAATGTACCACAACTTTTAAATCTACTCGTCTACTGATGGGCACTTGGGCTGCTACCAAATCTTAGCTATTGTAAATAACACTGCAATGGACATAGGGCTGCATATATTCTTTCAAATTTGTGTTTTGGCTTCTTAGGGTAAATTCCCAGAAGTGGAATGGCTGGGTCATAAGGGAGCTCCATTTTTAATTTTTTTAGGTAACTTTATACTGCTTTCCACAGTGGCTATAGCATGCAACTCATAAGTTAAATGCCATTTTAACTTGTCACATGAAGGCTTAGGAAAAAAATGTAGCCTGCTCTAAATCATAGTGATCATGGTAGGATTCTAACTCACTTCCTTCTGAGACCACAGTCTGAGTTATTTTTAATAACAAATCAGATGTTCTATAACAAAAAAATTGTGATTCTTTAATTTTTTTCACTTTTTTTAAAAATGTATCTATTTTGATAAAAGCAAGTACATACAAATAAAGAAGCTTTATATAATCAAATGTCCAAAAGAAGTTTGTTTTCAAAAAAAAATTCTTGTGCTAATAGAATTTACTGAGCAGCAGGCTCTTGAGTCAAATATCATGTCTGAATTTTTAAAAGGATGATGTAACTTTATGAGCAATTATGCTGCTTGTAGCTCTGTAGATAAACTAAATGTAATTAGTCTTCATGCTTCAGGATATAAACTGAGAACCAGCATGGCTCCACTGCAATTGAATTCATTAGTTAAATGCTCTATTACTCATGTATCACATAAAATTATCAAAAAGTATAAATATAAGCAGTCTTACAGACAAAAATGTTCATTGAGACAATTTTAGTACATTTTTAATAAGCCTTTTCTATAAAGGCTTCAAGCATATGCGTGCTAAATTTCTTTATTGGTCGATTTTTACTCTCCAAACAAGACAAAGAAATGTTCTATAAAGTAACTCTTAATAGTGAAGGAAACCCAATGACATACCCCCCCCCCCAAAAAAAAAAAACCCACACCTGTCTATGGAGATTAACAGATAACAGAAATGGCAGTGTGTTTCAGAAGAGCAGCTCTGGAAGCTTGATAAGGGCAGTTGAAGAGGTGGGAGCAGTGGCTAAGCTTATTTCCTTTTTCAAATAGGATTTCACTACTCAGTTCATACTCCTTCAACAGCACATACTAAGTCATTGGAAGTTCACATCTGCCCTTTCTCAACTAAACTATCAGAAATGAAAATAATGCAGAAAAAATTTATTAGGAATGCATGTAAAAATTGAAAATAAGGGGATTTAAAAATGAAGTTGTAGAATTTTCCATTTAAAATTACTTAACAATCTGTTAAATAATCCAGATTTCATGTGTGGTATATAGATTAAGCTGAAAAAGATCATCTATTGGTTGTACTATTGCAAAAGACAGCAATGCTGCAATTTGTTGCAAAAAATTGCTATTTTGATTGAGAAATTCTACCTACCCTAAGTATATCAGTCTATCCTGATTTCATCAAAACGTAACCATGTCACCCTGACTGGGGAGTGACTGGGAAAATCCTATATAATAAGAGCCCAATATGCTAAGTGTCTGGTCGTCCATTCAACCAATCAAAGCACAATATGCTAATGATATGCTAAGGCCACTCAACTGCTTGCTATGACATGCACTGACCACCAGGGGGCAGATGCTCCAACCTGTTGGTTAGCTTGCTGCTGGGATCTGGCTGATCAGGACTGAGAGAGACAGGCCAGACATGCCTTGGAGGCCTCCCGTGGTCCCTCCCCAGTTGGCCAACCTTTCGCATCCTTCCCTGGCCCCAATCATGCACCATTGGGGTCCCTCGGCCTGGCCTGCACCCTCTTGCAATCCGGGACCCCTCGGGGGATGTCAGAGAGCTGGTTTCGGCCCAACGGCGGAACGACCGGTTGCTATGATGCACACTGACCACCAGGGGACAGACACTCAACGCAGGAGCTGCCCCCTGGTGATCAGTGCACTCCCACAGGGGGAGTGCTGCTCAGCCAGAAGCTGGGCTCACTGCTGGCGAGCTCAGTGGTGGTAGCGGGAGCCTCTCCCACCTCCGCAGCACGCTAAGGATGTCTGACTGCTGGCTTAGGTCCACTCCCTGGGGGGAAAAGGCCTAAGGCATCAGTTGGACATCCCCCCGAGGGCTACCGGATTGTGAGAGGGCGCAGGCTGGGCTGAGAGGCCTCTAGTATCATACAATTATGAATGTCACCCAGGGAGCATGGTTTACTTTTCTCAAGGATTGACTCTTTTTTAATATCTGCTTTGCTTTGGCCACCCTCCTGCCCCTCTTGTACAGTGCTTGTGATTATAATTTGTGTGAGTAGTAATTCCATCAATGCCAGCTACTTTACCATCTCTAGAATGCTCTTGCTATTTTTAAAAGAAATCAAACCCCCTAGTTGATTTATCACACATTCCTTTAATTCTTTCAAATTTGTAAATAGAAATCTTAGAATACTAGAGATAGATATTTTATCTACAAATATCTATGGGTTGACATTTATCTATATGGTAATCAATTCCTATGTTAAGAATAAGACTTATAATACATTAGAAATCATTTTTCTTATTTATTACATGCTTTAATAATTATTGAGCATTTAGTCTATGTCATATGCTGTGCTTTATGTTAGGGATGCACTGGTATTCAAAATAATTATGAGAAAAAACATCACATTTCATCACCATTTTCTCTCTCCATTCATGTTAGGTCATTCTTCCACCATTGATTAGATTGGAATTTTTTTTCTTGAAAACAAGTTAACAAACTACATGTTTTATGCCACTAATATTTACTCAAAATTAAGCTTTCATTGTTTAAATTAATTACCACAAAGGATTTTAAAAATGGTTGCATTTGAGAAATACAAAGATAGTGAGCATGTAAAACAATATAAATGATATTAGAGTCAGCTAAAGATTTTAATATAAGAAGAGACCTGTGTATAGATTTTTATAGTCCAGTGATTTTCCAGAATGAACAATAAATGGGCTGGAAAGTGATTTCTCCAATCATCTGTTAATAATTTTTCCCATTCCATTTATTTATCAGAGGTGGGAGAATGTAATGACATAAAACTCAGAATTGGATTTCAAACTATCTAGAATCAAAAACCTAGAGGAGCAGAGTTTCACCTTCATATATAGCATCTGGACATTATTATTGCAAATACACAATACATAAATGTACACATAAAATATACATTTTTTGTATAATTATAAATGTTTAAAAGACTATGATTTACATAGACACAGTCCCAGAGCCCTTCTGCTATAGTGTGAGTGGGGAAAGTCCTGTGACAAAGGGTGATTAACTCTCTCTAAAGCATGTTTCAGCAGAACAAATTCCCTTCAGTGTTTTGTGCCCACAAAAGCTTTCCACACACAAACAAATGCAGATCTCCCTGTAACAACCAAATGCCCCATTAAAAAAAATGAAGCACTGGAGTACTAAAGTCTGAATATTTATCTAATCCAAGATTAATGTATTGAACTACATACTACTCTCTTCAACACATTTTAGGGGTAAACGTTTCAGAGTGGAGTTTCCTGAATGGCCTATTTTACTTGCCAAAGGGAATAAAAATGGGAGGTTTATTTGTCTCCTTGAAAAGGTTATGAAACTATTTTGTAAAGACTTTCCCTTGGGGGCGTTGCAAAAACAACTGGGCCAATTCTATGTCAAAACACAATGAACAAAACATTTGAGAAAACCAGACTTTTTGAGCCAGCAGCTGGACTACCCGCAGGTCTCCTTAACAAGTGGACCAATTCCACCTGGAAATAGAATGAACACCAGATATAAAAAGATCAAGATTGTATGAACCAGCAGCTGTTCTACCTGCAGCAGTTAATCTTTCCTGGCAATCTGTTGGAGACACACATTCCACAGGCTAACAGGACTATGAACCTCTTTGCCCACTGCTGTGCCTCTGGGGACATGCTCAGTAACAGTATTTCCACAGGTGCTTGCAATGTGTCAACCATACCCTTCACATAAGGAAATAGCAACTTTTATTTCATTTTAGATGTAAAGAAGTGAATATTAATACCCAGCCTCACTAAAGGAATAGAAACCCATTTACTGTTTGTTTAACTTCTAATTTCACCAACAAGTTTCTGAGATATTTGAAAGTGTGCTAGCAATGATACTCACTAAAACATATATTCAGAACAATGCAATACCACAATGTGGTCTACAACTTAATTTTTAAAATCAAAGATTACATATAAAATGAGTCATAAGGAAGCTCATTGTGTCACAGTTATAAGTGATGTACAGATATTAGCTCATTTAATCAAGCACTTACAGGAAGAGGGATCATAATGATCAGGGATCTGAAACACTTAGAAGTAAATTATCCATGATATGTAATTCACAATTGGCAGAGCTGGGACTTAAACATACATTAGCTGGAAACAGAGGCCATGTTCTTGATAGCAATGCAATGCCATAGGGAGATGAACGTCCACTGGAAACATTTCCTTCAAAGAAATATAGACTAAAATATTCATAAATGCTTTGAATATTAAATACTATAAAATGTACACTGAGTGGCCAGATTATTATGATCTCTAAACGCATAATAATCTGGCCACTCAGTATATATATATTAGAGGCCCGGTGCATGAATTCGTGCATGGGTGGGGTCCGGCCAGCCTGGTGAGGGGGAAGAGACATGGGCAGTTGGCTGGCCTGCCTGCTAGTAGAACTCCTGGTCGAGGGGACAATTTGCATATTAGCCTTTTATTATATAGGATATACACTGAGTGGCCAGATTATTATGTGTTCAGAGATCATAATAATCTGGCCACTCAGTGTATAATCCACATCTTTACATAGTAACTATGATTATCAATTTATTTCTACATATTGTATAAAATATAAAAATTATAATATGTTTAAAATATTGATGACATGGAACAATTTTCTAAACATACTAAGTGCTCAAGAAACTTATGACAATTAAGATAGAATATGAAATGGACAAATTGACTGCTACTGCTCTCCATTTTTCCATTTCAAGCTGTCGTGTGTGATCTGTATGTAATATACACAGGTAGTCTAGTGGTATCCTAAATTGTTCAATTTGTGAGATATAATTTTGATCAACTCATATGACCACATATATAAGGATATTTTTATTTTTACATTAAGTGGCCAGTTTACATGATGAAATCCAATTATGCTTATCATCATGACCTTGTAATGAAATAGTACCATTATTGCGGTAGTTAAAATGATGTATACAGATTACATAGAAAAAAATGATTCTGATAAAATACTTTGATTTTAGGCTGATTTTATAAATGTTATATTTCTTGGCTTTGTATAAATGAGGCCATTATAAATAATCAGTAATATAGTCACAAATGATAAGAATATTCAGGCCACAGGATGGAGTTTTCTTCATGTCACTCTTAATTGATGATGATTTTATCTGGTTAGAGCTCACCTATTCCTGTAAAATCTAAAGATCTCATACTCTAAAGATAGACAAAACTAGATTTGAACTCAAGCTTCAGCAGTGTTTAGTTCAGGGGTGGGCAAACTTTTTGACTCGAGGGCCACAATGGGTTCTTAAACTGTACCGGTGGGCCGGAACAAAAGCATGGATGGAGTGTTTGTGTGAACTAATATAAATTCAAAGTAAAGGAGCGGAGGGGAGAGCAAGAGAACCCTCCACTCTTTCGGCTCCGCGGGCCGGATAGAACAGCCGAATGGGCCGGATCCGGCCCGCGGGCCATAGTTTGCCCACGGCTGGTTTAGTTGTATAGCCTAGGACATGCGAGATACTGCACTTAAATTTTCATTCTGATTATGGGGCTAAAAACAAAATCCATCTCCTACAACTATTATAAGTGTATATTAAATGTGATAAGACATAAAATACCTTTATGTCATGGACAAATACAGGGGTAGGCAACAGTACATTTATAGTTGTTCCTATGGAAAATAATACAGTAATAAATAAATAATAATACAAGAATAAACTCCTTCATTTACTCACAACTGTAAGCTTACTTTTGCCCACCCTTCATATTATACTGAGCCCACCAGAGTGACTAACCATCCCAATTTGCCCAAGGCCACCTTGGTTTAATCAATGAGATTTCTTAGTCCCAAACAAAGACAGTCAATCACCCTACACCACTCATATAAATACATATTATATATAAGTATCTTTATATTTTTGTGAACACAATAAAAAATTTAAATAAAAGGTAGACAAATTAGTAACATACAGTCTCTCAGTTATTCAAAACTCGACTTTTCTAGAATTCTAAGAGTCAATAATATCAAAAAGCAAGGAGAAAATAAGCCTCTTAGAAAACAAAACAGATGCTTCAAATTTCATGAGTACAGTTCATATGCTTTACTCATAGAAGAAGTGATCCTCAAATTATTCTATTCCCCAAACAAGTCTATTAAATCTTGTTATTAGTGTTGCAAACTAATAGAATAGAAGCAAGAACACAGGATGAAGAAAAGGGGCTGCTATGGACAGTCATCCTCAGAATTGAATTCCTAGATCTTCCTAAATGGAAGTAGTCTTCAAGCAGTAGTATAAAATGTTCAAGGCTCTTATAAAGATTATTATAATTAAAGATGCAATAATAGGAGGAATCATTCATGCAATTCAAATATTGAGCTGGCAGCTGAGTGGAATATCCTATCTAATAAAGAGGGAATATGCTAATTAACCATCACTCCATCACAAAGATGGCTGCACCCACAGCTGAGGCCAAGTTCCCATAAGGAGCCTTAATGAGCAATCAGCAGAGACCTGAGGCTACGCCCTCCCCCACCCCCGTGGGACTTGACAGGGGACCTCAGGCCATGTCCTCCACCTGGCAGGGTTTGACAGGGGACCTCAGGCCGCGCCCCACACCCAACGGGGCTTGACGGGGGACCTCAAGGTGTGCTTCCCATCCTGGTGCTGGGCTAGGGGACCTCAGGCTGCTCCCCCCCCCTAGTGCCAGGCCGGGGAACCTCAGGCCACGCCCCCCACTCGGCAGGGCTTGATGGGGACCTCAGGCCTCACCCCCTGCCCCGACACCTCCCCAGCACTGGGCCAGGGGACCTGAGGCTGCGCCCCCCTGCCTGGCAGGGCTTGACAGGGGACCTCAAGGTGTACCCCCATGCTGGGTCGGGGGAACTCAGGCCATGCCCCCTGCCCAGCGGGGCTTGACAGGGGACCTGAGGCTGCACCCCCCTGCCAGTGGGGCTTGATGGGGGACCTGAGGCTATGCCCCCCTCCCAGTGCCAGTCCACAGGACCTGAGGCTGTGCCCCCCCCCCCCGCCCAGCAGGGCTTAACAGGGGACCTCAGGCCATGCCCCCACCCAGCGGGGCTTGACAGGGGATCTCAGGCCGTGTCCCCCACCTGGCGGGGCTTGACAGGGGACTTCAAGGCATGCCCCCTGCCCCGGTCTGGGCTGGGGGACCTCAGGCCACGCCCCCCATCCTGGCACCAGGCCAAGGGACCTGAGGCTATGTCCCCTGCCCAGTGGGGCTTGACAAGGGTGGGACTGGCGAGGTCTGGATCTAGCCCAATGGGGGTGGGAGGTGGCTGGGTCTGGGTCTCCTGCGATTTTGAGGCGCATGTGGGTGGGTGGGGACTTGACTCTGTGTCCCATGATGTGCCCCAGACTCTGACAGGAGGAAGGTTTTCATATACATTTTACTAATTTTCTTTCATCTCTGACACTTCTATTATAGAGAAAGGGCAAATAGCAATATTAAATTATTTCCTCTAATTAATCCCCTTTTAATGTGCTCGAATTTCGTGCACCGGGCCACTAGTAGAAACATAAGTAAACATGAGCAAATTTAGTCATTTATTGGAGAAAGGAATAGGGCACAACAAAAGTAAATGTAGAAAATTGACAATATGGAAAGGGAGAAGATGGTGGCCAGCAAGAGGGCAGTGAGGAAGAGTGTGAGAGAGTGAGGGAGCAAAAGGGGAGTGTGTGAACATGAGGGGTGTGTGTGTGTGTGTGTGTGTGTGTATGTGTGTGTGTGTGTGTAACAGTTAGATCCTGCAAGACTTTCAGGGGCTGGCAGACCAGGCTCTCTTGGATGGGGAGTCCCCGCTACCACTGTGGGCACTCCTGGGAGGCCAGTGCTGGCACAGAAACCATGCTATCTTTAAAGGCAGAGATTCTGTGACTAAGAGCCCAGCCTCACCACCACCCTGACTGGCCTCAGACGAAAACTGAGACCCTACAGCCACTCTGAACAAAGACCTGCTACCACAGCTGCAGATTCATGGGCACTGACTCCACCCATACCGGTCTCAGGCTACTGTGAGTCCTGGAGTGTGTTCCCTTCCCACCTACCCGCCGCGGCAACACAGGTCCCATGCATCCCGAGCTGGCCTCTGACTTTCGGTGTGCATGATGCTCCTGCCAAGCCCGCCACCGCAGCTCAGGCCCCATACAACTGGGCGCCTGGACCCTTCAGCAACAGCAGAAATGGGGAGACAAAAAAGCAATCCCCAAAGGAAAGAAAAGGAGGAATCGCCCCCCCCCCCCCGCACCACCAAAAAAAAAAAAAAGGAAGTAAATGAAACGGAGGCATGCAATGTGTCAGAAAAAGAATTCAGAACAATGGTCATACAGTTCATAAACTGGATGCACAAGAAAATAAAAAACCTATGTAAGAACCAAAAAGAAATCAAAAGTGATAAAGCTACAATAAATAACACAATGGAAGGCTTTAACAATAGACTAAGAGAAGCGAAGGACCGAATTAGTGAGCTAGAAGGTAGGTTGGAGGAACAAGCCCAATCTGAACAACAATTGGAGAAAAAAATTAGAAAGCAGGAGAGTCTAAGAGAATTTTGGGACAACATGAAATGAAGTAACATACATATAATAGGGGTGCCAGAAGGACAAGAAGAGCAGCAAGGATTAGAGAACCTATTAGAAGAAATAAAGACAGAAAACTTCCCTGATACGGGGAAGAAAAAAGTCACCTAAGCACAGAGAGTCCCAAACAAGATGAACCCCAAAATACCCACACCAAGACACATCATAATTAAAATGACAAATGTTAACGACAAAGCAAGAATCTTAAAGGCTGCAAAAGAGACAGAGAGTTACTTACAAAAGATCCCCCATTAGATTATCAAATGATTTCTCAACAGAAACACATCAGGCCAGAAGAGAATGGAATTAAGTATAAAAGTAATGGAAACCAAGGTACTGAATCCAAGAATGCTCTATCCAGCAAGGCTAGCATTCAAAATTGAAGGGGAAATCAGGAGCTTTACAGACAAAAAAAGGCTAAGACAGTTTATCATTACCAAGCCAGCAATGCAAGAAATGCTAAAGGGACTGCTGTATAAAGAAGAAAAAGAAAGGGAAGAAGGAACACAGGCACCAAAAATATATATGGCTACAAACAAGTACCTATCAATAATAACTTTAAATGTAAATGGACCAAATGCTCCAATCAAAAGACACTGAGTGGCTGAATGGATAAGAAAACATGACCCATCTATATGCTGTCTACAAGAGAACTATCTCAGAACAAAAGACTCACACAGACTGAAAATGAAGGGATGGAAAAATATCTTTCAGGCAAATGGAAATAAAAAAGCTGGGGTAGCAATACTTCTATCTGACAACATAGGCCTCAAAGTAAAGGCCATAACAAGAGATAAGGAAGGCCACTTCATAATTCTAAAGGAATCAAAACAAGAGGATATAACTCTGGTAAACATATATGCACCCAATACAGGAGCACCCAAATACATAAAAAAAAAAAAAAAAATTCTGGAAGATATCAAGGGAGAGATTGACAGCAATACAATCATAGTAGGGGACTTTAATACTCCACAGAAATCACTGGATAAGTCCTCTAGACAACAAATCAGCAAAGAAACAGCAATTCTAAATGACTCACTAGATCAGATGGACTTAATTGACATTTCATAACATTTCACCCCAAAGCTATGGAATACACATTCTTCTCAGGTGCACATGGGACATTTTCAAAGATAGACCACATATTGGGACACAGGGAAAGTCTCTCCAAATTCAAGAAGGTTGAAATCATATCAAGCATCTTCTCAGACCACAACGGCATAATATTAGAAATCAACTACAATAAAAACAATAAAAAAATCCAAAGACTTGGGGGCTGAATAGCATGCTATTAAACAATGACTGGGTTTACCAAAGAGATCAAAGAAGAAATTAAAAAGGTCCTGGAAATGAATGAAAATGAAAACACAACAATCTAAAACCTATGGGACACAGTGAAAGCAGTTCTGAGAGGGAAGTTCATAGCATTACAGGCCTACCTCAAAAAAACAAGAAAAACTGGCAATAAATTATCTAACTCTACAAGCTAAAGAATTAGAAAGAGAGCAACAAGAAAAACCCAGCATAAGCAGAAGGAAGGAGATAATAAAGACCAGAGCAGAAATAAATAAAATAGAAACAAAAAACAAAACAAAACAAAACAAAAAAACAATACAAAAGATCAGTGAAAACAAGAGCTGGTTCTTTGAAAGGATAAATATGATTGATGAACTCTAGCCAGGCTCAAACAAGAAGCAGAGAAAGAGGACCCAAATAAACAAAATCAGAAATGAAAGAGGCAAAATAACAACAGACTCATAGAAATACAAAGGATTGTAAAAAAAAAAATACTATGAACAACTCTATTCCAACAAACTAAACAACTTAGAGGAAATGGACATATTCCTAGAAAAATACGACCTTCCAAAACTCAATCTAGAAAAATCAAAAAATCTCAACAGACCCATAACTAAGGAGGAAATTGAAGCAGTCATCAAAAAGTTTCCAACAAACAAAAGCCTGGGGACAGATGGCTTCACAGGGGAGTTTTGCCAAACATTCAGAGAAGAACTAACACCTATCCTTCTCTGACTATTCTAAAAATTTCAAGAGGAAGGCACACTTCCAAGCTCTTTCTATAAAGCCAGCATTACCCTAATCCCAAAAACAGATAAGGACACTTCAAAGAAAGAGAATTACAGGCCAATATCTCTGATGAACATAGATGCTAAAATCCTCAACAAAATTCTAGCAAATCAGATCCAGCATTACATTAGAAAGAACATACACCATGACCAAGTGGGATTTATTCCAGGGATGCAAGGATGGTACAATGTCCACAAATCAATAAATGTGATATATCACATAAACAAATTGAGAGAAAAAAATCATATGAATTGTTGCAGAAAAGGCATTTGCCAAAATCCAACACCCTTTCCTGATAAAAACTCTCAGCAAAGTGGGAATTGAGGGGTCATACATCAACATAATAAAAGCCTTATATGACAAACCTATAGCCAACATCATACTCAGTGGGCAAAAACTAAAACCATTTCCCCTAAGAACAGGAACAAGACAGGGATGCCCACTTTCACCACTCCTGTTCAACACAGTACTGGAAGTGCTAGCCATAGCAATCTGAGAAGAAGAAATAAAAGGCATTCAAATTGGAAAAGAAGTAAAATTGTCATTATTCACAAATGACATGATATTGTACATAGAAAACCCTAAAGACTACATCAAAAAAAAAAAAAAACTACTAGAGCCCTAACTGGTTTGGCTCAGTGGATAGAGCGTCGGCCTGCGGACTGAAGGGTCCCAGGTTCGATTCCGGTCAAGGGCATGTACCTGGGTTGCGGGCACATCCCCAGTAGGGGGCGTGCAGGAGGCAGCTGATCAATGTCTCTCTCTCATCGATGTTTCTAACTTTCTATCCCTCTCTCTTCCTCTCTGTAAAAAAAAAAAAAAAATCAATAAAATTAAAAAAAAAACAAAAAACTACTAGAATTAATAAATTAATTCAGCAATATAGCAGGATACAAAATTAACACCCAGAAAACTATGGCTTTTTTATATACCAATAATGAACTCACAGAAAAAGAAAGTAAAAAGCAATCCAATTTACCATTGTGACAAAAAAATTAAGATACCTAGGAATAAATGTAACCAAGGAGGTAAAGAACCTGTATTAATAAAATTACAAGACACTGAAAAAAGAGATAGAGGAAAACATAAACAAATGGAAGAATATACCATGTTCATGGGTTGGTAGAATCAACATCATTAAAATGTCCATACTACCCAAAGCAATCTATATATTTAATGCAATCCCCATTAAAATACCAATGGCATACTTCAAAGACCTAGACAAAACTTTCCAAAACTTCATCTGGGATAAAAAAAAGACCCCGAATAGCTGCAGCAATCTTGAGAAAGATGAAGGGATCACAATACCAGATAACAAGATGTACTACAAAGCCACTGTTCTCAAAACTGTCTGGTACTGGCACAAGAACAGACATATAGACCAGTGGAACAGAACAGAGAACCCAGAAATCGGCCCAAGCCATTATACTCAATATTTGACAAAAGAGGCAAGAGCATACGATGGAGTCAAGACAGTCTATTCAATAAATGGTGTTGAGGAAATTGGACAGATACATGCAAAAAAATGAAACTAGACCACCAACTTACACCATACACAAAAATAAACTCAAAATGGATAAAGGACGTGAATGTAAGACAGGAAACCATAAAAATCTTAGAAGATGCCATAGGCAGCAAAATAGCAGACATTTGTCATAACAATATCTTTACTGATACAGTCCCTAGGGCAATGGTAACTAAGGAGAAAATAAACAAATGGGACTTCATCAAAATAAAAAGTTTCTGCACAGCAAAAGAAATCATCAACAAAACAACAAGAAAGCCCACTGCATGGGAGAACATATTTACCGATGTTATCTTGGATAAGAGTTTAATCTCTAAAATTTACAGGGAACTCATACAACTTAACAAAAGGAAGGTAAACAATCTAATAAAAAAATGGGCAAAAGACCTAAATAGACACTTTGAGAAAGAGGACATACAGAAGGCCAAGAGATGTATGAAAACATGCTCAAAGTCACTAATCATCCGAGAGATGCAAATCAAAACAACAATGAGATACCATCTCACTCCTGTCAGAATGACTATCACCAACAGATCAACAAATGACAAATGCTGGAGAGGATGCAGAGAAAATGGAACCCTCTTGCACTGCTGGTGGAAATACAGACTGGTGCAGGCACTCTGGAAATCAGTATGGCATTTCCTCAAAAAATTAAAAATGGCACTGCCATTTGACCCAGTAATCCCACTTCTAGGAATATATCAAAAGAAAACAGAAACACTCATCAGAAAGGATATATGCACCCCTATGTTCATAGCAGCACAATTTACAATAGCTAAGATTTGGAAACAGCCTAAGTGCCCATCAGCAGACAAGTGGATTAAAAAACTGTAGTACATCTACACAATGGAATACTACACTCTGTAAAAAAAGAAGGAATTCTTACCATTTGCAACAGCATGGATGGACATGGAGAGCATTATGCTAAGAGAAATAAGCCAGTCAGAGAAAGATAAATATTACATGATCTCACTCATTTGTGGAATATAATGAACAACATAAACTAATGAACAAAAATAGAACCAGAGTCATAGAAGCATCATACAGACTGTCCAACCTATGAGGGAAGGTGAGGGGTGAGGGAGTAAGAGATCAACCAAAGGACTTGTATACATGCATATGAGCTTAACCAAAGGACACAGATGGGGGGAGGGGCGGTGAGGGCATATGCTGGGGAGTGGGGGGCACCAGGGGAGGTCAATGGGGGAAAAAGAAGACTTACATAGTACCTTAAACAATAAAGAATTCAAATTTTTTAAAAAGTTGACAATATGTAGCATTATATTGACCTTTTCGTTTGGTATTGTTACAGAAAGATTGTATTCACTCATCTAACAAGCATTTATAATACAATATTGAAGAGACCTAATATCTCTGAGCATTCTACACTAGCAGGACAAAAAAATAATGAGCTAGATAATATTGAACAGGAAAAAGTGCTATAGAAGAAATAAAGTAGTCCAATAAAGAATGACTCAGGGGGCACTTAACATAAGGTGGTAGATGGTCAGAGCCTCTCTAAAGACATGTCGTTTGAGCTGAGATTTGAATAACGAGAATCAACCTGCTGTGAAACAATTCTGAGTAGTTTCCCAGTCCAGGGAAAGGCATGGCTGGAGGCCTTGAGGAAATGAAAGGTTTGGTCTGTGGAAGAGGAAAAGTGAAGAGACTACTGTGATTGGAGTGTGCTGATTAGGAGTGATGGTCATCTGAGATGCATTTTGGACAAGTAGATAGAGAGATGAGATCATATAGACCACGAGACCATGATAAGGTTGTAATAAGAAGTCAGTGGAGGATTTTAAGCAGAGAATCCAATTTACATGTTTATTAGTGTCCTAGGGCCAGTGTAATGAGACAGAAAATGTTAGGTAGATAGGGGTGGGAGGAGGAAGTTAAACCAGGAACCGAGATAGTCAGAGTTACTAAGACACCCCTACAGATCAACCTACAGGGGTGGGAAGGAAGGGTGCGAGAGAGAGATGCATGCACTTTAAAATGTACGGATATTACTAAGACAGACAGCATGCAGATAACCAATCACAAGGCAGTGACACTCTCCACCCCCTCCCTGCCCAGGGCACAATGGATGCCTGACATTCCTGCTGTGGGGGAACATCCCTTGTGATGCACTATTAGACTTTGATTAGCTTGGCTACTAAACCACTCCCAACTGTAACATGGAAAGGAAACTCTGGACTCTGGCCTGCTCCTGGAACCTGAGCTGCTCCTTTTCCTCAATAAACTTCAATTCCATTAATCACTTTTGTTTGTTTGTTTGTTTGCAACTCCATTATTCAATTTTTGGGAGACAAGAACTCGGACTCAAAACACCCACGTTATTTAGTTTCAGTAACAAAGTACTACAAATTGAGTAGCTGTTCTAACAGAAATGTTAGGTATAAATAAAAGTCTGTGCAAGTAGCTATTTGTCTCTATTGGTAACTGGGTTAGGGCAGTAGTTAAATAAACTCTCCTGTAATCCATTCAGCATTGTTATCAGGAGGTGGGGGCTTCTGGGGAAAGTCATAGGACATAGTCTCATGTCATTATAAATACACTAATAAATGTCCTTCCTGGTAGTAGACTAATATTGTCTAGGAGGAGGATTCTTATCTATGGTAAGTAAAAGTTCTTGCTTTTGGTAAATAAATTAAGATTCCATGGATTTATGGACAATGTCACATAAACTGGTATATAAAATGGACAAGTTTAATAAATTAAATGCTCCAAGAAGTGTCAGGTAATATTTCACATTCTTCACTTAGAGACTCATCTATTCTGGGCCAGAGCATGCATATCCAATGTAACAAAGGAAGGATCTGGGGAGACACCCTTGATTTACCTGTCCTCTCTCTGTGTTTTGGTCTTTTGATAGCTTGCGAATTTGAAATTATTATTAATGCTTGTTACTGGGTAAGATTTCTGGTTTAGTATGTGACTCTGACTTGCCGAATTTATCATTTTTATTAGGTAAGTAATCATTGTCATTCCAATCCTCTTCTGCTTTTACAAGATGGTTCCCTTTGAGCCTATCTTCACAGAGACTAAGAAATCTAAAATAGAAATGACACCTGCAGACCAGCATGTCACAGGCCCCACTAACTTATCATGATGGCTACTGCTGCTTAGGGCCAGACAAGCAAGGGTTATAAAGTAATTACCTTGTATATTTGAGATCACGGGCCTTGAAGAAATGTTCCCCTCTATTTCCATACTATTCTATACTATTTATTAATGTAGAAAATCTGTAATACATATTGGAAAGAGACTGGCGACCAAGGTAGAAATGACTAAATGTTTAAAACTGTTGGTGTTTAAGTGAAACAAGATATTAGAAAAATTGGAATGTTTTACAATATGCATTCCCTGAATGTCCCAGATAGTTAAGATTTCATTGTCCATACATTAAAGACAAATGCTAAAAAGGAGGACTCTATATCAATTATTTGGACATTAGTATCTAAAACACTCCGTATAAAGATGTCATGGGGAGGTGGTGTACAGCACGGGAATACAGTCAATAACATCATAATAATTTTGTACAGTGACAGATAGTTACTAGACTTATTATGGTGATCACATTGTAAAGTACATAAATGTTAAATCACTATGTTGTAGACCTACCTGAAACTAAATAATATTGTACATCAACTATACTTTAATAAAAAATACTTGATACAGAAAATTGGTATTTTCCAAGTCATAAGCATTGACATAAACCAGTATTTTTATTTATTTCAAGCATCCTTCCCATTTCTCTTTTCTTTAACTTTTCCCACCCCTCACCTGCCATGTCAACCACCAAGAGCTATTTGGTAAAGATGGCCTCAGTACAACACCAGAGGACAAGAGCAGCTTTCACCTTTGGAATATGCAAAAAGAAAAAAAATCCATTTTTTAATCAGTAACCCAAACATTACTTTAAGCATTTGGTACATGTAATAGCAATAAAATAAATGGTCACTTCAGTGTTTTCAAAATCACTCCAGACCTCACACTCTGCTATTCCTGTCCCTGGGGTGAATGAGATTAGGGGTCTGTTTTTGATCACCCATTAACATCTGCTGAGGTCTGACATATGCTAATACTGCCTGATTGCTGGCTTTTCCTCCTTTGCCCTGCCATCACCCACAAAGGGTAAAGTCCCATCTCAAAGCCACTGGCAGAGGCCAAATCGGTTATTGCTTTTGTGGCCTCTTATCACTTCTGAAAGACTTCTGGGTGCTTGCCTCTTGCGTTGACAAATTGATGTACCCTCTCCAAGGCCACTGGGCAAGCTGCTGCTTTTCCAGTCGATTCCACAGAAAATGCCATAGGGCTGTTTCTCAAAGCTGCTGGCACCAATTAAAGCCAGTTCTCTTCTATTGCTACAACATGCTGGCAAGGATGCTTCTGCTGCGCTACCCTCTACCAGGGAATTAGGGCAGAAGTCATCTCTATATATGCATTTCCTAAAATATACACTCTATTATACTCTGCACGCCAAAGCTCAGTTCGCAGTGATTTCCAACACTGTTAGATTCTATTATTTTTCTCTGGTGCCCCTTCCAGCCCAATCATAAAATCTTTACTAAGGGATAGAAAAATCTACCCATAAATCAGTAAAACATGGAGTTTATTTTTAAATAACTTTGACATTTAGAAAGTCAATATACTCTGGGAGATTAAAATTTTTAATTTGTAAAATACTTTTTTTTTAAATTTTGAAATACTATTTTAGAATTCAAAATGTGTTTTTCAGTCCTTTACACACTGCTAAGGTCACATTTCTCAGATAGCCCTTGGTGGTTAAAGTGGCATGTGAAGGGATGATAAGAATTAAGGAAGGAAAAAAGGGAAAAGAGTAATGGGATGAGTAATTGCATCAGTTTCAAGCTTTTTTTTGCCTTGCTGTGAAAAGAACCTTGGTGGTATAATTTTTGAGTCTTTTCAAATCCTTACATAAAAACAAGCAGAGCAAATAAGTAACAACATTAAAAAATCATGACCAACTCTTAATACTCTACCAGATGAAAAGGCATCTTCATGAACTGAAAAGCACCTGAATGGTGTCAGCATCTCTGCAGAAGAAAGCAAAGGACAGTAGCAAGGTATCTGATGAATCTGAGAGAGGAGAGCTCCAAAATAGTCAGCAGGCATTCACTGGAATCATGGTGAGACAGCTTCACAACAGTCAGCGAGAGGGTGCTTGCAAGGGGTCCGAGGTAAGGAACTACAGTAGCCATCTACCTATAAACTCTTGAAGCTGAACATGCAAAACCCCTTTTCAGGAAAGGGTTCTATATTGAGTAGAAAGTGCTAAGAGTAGAATCAAAGTTTAGTAGAAAAGTGATATTACAAAGTGAACATCCATATAAAAGTGGAGGAGATGATAGGAGCAGGAAATCTTAAAAATCAAGTGTCCATGCATTCGTTTACTGTACACACACAAAAGAAGAAGGTCTATGAAAGTGAAAGAGACACCCTAAAGCTCACTTTCCTTTAAAAATGTAGGGAAATCAAATTTATATAAAATTAAACAATAGAAAAGTATCAAGGATGTTATGGACAGAATTGTGTCCCCTCAAATTTTCTATGTTGAAGTGCTAACCCCCTCCCCTGCCCCGAATAACACAGAATGTGACCTTATTTGGAGATAGAATCTTTAGATAGGGAATCAATTCAAATGGAGGTCATCAGGATAGGCCCTAACCCAGTATGATTAGTGTCCATAAAAAGGAGAAATTTGGAGACAGACACACACAGGAGAAATACCATGTGAAGATTTAGGTTATGATACGTAGTGGTACTATTTGTAATGCTAGTCTAAGACTGTTGTGCACATAACATGGGTTAAATTTAATGAGAAATTATGGGATATTTTAATTCTTTCATCCACTATATTCTTTAGAACAAGAATTCTCAGTGTGGAAAAAAAGGACACATAGGTTTAATACAAAAGGTTAAAATTAAAACCATAGGCCTAAATTTAAATTGGAAGTATCAGAATGAACAGTGAAAACCATGGGAATCTCTAGCTTAAAATTCTGTTAGTACTGAAAAGAAACCAGGATCTCTTGAAGAAATGCTGATTTCAGGTCTGGGGCAAAAATATATGCTAACCCTGGAATATTTTAGTCATTCCAAGTACTGAGGAGGCTATCAAAGTCAAGTAGGGTCACATCTGTCAACTAGAGTGACACCAGATAAATAAACAGCAAACAACAGCAATTCAAAATATCTCCCACTGGCAAACGTATAAAATACAAATAAAATAAGTGTCATTGTTTGAAACTCATATTCATTTACATTTATGAATTAAAGATTATGTCAAAAAAGATAAAACTAATTGGTCAACTTTGGAGAATGATAGGGAATTAATTCATTATTTTGAAAACTGGTAAATATGAAGAAATTACAACTACTTTAGCCTATTTTTTGTATGTTAACTATATCACTGCATCATCAAATACTAGACAATGTTAATTATCTCCTTATGAAAAGCATTTCAACTAATAAATAAGAAGTTATTGAATTAGTATCACCATTTTGAAACCACCCAATGAATTCTTGGATATACTTAGCATTGACAATCAATAGCATCTCTAATGAAGGCAATTAGATATCATATAGCTCCTATTGCAAGAACATACCTCTAGCTATAATCTTGACAAAGAGATCTGACCAATCAGCAAAATCCAGACTGTTGGAAGATCAGTTATAAAGAAATAAAAGCAGTAAAGGGCTTACTTATAGGTATAAGAATATTTTTAAATATGTAGGATTTAGTGAACAACATAAACTGAACAAAAATAGATCCAGAGACAGAAGCATTGAACAGACGGTCAAATCTTGAGGGAAGGCAGGGGAGGGTTCGTGGGTAGGAAGAGATCAACCAATGAAATTGTATGCATATATGCATAACCCATGGACACAGAAAATAGGGTGGTGAAGGCCTAGGGTAGAGGGTGGGGGTGGGCTGGGAGAGGTCAATGAGGAAAAAAGGGAGACATATGTAATACTTTCAACAATAAAGATTTTAAAAAATAAGTAAAGAAAGAGTATGTTTCTATATACCAAAATTTAAAAACTAGGCAAGATTATGGTGACATAGAAATGTGTTTTTAGTGATAAAACTATAAGAAATTTTAAGAAAGTGGTTACTATTAAAGTCAGGATAATGGCTGCTGTTGGGAGAAGGAGTTTGAAATTGGGATGGAACACAGGAGGAGGTTCTAGGTGAATGACAAAGTTATGATTCTTGATCTGGGTGTAAATAAATTTTATTGGGGTTAGCCTTATGATAACTCATTAAGCGATACATTTGTTTACAAGGATTTGTCTATATATACACTTTATTTTATAATACAAAAGATAAACCATGTGGTAGACTAAAGAAAATTGATATTGAATATTTGTATTATATACTTAATTTTATTGGACAGGTTATCTCCATTATTGCCACAACCCTGCTCTTTTAAAATAATTAACTAACACAATAGACGGGGAATGGAAAGAAGGAGAGATCATGAAAACAGCATAGCAGCTATACCAAGCCTGAGTGCCCAGCTGATCCTTCACGTTAGGGAACAAAAACCCGCTGTTAGCGAACAAACAGGCTGACCAGGTAAGAGTTCTCTGATTATTTGTGGGGGATGACGGAAATAGAGAAACATCTCATTTTTTCTTAGCTTTTTAAACTATTGAAAGTTACTTGAAAATCCTATCTAAAGCTATTAAGATATTATACATCTCTAGAGCCAGAACTAGTTTGGGAGGTGGGAGTAAATGCATGCAGCTTCAAATAGCAATCTAGTTAAATATGTACAGAACCTTATGCCATCCTGTACCATGAAAGATGCTCACTAACACATCTGAATAGGCTTTCCAAAATAGCATGACATCTGCTCATCGTCTCAATTACTTAGTAAGGTAACTAAGGAGTCCGACTCTCTTAGAGTTCATTAGGATCTCAGGAAAAGTTCTTCCTCCTCAACATCTAGATGCCTTCAGACATTAGCACACCCATTCTCTTTACCACCTAGTGGTGTCTGAGAGGACAAATGAGGGAACATGTATCCACATCAAAACTTCTCTAACTAAATGAATGAACGAGTGGAAATATGAATGAATGAAAATCATTCTTGAAAACCATGCTACCTATTATAAGCTAATCATATAATGAGCACTTGTATTAGAAAGTGGTCTAAACATTTTACTTTTATTATTTCATTTAATGGACACAACACCATATGAGAAAGACTGTTTTGATTTCTGTGTTTGCATATAGAAAATTGAGTTAGAGAGAAGCCAAGTATCTTTCACAAAGTTACTTGGCTTATGAGAGAAAATACCTAGATTCCAAGTCAAGGTGTCTGGCTCCAGAGCAGCAATCCAGGAGCTCAATCCCATCATACACAGGTGACAGTGTCAGGTAGTCTATTGGTGACTGCTCTTTCTATTAAAATATGCACCCTGAGTCCGGCCAGTGTGGCTCAATGGTTGAGCATAGACCTATGAATCAGGAGGTCACAGTTTGATTCCCATCAGGGCACATGCCCAGGTTGTGGGCTCCATCCCCAAGGCGGGTTGTGCAGGAGGCAGCTGATCAATGATTCTCTCTCATCATTGATGTTTCTATTGCTCTCTCCCTCTCCCTTCCTCTTTGAAATCAATAAAAAAATATATTTTTAAAAATATGCACCCTGGCCCTAGCCGGTTTGGCTCAGTGGATAGAGCATCGGCCTGCAGACTGAAAGGTCCCAGGTTCGATTCCAGTCAAGGGCATCTACCTTGGTTGCGGGCACATCCCCAATAGGTGTGCAGGAGGCAGCCAATCGATGTTTCTCTCTCATCGATGTTTCTAACTCTCTATCCCTCTCCCTTTCTCTCTGTAAAAAATCAATACAATATATTTTTTTTAAAAAATATGCACCCTGAAAATATGCACCCTATTGTGTGGTGTTGTTTTTACTGCTGTTGTTCATTTTCTTTAGCTTTACTATATTTCTGATTATTATAAAGGAGGAATGTCTCCTCCCCACTCATATTCTTCCATTCCACATACAGAGAGCTCTATATATTTAGTTTCTTTTCTCTCTCTGGCCTTTTGCTTACTTACCTAATGTGACCAGTGTTATTCCTGCATCATTTGACCCAGCTGATAATTCTCTCTGCCTTTGTACACTTTTTTCACTTGGCTTCTAGGAATTCAAAGGCACCTCATGTTCTTGCTGTATGTTGGGTGCACCTTGTCATTAACCTCTGCTGGTTCCTCCCTTTTATCCTGTCTCTAAACAGGAATGTCTAAAGATGCAGTTCTACTTTTTTAAAACATATTTGCCAGATAATCCCATATCTTAAATGCCATCTACCAAGTCTGTCCAACTTTTATCTTTATCACATAACTCTCCCCACAATTTCACAATTATATGATCAAATATCTACTTGACACCTCCACGTGGATATCAAAAAGGTGCCTTAATTACCACATGTCCATAACTAAATTACTGATAACAGGTAACCACCATCTCTAAACAGATAACATGGACCGAGAAGGTGAATGGGTATCTTCAATCAAAAATTGAAGCTGTGGCCAGGGGGTAAGAGATGCTAAGAAAGAAAAATACATTTTAAAAATAATCTACTATTTTCAAATTACCAGACTGGCTAGAGACTGGAATTAAATCACCACTGTGATAACTCAAACACAACACCATGCTAACACTATGCAAGCCCCACTGGAGCAGCTCTTTGCAAATGCTGTGCAGTGCTTTAGTAAGTTATAGACCCTGAGCTGTGTTCCTGCAATCATAGCAGATGGTTATGCAAATGAAGTGCATGTACAAAGTCTTAGTAGTAAATTTAATTAATTATGAACTTATGAGATGGAATAATTTCAAGATGCTTTTCGTTTAAAGACCGTTTGAAAGGAATTCTCAAATATCCCAGGAAAATCAAAGAGGTTGTAGTCTGGTGGGCATTATGAAGACCTAGCATAGTTTCTTAAGGCAGTTTATTTATTAGGCTGTAATTAAGTTTGAGATGAAGGCATATTTTAATGAATCTTAACCATATTCAAATCCCAAAGGGTTAGGCAAATACATCAAATGGTTTCAGAGTGCAATAGGATTATCTCATAATTGTTTGTGTATCTCGAGAACTTGTTTATGACCATCACATGGCCATCAAAAACTAGAATAGGGCCAAACTTAATTCAAATTCCCTATAGTATCCAATTATTGGGGAACATAAAAATGAGGACTACTGATCAACGTACTAACTTAGGTTTCCATCGTGACAGAGAGAATTTTTTAATCCTTATTTTTTTATGGATTTGTTTGTTGCTTCTTTGTTTCCAACAAGATACCATTTCAAAGGCTATTAAGTAAAGGGTTCAGCACAGCTGAGTTCTGGTCCTATCAGTGTTAATGTCAGTGTGGTTCATAGCACTTCCTTAGCCTCTCTGGATCTCCGTTTTCGTATCTCTAAAATGAGGAAGAGAATTAGGTAACTGTTTAATAGAGTGCTGTGCTTTAGAATGTATTATTTACATGTGTAGTATCCTTTTAAACTGTGAGGGTATATAAATAATTGTATAAACCAATTTTCTTGTTAAACGTGTGTCATTTGATCTTGATTAGCACCCATGAAGACTATATGCTTCACTTTGAAGAAATAGTCAAGACATATTAGATTATTATCATATTAAAAGAGACAAAAAATGGAGACAGTTCATAAAAATTTAACAACTAGCAAATATTAGAAACTAGAACAAATAGCCTGATATGCCATATTAAAAGTTAAACGATTAATGTTCCACATATGAGTCATCAGGGTCAGAATTCCTATGTACTACTGACATAAAACTTTTACTTGAGCATTTAAAAATTATACATAAGCAATTTTTCATTTTTTAAACTTAGGGAAAAGAGTACAAAATCCATCTTTTAAAAAAATATTTTTTATTGATTTCAGAGAGGAATGGAAAGGGAGAGAGATAGAAACATCCTATCTAATAAAAGAGTAATATGCAGATTGACCATCACTCCAACACACAAGATGGCTGCCCCCATGTGGACACAAGATGGCCACCACAAGATGGACAGCAGGGGAGGGCAGTTAGGGGTGACCAGGCCTGCAGGGGAGGGCAGTTAGGGGTGACCAGGCCAGCAGGGGAGGGCAGTTAGGGGCAAACAGGCTGGCAGGGGAGCAGTTAGGCATCAATCAGGCTGGCAGGGGAGTGGTTAGGGGGTGATCAGTCTGACAGGCAGAAGCGGTTAGGGGCAATCAGGAAGGCAGGCAGGTGAGCATTTGGGAGCCAGCAGTCCTGGATTGCAAGAGGGATGTCGCCTGCCCGTTTAGGCCTGATCCTACCGGGGCAGTCGTACATCCCTTGAGGGGTCCCAGATTGGAGAGGGTGCAGACCGGGCTGAGGGACACACACCCCCGTGCACGAATTTCGTGCACCGGGCCTCTAGTCAATGATGAAAGAGAATCATTGATGGGCTGCCTCCCCTACGCTCCACACTGGGAATTGAGCCCGCAGCCCAGCATATGTCCTGACTGAGAATCGAACCTTGACCTCCTGGTTCATAGGTCAATGTTCAACCACTGAGCCACACTGGCCAAGCCAAAAATCCATCTTTTAATAAATATTAAATCTGCCATTTTTTAAAGTTTAGTGATATTGAATGCTGATGTGTACATTAATTTGCCTACAGTATGTGGCAGAAAGGAAAAATGATTTTATTGTCTCTTTTTGAGGTTATGAAACATGTATTTTTGTCATAGTATCACATTCAAGCCTACTTTCACTTAATAAAATTATTGGGTAAAGTAATGAAGAAAAAAAGAGAGATTAAAGATAAAATAACTATTCTGAATAATATTTAAAACAAAAGACAAAATAAAAATACAGTGAGGAAATGACTAAAAATGGAGGTCATGAGAGTGAAAAACAAGGGAAAGAGGAAAAATGTAGAGAGAGAAAAGACTGAGTAAATGTGGCAAAGAAAGAAAACTGTTTCAATGTGTCAAACATGATATCTCTGACAGTTTATTACTTCTAAAGTGTTAGAGTTTTCATGTATGGCTGTGAATTGTTTATGAAAGTCTAGATCTTTTAGTCAATATATCTCTAAAACAAAGCAAAATTTAATCTTTGCTAATTATGTGTGTTTTCAGTTTGGGCTTCATTTCTGGAAGAATTTTGTAATATATTTTTATTGACTTGAGAGAGAGGAAGGGAAAGGGAGACAGAGATAGAAACATGTTAGAGAGAGAAACACTGACTGGCTGCCTTCTGCATATCCCCTACTGGGGATGGAGCCCACAACCCGGGCATGTGCCCTGACCAGAATCTAACCGGTGACCGCATGTGCATGGGACAATGCTCAACCAACTGAGCCACACCAGCTAGAAATTTTTAAGTGAATGACATTTTTGCTCAACAGCAAATTTTTAATACTTTTATTGGAATTCACTGGAAAGATTGGCAGAAATGGCAAAACTTTGTATTGTAGATTAAGTTGGGATGCTATTATAGAGTGATCCAAATTCACAGTCAGTATAGTAAAAGCAAAACATAAACCATTCTGCACAGATCCAAAAGGAAATGAAAGCCGTTTGCCTTAGGCAAAGTATGCGAGGAAATGAGATAACTATTAACTGCTGCCACACTCTTTTAAGGCAAAATGATATGGCTTTCAAAAGTGTAGCATAAACATTTTGTAACTTTAGTGCCAGTGCATAGTATTTCCTATAAAGGAGTCTGTGATAAGAACAATAATCTCTGCCTGGCCGGTGGGGCTCAGTAGTTGAGCATCGACCTATAAACCTGGAGATCATGGTTCAATTCCCAGTCAGGGCATATGCCAGGGTTGCAGGCTCAATCCACAGTTGGGGGTTGGGGGGGGTGCAGGAGGCAGCTGATGAATGATATTCTCTCATTATTGATGTTTCTGTTTCTCCCTCTCCTCTCTGAAATCAATATAAATATGTGTTTTTTAAAAAGAACAATAATTCCTGATGATCATATAAGAAAAGCCTTCAGGTCTAATTTAGATATTAGCTGTCTAAAATTATTTATGTATTATAAAATATATTATAACAACTTTATATATTACATATAGTATAGTATAATTTACATATTATAATTATGTTTGATATTAAATAAATAAATGTTTGTAAAGTGCTTAGAAATATGTTAGCATATACTAAGTCCTATCTATTTATTAGATAGTGAGTATTCCCCTCTCATTACATATTCAACACACCTGAAGGAGAATTACTTTTTTTTAAAATATATTTTATTGATATTTTACAGAGAGGAAGGGAGAAGGATAGAGAGCTAGAAACATCGATAAGAGAGAAACATCGATCAGCTGCCTCCTGCACACCCCCTACTGGGGATGTGCCCGCAACCAAGGTACATGCCCTTGACCGGAATCGAACCCAGGACCCTTCAGTCCGCAGGCCGACGCTCTATCGACTGAGCCAAACTGGTTTTGGCTAAATCAAGACATAATATATTATGCTTCCAGTGAAAACATAAACCGTTAGAATAACTCTCTGAAAGATTTATACTTCAACTACAAAATGTAACACTGAAGTATTATGGCTTTCACTTTTTTTTTTTAATTTATATCCTGATATATATAAATAATCTTGAGTGCTAATAACAAGAGATCTGCAGTATAATTAGCTTGAAAATGCCTGTGATAGATATTGTGAGTGTTTTGACAATCAAATTTACATTTAAAATGAATTAGTTTGTCAATTATTGAGTAATATCTGACTACTAATTTTACACACAGATTTGGTTATGGAGTCAATTAAACATAAAGGCACATTTGTTTTCTCTTAAAATTTAATTACAAACTTAAAAAATTATCCTGGTTATGAAAGTATAGAACATGCACACTCATATACACACTTCAAATCCTTTAGGCAAAGCGTGATGTATACATGTGTTTATGAAATATATGTACATGCACACACACACACAAAAAAAATAAAGTAAATAAATAAATAAATAAATAAATAAATAAAATGAATGTATGGAAAAAAGAAAAGTAAAAGACATAAAAGGCATCCAAATCAAAAATCCCTTTCACCTATGTTGAGGTTCAGCCAACATCAGAACACTCCTGGACTTTTCTCATGCATCAGTTGTATAGAATCTAATGATTGAAGAGTCACACAAAACTTCTCAGAGTATATGTGTGCAAGACATATACTTTAATAATGTAAAGGACATGGTTGTATAGGAGAAAGCACAAGCAAGCAACAAGGGCCTGAGATCCTTCCAGATTTGACTCCCCAGGGTTCCTGCTCAGTCACACAGAATGTGTGCTTCATCTTCAAATTAAAAACCACCAGAAACACAAACACCAAAAGGACAAACATCAAAATGATAATGATTTGTTTCATCCAATAAGGTTTAGGTATTACTGAAAAGAAACATTTCAATTGAACAAACTTCTTTGTAATGCTAAACAATTTAGCAGCTCTTTAACCTCCTCCCAGCACCAAAATTCAAACTTTATGAAAACTATCAATACATTGATTCAATGCAATAATTATATAATTAATTATTAATCAAATATAGTTCCAAATCTGGCCAATCAGCTTCTATTGGAAGATACCTCATTGGAATTTTAATTCAATCTTCTGATATATTTGGTCATCTTTAGCAGTACTGTCATAAGTTTTGTTAAAATAAATCAAAATAACTGTGTCAGTTATAACAGTATTACATCAAATATAAATTATTATTTAGATTAAGATAATTAAAAATTATAATATTTTAAACTAAAAATTTTCTCAGTCTCCCCAACAAATAATGGCCTTACCCCACATACCAAATCTTTTGAATTGAAATATTGGTGGCCAAACCCTAGTTTATTTTGGATTTCAGTGTTCTTGTAAGCATAAGCATATGCCTTCTTTCATATTACAAGAGTACAATGCTTATCTTCCCCTATCAGTACAATCCTAATCAAGTTTAACAGGGTTTGAATTCTGATTAACTATCCTTGCAGCTACATTTTGTTTATGCATGAAATGTTGTTTCTTAAGAGAGCAACTACGCAAATCACATTCTCCAACCATAAATTTTTATACAATAGAGGACCACAGTCTCCCATAAGTTCATGCCTCATGCTTCTGCTGCCAAGGTCCTGGACCATTGTCCTCGAGCGAGCTCTATGTGCATCTAGATCATACTTAGAGGCCCTGGAGGGTCAGCACGTGTGTTCCTTCCCATCTCCATTCTTTGTTCTCTAACATGGTGTCTGATTATCAGTTAAGGGGGGTGTGTGTGTATGTGTGTGTGTGGGGGGGGCGGTATATCTGTGCTTAACCCTTTCTGCTAAAGTTTTGTTAGGTATACGAGACACTTGTTATGCCCCCTCCCCTTTTAAGAGGCCAATATAGGCTGATAAGTCCTTTTCTTCAGTATATCTCTTTAAAGGCAAATTTATCTTGTCCTAGGAATTCTAGATGTGTGCCAAGTTAGTCCATTTCTCTTAGAATAATATTTCAGTCAATATTGGTTTGCCCACTAAAACAATCATGAGCTTATTTCTTCACTACTAGTATATATTTATATATACATTAGAGGCCCGGTGCACGAAATTCGTGCATGGGGGCGGTGTCCCTCAGCCCAGCCTGAACCCTCTCCAATCTGAGACCCCTTGAGAGATGTCCGACTACCTGTTTAGGCCAGTAGGATTGGGCCTAAATGGGCAGTCGGACATCCCTCTCACAATCCAGGACTGCTGGCTCCCAACTGTTTGCCTGCCTGCCTTCCTGATTGCCCCTAACCGCTTCTGCCTGCCAGCCTGATTACCCCCTAACCACTCCCCTGCCAGCCTGATTAATGCCTAACTGCTCCTCTGCCAGCCTGATTGCCCCTAACTGCCCTCCCTTGCAGGCCTGGTCCCTCCCAACTGCCCTCCCCTCACCATCTTGTGGCGGTCATCTTGTGTCCACATGGGGGCAGCCATCTTTTGTGTTGGAGTGATGGTCAATTTGCATATTACTCTTTTATTAGATATGATGTATGCTTATAGACCTAAAATGTTGAGTTCCTCAAGATGGTGTAATCATACCAAATATGCAGGTTTGGAGAACTGAAATGTCTCATTAGACTTCTCAGACTACTCACATAAGGCTGTAATAAATGCAAAGGGCATGCCACAGCCACAGAAAGAAAGGACAGTCAACCATTAATGGCTGAAGAGGCTTCCATAAACAGCTTTCCAGAATCATTTCTCAATTGTAAAGATGCACTTCATCTTTTGATTATGGCCTATCAACAAATGTGTGAGAAATCATAGTTTCCTGAGGAAATGAGAAAAAATATCCAATGGCATCTTTTATATCCCATTGGTCATAGAGTCAAGATGGGCAGTGGAACTAGTGAAACAAGGTAAGCCATTAATCTACACATCTTTTTAAACAATATAAAAAGTCTATATTGTTTAAAGATGTATAGACATTGTGGGAGCACACCTAATTTACATATCAACTTAATTGGTAATAAATATTATATTTTTAATTTTATATGCATAACGTTTCTTTTATTTAACAGGTTTTGAAGTCAAATGAAAAAACAAACAGAAATACCATCAATTGAAAGTCTTTAAACCCTAACAGAGTGATGACTTTTTAAATCTTAATATTAATTCTAAGCAGTTTCCTTTGATATATTGCATTTTGCCTTTTATGCTTATCTGTATGTCTTTAATTGTTATAAAACTGAAATATCCTTGTGCACAGTGATTATTGCTCTCTTATTATTATTGTGCCTTTCCCTTAGAAGGAAATGAATAAGCCTATTAAGCTGAAATCCTACTCTGTTTTCTTAAGAAAATATTATGGATTTTGAATATTTATTATGGTCAGCAAGCCTGTTGGAGTTCACAACATAAATGACAATTAAACAGACTACTGACACAAATTTTTTTAAATTACATGATTATTAACTCTTTGTTCAGATTTATTGTTATAAATTGTTGTTTCAAATAGATGTCACCACCATTGAACAAATAACTAAAGGCAGCTTAAACACATATTTACAGATAGTTATACCTTAACATTTATAGAACAGAACATAATTTCACAAGATTTCCAATGTATTTTCAAATTCTAATCACTCATCAACTTGGAGATGTATGGCCATATAATTAAAACCTATATTTGTTTGCCAATCTTCAGAATCTGATCACATTATAGCTTCCATATTTGACATAGATAGGTTGCATTTGTTAACTGTATTTTATTATGTAGTTATTATTAATAGTAGTTTAATAAAATAATATTTTATTTAAATAAATATATTGCTAAAATTTGCTTTTTGCTATGCAGTAACCCAGTTTAATTATTTAAACGAATCCATCAAGTGTATCAGGAAAATGAGTAACTCCTTTGAATGTAACACAAATGTAGTAGCATGCCATTTCCAGCTCTCCTGAGCTAACAAGGCATCTCACAGCACTGTTCCAGTGGCAAAAGACCTATGAAGAGGGTCAAGATCATTGTGATCATTGTTTGACAAGGCAGAAAGCTTAAGGGGTTTGTTCTTTTTTATTGCCTACACTTTAAACTTTGGACCTGCCTTGTTTCTTTACTCTCAGTATGTTTTTCATTGCGAAATAAATAAATGAGTCCTAAGGGATGAGTCTCAGGAATTATATCTCCATGACCCTATTTTCCTGCAGGCAGTCTTGATTTCATAGCCGTTTCATTTCTCTCATTGTTTCCACAAATGCATCTCACACCAACACCTTTGCTTATGAGACAAAATGCAAATTGTTGTAAGCATAGATTTTAAGAAATTGAGAACAACTTCTAAAGTCTAAAATTAGTTATTTTCAAGTGTAATTAATTTTAGGTTTAAAGCTAGAGCACATTATAAAATAAACTAGGGGCCTGGTGCACGAAATTTGTGCACGGGGGAGGGGTCCCTCAGCCCAGCCTGCCCCCTCTCACATACTGGGAGCCCTCAGGGGATGTCCTACTGATGGCTTAGGCCCGCTCCCTGTTGGAGCAGTCTGTCCTCCCTTTGCGGGAGGCGACCGGGCTGATCAGGAAAAGGCACCAGCCCCATCACCCCGCTACTGCAGCCACTGCCAGTCACCGCAGCCACCAAGGTATTTTCATCAACATGGACTCCAGTCCCTTCATCATGAAAAAATGGCAACTTTCTTTAGGCATTTTCAATATGTGCCTTTCATAAGATATGACATTTCTTTCTTTATTTTTCTTTTTATCCTCACCTGAGGATATGTTTCCATTGATTTTTTCCCCTTCCCTCCGATTCCAGGCTTGGCCCCTTCCCAAGCCTACAGCCTCTGCCCTAGGCTGTAGGCTTGGGAAGGGGGCACCCCCGCCCCTCCGACCCCAAGGCTCAGCCCCTTCCCAAGCCTACAGCCTGTGCCCCAAGCTGTAGGCTTGGGAAGCGGGCATGCCCCGCCTCTCCAATGGCAGGCTCCGCCCCAGGCTGTAGGCTTGGGAAGCGGGCACTCCCCACCCCTCCAATGGCAGGCTCCACCCCAGGCTGTAGGCTTGGGAAGCGGGTACCCCCATCCCCCAAGCTTAAAGCCTCCGCAGGATGGCGGCTGGGAGTGACCTGGGTGCCGAGGAGGTTCCCGGGACCCAGGTATGTATGCAAATTAACCACCATCTTTATTGGGTTAATTTGCATACTCACTCTGATTGGCTGTGGGCGTAGCAGAGGTACGGTCAATTTACATGTTTCTCTATTATTAGGAAAGATGGTAAAAATATCATCCGACTCTTCACATGTGTGCTGGCCTTTAATGCTCATGTTCCAAAGATGTATAACATTTGAATGGCTTAGCAAAACACAACTTACCAAAAGGGAAATCAGTGAATAGAGCCTCTCCTTAATCCCTGTCCTCTTTCTTATCATAAAATTTAGGAAAATTACAATCTCAGATGTCCCTCCCTCTGCCTTTGTTTTTTCTTATTCTAAGATGAAGCAACAGAGTTGAACAGTGTCTGCCTTCTCTCCCTGGTGTTCATGCAGAATACCTCTTGATCCCTCTTAGAGTTCCAGAGTGAAAATTTCTTTTCTATAAGAAGACAGCATAACTGGATATCATATATGAAAGGTTTTATCACTATAAGGATATTTTTTTAATTCATCTTACTTTGTTTCAGTCTCAGTAAGGTTTACCTTACGACATGCCACCTTCTTCAGAAACCCTTTACAGCAAACATCCTAAAAATATATTCTGATTTCCCACATTGTTTCCCTATGCCCATACACTAGTTAGGTTTCAACTCACCTCATACAGCTGAAACTGTTCTTATTAAAGACAACTACAATATCCATACAATAACCTAATCTCATTTTTACGCACTGTCTCACTCAGAGTTTGAACAGGAGACAGAACACTATAAAATTAGTGTAATTCAAGGAAGGTTGAATGCGGGATTTATTTACAAACTGTAGGAAGACTCTAGAGAAACCACAGGAATAAAATAATGCCCAAGCTGTATTAATAGTGGAGCTGCTATTGACCTTAATTCTGGAACAACAAACGGAAGTAGCCTTTTCTAACCAGAAAGGAAAGAGTCCATCAGAGGAATCTACCTTGGGAGGGGCTGTGTCTTCCAGTGGAGGAATATAGCCAGCCTGAGGAAGGCCTTCAAGAAATGAGATAAGGAATAAATGCCTTTACTCTCTTCTCCCCATCAGATCACATGTTAGAGATTCCAGTTTGCTGAATTGACAAAAGCCAGAGATCAAGGAAGCTCTTAATTAGTCCACACATCTCTGCCTCCTGGGACAGTCTGCAGACAGGAGGATAGAGAGTGGATCAGGAAGTTTAAACAGAAGATATCATACATACACCCCCTCCTATTACCATACCTCTCAGAAGCATTCTGAGGAGTAGACCACTCCCTACTTCCTGAAATGCTTTCTTTACTTGTCCTCCATGCCAGATATCTTTCTAGGTTTCCTCTTAAGCCACTAACCACTCTTCTTCATCTCCTTCTCTACTCAAATTTTAGATATTGTAGTATTCCAGAGGTAAATATCAGGCCTCTCTTTCCAACTGACCCTATTATGTGACAGCTTTGTATATTAAAATTACTGGTGATGTGCAATTTATAGCTCCAACCTGAAACTCTTCATTAAAATACAACTAATATACTAAACCGACTTCTTGACACCTCCACTGGATGTATATCTAAGAAACTTCAGATTTAACATAGGGGGAAAAAAAGAACAATTTCCCCTCGCCTCCTCACACCCCTGCCCAAATTGTTACTTTCCTATCTTACCCATCTCTGTAAAAAGAGCCACCATCTATCTACTAGTTCAAGCCAAAAATCATGCTTACTTTTTTCTTTCCCTGCATGCATTGCAACCAATCCATTAGTAAATCATATGTGCTCTATCTCAAAAAGATATACCTCAGGTATTTTTTTTTCTCTCCATACATCACCATTTCTTGTGTAGATTTCAGAAATAGCTTCATAACAGATTTCTCTGCTTGCTTTTTTATCCCGTTCCACTCTCTATATAAAATGCCAAAGAACCCTAGAATGACCTTTAAAAAAAAAGCAAGTCAAATAATACCCCTGCTTGGAATGTGCCCAGACCTTTCCTTTGCATATGGACTCAAATCCAAATGTTTCCGCATGGCAAAAACTTCCTATGTGGCTTGCTGCCTGCTGAGCTCTTTAACCTAACCTATTCTTCTCCCAGTAGTTCTTTGTTCTCTTGTTTCACGGGCCTTCAGACTATTCCTTAACCAGAACGTTTGCTCTCACTGTTTATCCCAATTGATATCTTTGTATTGTCATCCCTACAGATCTTGCTCTATTACATCACTGCTCAAATATACCTCTTCCCTACAGCCTACTCTGATCACTCAAAGTTACCACTCAAGTCATATTGTTTCATTGTCTTTCTAACATTTATCAATATCTGCAATTTTCTTTTTGCTGTACATTTTTTCCTGTTTCCTCTCACTAAAATATCAATTCAATAAGATCAATGATTTTATCTGATATTTGTTAACAACTATAACCCCAGCATTTAGAATAAAGCATGGCTCATAGTAGATATTGATTTTGCTTGATGTGGAATGAATGAATTCTCTAGATTTAGTACTCAATTATAGACTCAAATAAGGGAGAACATGGGAATACTCTGAAAAGAAAAACCACAGGACGTAAGCAGGAAGGAATAATTAAAAATAGGCTTTTGTATTAGATGATCTGAAGGAGAATTCAGAAGAAAAAGGATGGGAACTGTGAAATGTGTCCTAAATTCCCTGTCTAGGTGGAAACTCTGAAGCCAGCAGAAGCTAGAAATAGATGCACATGGGAATTGTTTATCGCTTACAAGAACACAAAATTGGAAAATTTTAAGCATTTTAGAGAAGTGCAGAGTCCTCTGTTGCATTCCAGATGTCATGAGGCAAATGAGGCATTCCCTGTAGAGCAACTGAGGACTATTAAATGTGGCACAGGATGGATATCACAGAGCTGAATCCAACAGAGTCAAAAGCCATACTAGGTGAGCTAAGAACTGCAGCCAACAGAGGGCAAACACATGAATTTGATGAGCCACAGCCTTCAACAACAGGTGGCAGTACCTTGGCAAAAAAAAAAAAAAAAAAAAAAGAAGGCCGGGCTTATTCATCACTAGACTCATAGGAAAGAGAAGACCAGGCAACTTCTTGTCAGAGACTGGGGTAAGGCACCTAAACAATCACGCAACCTTGAGGCCCTTTTCACCTACTGCAATGAGAATATATGATTTTAACTGCAAAGGGCTTTCCTAGGCGCAATAATCCTGAATTCATGAGACACAATAACTTCTTTCTGCAATATATTTATGTAGCTTTAAGAAATTAGACAAGACACGAAATGGCATAGGTTATTCAGCAACAGTACAGAAATAGGTTCAGCATCTGAATATTTCCAAATCATTCTGTCCTAGGGATGTGCATGGTCAGAGGGTGATGATGATGATGTTTAGGTGTATTCAACCTCAGTTTAGGAAATTTAGATTTGGGCTTCTTATAGTTTTTAATCCTAGCTGGTATTCTCAGGAATGCATGACTTCTCCCCTATCTTGTTTAGGTGCATCCCATCAATACCAGTTAGTCATTACTTAATAGTCAATATTAATATTGATGTATAGATGCCTACTCTAGTACTCAGTTGTTGGCCAATTTCTCATTTACCTTGGATTCTGTATCCTTCTATAAATTTCATGATTAAATGTTGCAAGTGATATTTGACCAAAAATCTTTTGGCATTCTAGAAGATAGATGAGAGTAAAAAGAGTCAGCTATTTTAACCCTCCACTTCCCCCAAGTTCACTTACTGATCATTGGCAATATCCAATATTACTATTTCTCAACATTTTCTTAAAACTTGTATCAGAAAAACTTCTACAGGGGTTATCAAAGGTAGATTTACAGTTGTTCATATGGAAAATGATACAATAATTAACAAATAATAATACAAGAATAAACTGTTTCTTGCATACTCACAACTGTAAACCTACTTTTGCCTACCTATGTATTTAATTCATGATAAAAGATATACAAAAATACTATCAAACATTATCATTTGTATATAGTAAATATGAGGCCAATTCAGATTACCTACTCTGACATTACGATTATCTTCTGAGATAGCAATTGGTGGACATTGTCAAGGCCCACCTTAAAAAATCCTCAGAATTCCCACAAAGATTTACATTACTGCATTCTCTGAATTGGGGTGTTCTTAAGTGACCTATTATCCAGGACCCAATTTCCAAACTATACAATAAAGCCATTGACCAAAACCCAAACATTAACCTAGGAGTGAGTGCTTGATTTTTTTCTCCAATACCAGATGTACTTTCCTCATTTTTGATCATTGTGTAGACTTGTCTTTTCCTTCCTCGGCGAAAGTTACACCTTCTTCCAGACAAATAGCAGCAGACTTCTAAATGGCATGACATTTTTTACTTTGAGACTTTCATCAGTCAACCAGGCAGCTTGCTGCTCCATTTTAGCATGGAGAGTATTTAGGATTAATACTATTCATCAATATTAATTGGCCATTTTTCTGGAGATTCTACTGCCTGTCCCAAAACAGAGTTGTGACCTGCCAATGGTGATGGTAAATGGTGGCAAATTTCTGCAGTTCATTTCCATATTATTAGTGGGTTTTGCTGAAATAGTTTATCCTTATTGCAATGTCTCTCTAATATACCTATGACAGAAAAGATATTTTGGTTCTCAGCTTATGTAATGTCTCTCAGGAGTGATGTTTCATCAAAGCCCATTAGCAGGTTGTCATATGTCTCTCAAAGGAGCTATATCTATCCACTGCATCAGTAACTCATGAGCCCAAAATTTCAATAATCACTGCTGTGGGAGAGTGTTAAATTTCTACAGTAGACTCCATTCTCTATTTGTCTGCAAAGCAGTTACTTGCAAAATCATTTGTGCAATACTTAATGATGCTACTTGAATCAACCCACAGCATGTCTGCATATTGCCTGGACCACATTTCAATGTGTGATCTTATGTATCAGGGATAACAGGAGATTCAAGAAAATATCAAAAATTTTATGGGTCCAGCTAAACTCAACTTGCCTGATAATAAATCATGCATTTTTATTATGAGTAGGATGAAATGTCCATATGGTCCCAGACCAGGTTATTCATAAATTTAACTAGTGGGGGTGAGCCCCATCTTTTTAGCCTACTCTGATGATATGCATTGTCAGAACCCTTAAATATTTTATGACATCCTCTGAGAGAGAAACTCATGGCATATCATGATATCAATCAATGTAATGAATCAACTTATTTTGCCATTGATCAAATCTATATCTCCTCTCACTAGGTTGTGACATATTCCTGAAGTAACTTAATCGGAGGATGATAAATGCATACTGGCTTCCTTCAAAGATTGGCATAGAAAGAAAGGCTTGATCAAGTTTCTCAAAACATACCAGTAGACTTCCTGAAAACCAAAACTGTAAATGACTCACAGAGGCTACTTTATTCCAATCAAAAGGCTTTTTAAAATTAGTTTAAAAATAAAGGGAGCAGGGATCTTTAAAAAAAAAAAAAAAGGTTAACATCATAACATAAAGCACTGTAAGTGAAAAGTATTGGATTACTTATCCCTTTGATCCATTCATAATTATGTTCTCTGAGTTATACATGACTACTCCAATTGTCAATCCAATTCTCACTGTTTTTCACTTTCTCTTCAAATGCTTTTGATTAATTTCATATCTATCCCTAAAAATATAAATTACTCTTACATTTAATTGTTAATTTTTTTCACATATATTATCCTTTACTTTGTATTACTGAAAGTCCCATTCTTATTTTTAAATCATCAATTTTATTATTTACTGAAGTATAACATAAATAGTTCTTTAAATACATATGCTTATACAGCAAATAACTTATACACACATGTTATATCTACAATCTTAAAATTACAGTATAAAAAGAAGTGTTCAGAAGGTAAGTATAAAATCAATCAGCATTGTTTTTTGTAATTTTTTTAACTCTTACTCCAGCCTAGAAACATGTGAGATGAGTTCTGAGAGCTAGATAATAAATTTGGAGCTAAAATGTTAATATTCCTTATTACTTTGAAAAGCTATTATGCACTATTAAAATATAAATATGAATAAATATATACATTTTTGCATTAAAAAATAATGGCATAATTGTACATCAAATGAGAAATAATCCTAAGTTTCCTACAGAAGAAACTGGCTAGGAACACATCATTTACTCATAGTCACACAGAGCCCCAAAGAAGGAAAGAAGGAAGGAACGAAGGAACGAATGAACAAAGGAAAGAAAGAAAAGCACCCATGGGATAACTTCCTTCCTCACCCAATTCAGAAACCATAGGATTAATCGATATTAAAAAATACCCTCTCTGTTATTGACAAAATGTTTATACACTTCCAGAATTGTTATGTTGAAGCTTTAGCTCCCAATGTAATGGTGTAAATGGGATCATGTCATAAGGGGAGGCACCTTATGAGAAATGCCCTTATAAGAAGAGACCAGAGCTCTCTTTCTCCTTTCACCCACAAAGAAAAGATCATGTAAGTACCAAGTGAGAGAGCGGATACCTGCAAACCAAGAAGAGAGGCCTCAAAATGAAACCTGCCTTGCCATCACCTTGTTCTTGGATTTTCCAGCCTCAAGAACTAAACTTCTATGGTGCAAGCTTCCTAGTCTATAGTATATTGTTATGGTCACTCCAGTAGACTAAGACACTCCCAGAGATGACTATGTTCTGAGTTGTATCATTGCAGGCTAATGGTTTCTTTTATCTCTTTTAAATATGAGGCTGCTTCCCCCAGTATGAAAGTAAATGGGATGGAAGATGAGGTGATGATGATAATAGTGGCTTCTCTATCTGATTTTCATTATATATAATCTTATAATGAATAACAAAATGTGTGAAGTTTCTGGAACATCATGGACACTCCCTTTACCTCCCATGTAACTTTCTCTTTGAAAATGCTAAACCAATCCTCCCATAATTTTAATTTTTGTTTCTAAAACAAATTATGCCTCTCCTCATTTCCTTGACATATCCATACAACTACCTAAATACTCAGCTAATTAATACAAAAAATATTTTCCTCTCAGGTCAGCATAGAAAAGAAGTTTACAGAGGTACTCATTTTAAAAATCTGGTTTGCATTTTATAACAGATCAAGCAAAATATTTCCCTGATATCCTTAGACATATTAATATTTATCAGTCAAATTGGTAGAGGGAAGCTAGAAGTGAGAGATCAACTAGAAAAGTAAGGTATAAAAAAACTGGGGAATGAAAATCTGGGACACTGACCTGTGTTTCCTTTGTTTGCCCCTTTCTTCAGTGTGAATGTTTCTGCCCCAATTGAGGCAGAATGGCTTAGATGACCAACAACTACTCTGGTGACTTCTATGTATTACAAGGCCCCAAACTGGCACTGCAAACAGAAAGGCATTTTTAAATCTCTGCTCTTGCATTTCTCCTGAGCTTTATTACGTTTTATTTCCAATATCTCTGATGTGTTATATTTCATTACTAAGAATTATTTTATTTTACTATTATTATGTTGCATTATTTTTTCACCTTCTCCAAATATTGTAATATCTGGGCACATCTTATTGTTTAGAAAGATTTTTTGTCATCACACAAGCAACAAATTGCCTCCTAGCACTAACATCAGCCTTGTTCCATGAAGGCATATTTTTATTTTCATTTTTTTATTCCTCTAAAGGGGACAATATTCATGAAAAATAAAGTGAAAATCCCATTTGGGTCATAGCTTCAGATATAAAGAGATGTGAAGAGACAGAACGTGAGACCAACAGCAGGAAGTCCTTGTGTATCTTTTCATCTTTTAGCCTGTCAAAACCAGGCAAGTTTGTACTGCACACAATGTCTATAATTAAAGTTCTGGTTGCCACGAAGAGTTGCTGTGTCTGTTAAATAGATAATTACGACTACTTTACAATTCAAATCTGTGTTCAGTTACCTTGTGAAATCCAAATGAATGCTAATCTGACCTTGTGTTTCTAAAAGGCACTATACTTTTAAACACCTTTTACAAAGTTGTATTACTGAGGGTGACATACTTTCACATCTTCAAAAACAATTTACACATAAAACAAGCACTTCAAACTGCCACTCTGAACACACTAAAGAATTTCAACAAGCATAAAATTTCCCTCTCAAGCACTTAACATTTCCGCATGCTTCAGAGAGGGTCGCTTCCTCTACAGTAAACTTGGGTTTGTGAATTGGTGAGAATCTAGACGGAGAACAGATGGCACACTCAAATTGGGTAATTCAAGATCGTTTAATAAAGGTGGTGTTCTCAAGGGTGAAATGGGAAAACTGGCAGGGTTCAGTGCAGTTCCCTGGGCTGGCAAGTGCCGGAGCCTTACAACCTGTAGGTCTAAATGGACAAGGAGAGGAAGCAGCTATCAGATCCAGGACAGCGGGAGCGTGTGAAGAGGGTTGTAACAGGGCTGTAGCCTTCAATGAAGACATACACTCGATTCCCTGTGACCTGGCGAGAGGAAGTAAGATAATATATCCTCTCACTTCTGACTGCACTTTAATTGATGCCCTCATCAGGTCACACCCACTAGGAAACCACAGGGCTGAAGTGCACTTATGTGTTCTGTAGATGCCTACCTTCTGTGGCGCACAGAAGAACTAAGAAGGATAAAGAATAGAACTGGATTAGGAAAAGTAAAATACAAAGGACAATATATAGTCAATTTGTAAAGCAATTTCAGGTAATACATTACAAATCAATTTCCTATAGCATCATAATCCCAACATTTTTTAAAAGAAAAAGTTAATTTCAAAATTACCCTGGATCATTTATGCAAGGGACAATTTCTATACTATTTTAAAATGTAATTTACAAATATTGCCTCATCTACTATACATAAAAATGAAAAGGTAGAAGGTATTTTTAGCACACAGTGACTCAGAGAATTTCAACATATTGCTCTAGGCCACAGAACCAAGAAAGAAATAAAAAAAATCAATGCAGGATATAATAAAAAATATTGATATGTTTACTAGTGATGGATGATTACTAGAATTAGTGGGGTGATGATACTGTAAGGTATAAAATATCAAATGACTATGTTGTACACCTAAAACTAATATAACCAATGCAATATTTTATATCAACTATACTTAAATAAAAAATAATTTAAACAAAAAATAATGAAAGGGTGAATGCTATAAAATAAATGTTAGTCATATTGCTCTTACTATATGCCAGACATTGTCTTAAGCACGTTAAATGTATGAACTCATTCAATCCAGGCAACATCAATGAATTGAATCAGGCAACATTCAATCCAGGCAACATCAATGAATTGAACATTATTCTTATTATCCACATTTCACAGATTAGTACACTCAATCAGATAGCAAGCACCCTGTGCAAGGTCATACTACTAGGGTCATAATTCATTCTTAAGCCACTTGGTGTCAAAGTCTGTGCATTTAGATAAAAATTTTCATCAGGATTATGATTGCTAAGTGACTTCAGCAAGAAGTAAACATCACAGAAACAAATATTATGTTTGGATTCAAATGTTGGCTGTAAAATAAATAGAAAATAGATATATGTCAGTGTGATGTGAATGGAATCTTTCCAAATTGAATGTACATTAAATTTTATATATCCTATCAAGGGATCATTTAGAGATAATGTCAATAAAACGGTGTTTTGTCACAAGATAATAATCTCTGCTATTACATAACCATGAATGTGAAGTCAAGTTGTTTATTTTCAAGACAGGGAAATCAATCTCAGAATTATGTTCTCTAACAGTGATTTGGGTTCTATTACACAAAATGATGCCTGTTGATTTAATAATTTTGCTTGATGGATGTTTGAGAAGGAAAATGACAGATGTTCCCTGCACCATTGTGAACTAGAGGCATTCTGTCGGGTTAGAATATGCCTGCTGTATGCTTTGCCTAAGCAGAAATGGTCATCCATGAAAGTGATGAGGTTGTACCCCTGTTGTAATCTGCACCTTATGAATGAGATGATTTATGACCTGCTAAGGGTGCTGTGGTTTTTAAACTTTAGTGGTCAACTGTGTAGCCACAGGTCTGGGAGAGCAGGATACATACAGTACTTTAAAATTTGAGCTGACAGCAAAACCGCTACAGAAAAGTCTATTGCATTTGGTAATCGTTCCTATTCAACTTCCGTTTGAACTCCTGATGGAACTGTGGTAATTATTTACACGGGTCCCAAATAGGGAAACCTTTCAAAATTTCACTTAGCCTAGAGTGTACCCCAAAACAGCTAACTCCTAGAAAGACATAATAATACATATCTGTGAGAATATAATAAGTAGCACATTGTATTTTAATATTTGTAATTATTTTCCCAGTGTTTTCTGTATGTTTATTCATTACTCACTTCATGTTCCAGCTACTTGGAGACTTAGATATTTCTATACTGATTAACTGAGGAAATTGAGGAATAGAAAGAAAGAGTGAAAAGAGAAAATCAAAGAGTTAGGTATTCTGATTCCTGCTTATATACTTTTATTCAACTAGACCATGAAATCTTTCTTCTTTGAAAACTATCTGCTTTTAATGATATATGGCTTGCTATAGTTTAATCCTTTTTAAACAATTTTTGCTATATACAGAAAGTGTGATTTCAAATGCATTTCAAAGCTAAGTTACAAAGCCGATTTCACTGCAGATTATTTTCAAATACATGGATATTAATGTTTTAGTAAAACTAAATATATTCTTGATTAAGTAGTTAAAATTAATAATCAAGCTACAAAACTTTTGTTTATAAAATTTTAAGATAATTTTAAAAATAATGATGCTCGAAAACAGCATCCTCAGATTTGAAGTTAATAGCATCAAACTTTAAGCAGTACCCCGTAAGTGGCATGCCTCTTCCCACCCATCTTCTAACTGACTGAGGATTAAACAAGAGAACTGATGGATGGGAACCAAATATTCTCTGATGGGTCTGATGCTGTAGAATAGGGTTTATATATTCAAGCGTTGTCTTCCTGACACTAAACCTCAGATTTACACAAAAGCACTCACCCAATTATAGCAATACAAAAAAAGGAGGGAGCATTCCAGGTGGGAATTATCTCCTGTAAGGCTTAAGTGATGGATGAGGAGAGCTGGTACAGAGGATTCGTTCCAAGAGAAAAGAAAAGAAAGAACTGCAAATGACTTTGTTTCTCCTTTCAAACTCAAAGTATAATTCACTTCATCTCTCCTTAGGCCACGTAAGTAAGGAGGGCATAAAGACAGGATTATTGTGCTATTAAAGTTTCCTTTCCAGGAAGAAAACATGATCTTCCATTATCCATCACTATTCCAGCCATCTATACTCTTAATATTCTCTCTGTCAGAAAGAAGTTGCTCATAATTCTTCAACCTCAGCGTAGGAAATGTGATTTGCTGCATAACAAATCATTCCAAACCCCAGTAGCTTAAATCAACAATTATTTACTTTTCTCACCATTTTCCATGTTGACTGAACTGATCTCTCCCCATGGATTAGGTGTGATCAGGAAAGCCACACGGGATTACCTGGAAGGCTGAAGGAGGTCTCTTTCATTCTCTGGAGCCTTAGTGCTCTGGTCGTTTAGGGTGACTTTACTAGTATTCTCTACCACCTGGTCTCGCTCTACCAGCACGATGCCTCTACCTCCATAACCTTTATGAACGGTGTCTCCCTGTCTCCAGAAATAAAAGCCTGGACATCGTTATGACATGGCAACTAGACTGCGAGAGCAAATGTAGACATTTACAGGTCTTTAAAGGGCTGAACCCAGAACTACTTGCAAAATATCACTTTGGCCAGAATCTATTGCTGGAGGCAAGTCACAGTACAAAAGGAAAGTAAATAGATTCTACCTCTTGGAGGAAAGATATACAAACAGAGATAGGAGGAATTGTTGGCAGCCGAACTTGAAGGTAAGTTTCTACAAATCCCAAAGGAATTTTCCCCATGATTCCATTTTATGCCCAATCTTTTTCCCATCCCAGTCAGAAGATACCCAACCTCACAACAAAACACATTGCCCCTGTTCTTTCTGCATCCAGGCTTTCTTTCCCTGACTCCTCTGCTTTATCCAATATTCTAAATTGATTCCATTTGAGCTGAGAAGCCAGAGGTTACCAGGTTGTTGTGTGTATGGGACCATTCTTTGGAAGCAGATCTTTAGACCCTTTCCCCCTTCTAATGGATATGGCACTCCATCCTGTTTTGACAGATTATTCAACTTCGCCTGAAACTAACTTACTATTCTCAATAGATTGTTTTAGAGAAAAACTTTTTATTTAAATCTATTGTATAATCTTTTAATGTAATATTTACAAAAGAATGAGTTTTGTGTTTTCAGGAACAAAATATTTGGAGCTAGTTTGAAACTCTACAATTTTAATATTTTAGTCTTTATAATCACGGTTACCTTTTCAAATATATACGTTTATTCTGAATTATTTCATTAATGGATTCAAATTGGCAGTCATTAAGTAAACATAATTCTGGTGCTTACAACTTAAGTGAAACTAACTTGAAAGCAATGCCAGCATGTGACACCCAGAATGACAGTCTTCAGAGAAAGGTTGACATCCATATTGAGTGCATATGACGGATATTAATTTTTAATCTGTCTCCATAACTCTGAGGCCCACAATTATTATTTTTTAAGAAAATTAAGAGGGAACTGGCACACACAAAAAGCAGAGTCCCTGAAGGCAAAACAATAAAAAACAGTGACAACAACCACAAACAAATATTGAAGTCTCCTACAGTGACATTTTCCTGAATATAGAATTAATAATGGGCTGTGTGGCAAATCTGATACACAGCTTGACAGTAATATGGTTCTTGTGACTTCCAATAAAGTCACAAATCCAGCACATTCTAATGGGGAGGAAATGCTGAAGTGAACAGTTTTGAGTTCTGCTGCCTGGTCCTCTGATACCTGTCCCAGATTCTTAGTGCTAAATCATTTCTTATCTATCTTTAAGGATTTCAAATGGCTGCCTCTAATCTCGAAGTAGGAACTTCATATCAGTTTTCTCATTATCAACAATATCAGTTACCTGCACACAGCAAAAATTCAGAAGAGAGTGTTCTCTCTTCTGTTATGGTCTTCATTAGTTTCCTGCGGCTGCCATAGCAAAGTACCACAAACAGGGGAACTTCAAACAACAGACATTTATTGTCGCACAGACCTGGAGACTAGAAGTCTGAAATTAAGGTCCTTCTGATTGCTGTAAGGGAGATTCTGTTCCAGGACGACCTCTTGCTTAACTGGTAGCCTCAGTTGTCCCTTCGCTTGTAGATGGCATTCTCTCTACTTCACATTCTCTTCCCTATATGCATGTCTGTCTCATGTCTAAATTACCCCTTTATATCCAGGGGTGGGCAAGCTTTTTGACTCGAGGGCCACAATGGGTTCTTAAACTGGACCGGAGGGCCGGAACAAAAGCATGGATGGAGTGTTTGTGTGAACTAATATAAATTCAAAGTAAAGGAGCGGAGGGGAGAGCAAGAGAACCGGATAGAACAGCCGGATCTGGCCCGCGGGCCGTAGTTTGCCCACAGCTGGTATAGCCAGTCGTATTGGCCCACCCTAAGGATCTCATCTTAACTTAGTCATCTACAAAAACTCTATTTCCAAATAAGTCATATTTACAGGTACTGGGGGGTTAGGACTTCAACATGTTTGGCATGGACACAATTCAACTCATAACCATGATGAGTTCTGAGAAAGTCCAAACTCAGGCATAGCATGGGTGGGCTGTTAAGATCTGCTCTCTGCTTGTTTTCTTTTTTTTATATAATATATATTTTATTGATTTTTTACAGAGAGGAAGGGAGAGGGATAGAGAGCTAGAAACATCGATGAGACAGAAACATCGATCAGCTGCCTCCTGCACACCTCCCACTGGGGATGTGCCCACAACCAAGGTACATGCCCTCTGACTGGAATCGAACCCAAGACCCTTTAGTCTGCAGGCCGACGCTCTATCCACTGAGCCAAACCAGTTTTGGCTCTGCTTTTTTTCCTTAGGCATATCTTTAGCATACTCCACACTTCTATATACACCTAAGATTATTTCCCTGGCTATACATCACACCCTTTTGTGCTAATGTGACCTCTTGTTTTAAAAGTGTTGTTTACAGGCCAATTTAAACAAAAGTTTCTCTTGTGCCTCCCTAACTGTGATCTCTCCAGGTAGCTACATTGAAATAGTTATTTAACTTTTAAACTGTGAATTTCAACAGGATATTCACCTTGGTAGACTTTTCACTTGCCTGGAAACTCACCCCATCTTTCTCACCAGCACCTACCTGCTCACATTGTATTTTGTATGTTTGTTCTAGGTGAGCTCATTTTATAAATGTCCTTGAACCTCTGACCCATAATCAGTAAGAAATTTTAGTCAAGAATTTTAGAAATGATTCTGACCTAACTTGTAAGATGGAAAACTCATGACTTGCCACATATTTTATTATACAGAGCAACAGTTGGCAGACGATGGCCCATGGACCTGGTTTTATATGGCTCATGAACATGGTTTATACATGTTTAAACTGTTGAAAATTTAAGAAAATTCTCGACAATCAAAAGAACAGCATGGATGGACCTGGAGGGCATTATGCTAAGCGAAATAAGTCAGTCAGAGAACAATAAATATCACATGATCTCACTCATTTGTGGAATATAGTAAACAACATAAACTGATGAACAAAAACAGATCCAAAGACAGAAAAGCATCAATCAGACTGTCAAACCTCAGAGGGAAGGTAGGGGAGGGTGGGGGTAAGGGGGAGAGATCAACCAAAGGACTTGTGTGCATGCATATAAGCCTAACCAATGGACACAAGACACTGAGGGGTGAGAGTAAGGGCATGTGCCAGGGGGTAGGGGAGGCTGGGGGGAGGTCAATGGGGAAAAAAGGAGACATATGTATTACTACTTGTAATACTTTAAACAATAAAATAAAATTTAAAAAATATTTCATAGCAAGTAAAATTTCTATTAAACTATAATTGTAGTGTCCATGAATAAAGTTTCATCCAAACACAGCCACACTCATTCATTTCTGCTATAAATGAACAGCCTGGTTGTTTTCATGCTATAGCAGATCTGAAATGTCATAATAAACATATACTCACAAAACCTCAGATATTTACAATCTCTCCCTTTACAAAAATTGTCTGTTGACCCCTCTATAAAGTAACAAGATAAACTAGAACAGTGGTCGGCAAACTGCGGCTCGCGAGCCACGGTTTGCTGCTCTGTTGACTAATGAGTTTGCCGACCACTGAACTAGAAGATAGGAACAGTTAAGAGAGAAGAAAGAACAAGTTTGAGACCCTGAGTGAGACAGAGGGAGGAAGAGAGGTAAATAAAGCATATATGGACTGAAGAGTCTTGAGACATTATGTTATAATAATGTCCAATTCCTGTTGTTCCAAGGGTACAGCAACATTTGTAATCTTGAATTCCATGAAACATGCCAAGTGAATTATAAAAATCAAATTTGTTTATTACAATAAAGAGTGCCCTTACAAATGCACTTGTCTTTGTCCTACAGTTGACGATAAGCTCCTCACGGATATGGGCTAATAATGTATCTCAAGTACATTATTTAAATCACTAAATAAATACTTGTTGAATATATAAATACAGAAACAAATATATATTAGTTAAATTGAACTATAGAATTGGGGTGAGGGTCAGGGAGCTAAAGAGAATGAGGCCCCCTCATTCCTGAAGCACCCCTCTCTCTAAACTGTGCTAGGACGTGTTCCAGAAGATCACTCACATGGCTAAGTCCACGAGAGCCTCCAACAAACAAGCAAGCAAACAAACAATGCAGACGGTTGTTATCACTGCTGACACATTGCAATGCATTCCTGGCAACCCCCTTGGCACTGTGATGAGTCCCAGTGACAGTCTGGTTCTTGCTGTGCCTTTATATAAACTCTGCCTGAATGCTGCATTCTCTATGAAATCGAAGCCATTACTCATCCACCTTCCTACAGTAGGCTGTCTGCGACTCTGCAGACATAAATATTCTGAACAAGAGAACATGCAGTATTGTCACCATCACTGTAAGTGTGTTAATTTTGAACATGAAGTTGCTAGTCCTGGAAGTTCCTTTTTTTTTTAGAAAGAACTACATGCTGACCAAGAGTTGAGTTATCTCCATTGGCAACAAGAGCTTTAGATGCTTGAAGAGCTTCCCAAACCCATCCACCAAGCATGGAATTCTGTGTGGTTCCTAAACATTATCTCCCACTCAGTCATAAAGTATGATGTTGCCACCATTAAATTCTGCATAGGAATGCCACGCTGGTTGAGGGCAGCATAAACAAAGCAGGCATCGCCTGTAGCACAGGATGATTAAACCCCAGCCCCACATAACTAAAATCAAGGTCGGGCCCCACTGAGACTGATGGCACTATATTGCCCTATTATCTCACTCTTTCACAGCTTTACATAAACATTTCGGGGTATGGTTTTAGAGCCAAAAAGATCCTCCTTTAAAACCTGGATTACACTTTAACTATGTAAATTTGGGAAAGTTGTACAACTTTACTTAGCCTTAATTTGCCCTAATGAATGAGCAAATAATATGAAAGTCATAGAATTGATTAGAAATGCAGATTAAAACAGGTAGCAGAGTTCTTAGCACATAGTAATTAAATTTTTACATATACAAGAATACAGAAAGTCAGAGCCTTTCAAATTGCCCATCACAAATGTTCCTAAATATATTAGTATTATATTGGATTGTTTTAATAAAAATGTGACTTCAAAAGCCATGATGAGATTAGCATGGTTTTATTTGTGTGTGGTTTATTTTGTTCTGCTAGATACAGCATTCAAAAAGAGGAATTTAATAAGCAAGTGTGATGTTGTAAAATAAGAAACAGAGAGAATATACAGTGCCACGAGAAATAGTTCGAGAAATTCAAAAATATATAGGTTATTAAAGAGAAGTGGGTCGTGTTAGGTCATTTCAAATAATATCAAACAATGTCTCTGCGTGGCCCAGGGTGGTAGGACAAATAGTTGGAGGCTTAATAAGACATATGCATACTGTTTTCATTTTAATTATGGTAAAAATGTCAGTAAAATTGTGTCTGTAAATGAAAATGCAAATATTAATGTCTAAAGACAAATTCCGAACAACCGCTGTTCAAAGGCAATGCAGCGAGGCCAATGGCTGTGCTTTTCTTCGTATATTAAAAGTCAAGGTGAAAGTTCATGTGGCACCACATCAGTTTCTCAGCACTCTTTCCAGCGCCATTTACTTTCTTGCTCTGTTACTGTGCCCTTTTCTCCCCATGTACTAGCTGTCTCTCCTGCTTCATCTCACCTTCTTTCTTTCAACATTTTAAACTGCTATGACAACACTTAAAGATCGTGGAAGCCATAGAATCTGACTTGAACACTTAGCTGATATTACATTCTCTGAAGGTTCCCATAAGTAAAAAGTCCTAAAAGCCCTCAGTAAAGAAGTCGTTGAAAGACAGCCTTCCTGAAACCCAGAAAAGCAAAGTACAGTTGTTGTTTTCTTTTTATGAAACAGCTAATTATTAAAGTTTAAGTCCAGAAAATGTTCCACTCATTAGAGATTATTACAAGACACAGAATGTTTGAAAACGGCTTGTCCTAACAAGAGAAAGTAATAATCTTTAAGTGTTAGCAAGTTATTTTCATATTTATGGTACATTGTCATGTCATTACACCTTGAAACAACAACAAAATCTTATTAAGCGTAAGGAAAGCTAGCCTCATCTGAAATGCTACCTATTTTCATTGATTCACTAGTGTCTGTTACATTGTAAACTTGGATTTTATGTTAAAAACGTAGGCTAATTAAAATGTCAGCCTGGCCAGTGTGACTCAGTGGTTGAGGAGATCATGGTTCGATTCCCAATCAGGGCACATCCCTGAGTTGCTGCTCAATCTTCAGCTGGGGGCATGCAGGAAGCAGCCAATAGGTGATTCTCTCTCATCATTGATCTCTCTCTCTCTCTCTCTCTCTCTCTCTCTCTCTCTCTCTCTCTCTCTGTCTCTCGCCTTTCCTCTCTGAAGTAAATAAAAAACATATTTAAAAAAGTAAAAGTCAGGGAATTCATAGAAAATGTGCCAGTGTTGGCACCATGTTTTTGCAACATAAAGAGGAAATAAAATAATCAAGTTGCCAAAAATAATTTATCTGCATGAAAGTAAATGACCAGCTATACTAAAGATTTAAACATAATACAGATGCAAAGTATTGAAAGATATTCCTTTATGTTTGCTTATATATTTATCATTCAAATATATCTCTGCCTGAATAATTGCAGTTTACTAGTTTACCAAATACTAGTTTACCAAAGATGACACTCTCTACTGCATATATAAGTACTCTTTGTTTCTTGATTTCTATAATTCAGCTAATGGATCAAATCATTTTCTAATACTTAAGCTCAGTATCCAAGCTATCTTTTAATATCCCCAGTTATTCTTCTGCATTAAATTAATAACCTGATATTTACTGAGTGCCAAGCACCACATAGGAGAAACCAATAAGACAAATAAGGCCCTAACCGGTTTGGCTCAGTGATAGAGCATCGGCCTGCAGACTGAAGGGACCCAGGTTCAATTCCATTCAAGGGCACATCTGGGGAGTGTGCAGGAGGCAGCTGATCAATGTTTCTCTCTCATCGATGTTTCTAACTCTCTATCCCTCTCCCTTCCTCTCTGTAAAAACTCAATAGAATATATTTTTTAAAAAAAGACAAATAAGGACATAGATTTTTCAACTCTAGTATGGAAGACAATTGTTTAGACAATAAAAGTGTGATGCAGTTTCTGGCTCAGAGCTTCTTAAACCCTTGGGATTTCCTAAATTATGAGGGGGAAAAGGTGTCTTTTGTTATGATAATGTGGTGAGTTTTGAAAAGCACTTAAGGGCTGGGGTTGGTTGCCAGAGGAAACAACCATGTACTAATAACTAGAGAATTGGAACTTTTAGTTCACACTCCTCTCACATCTAAGGAGAATAGAGGAGCTGGAGATTGAATCAATGGCCAATGGCTAATGATTTAATCAATCGTGACTATATGATGAAGTCTCAATTAAAACCAAAGACAACAGGGTTCTGAGAGCTTCTGGTTGATGAACACGTGAAAATTTGGGGAGAGTAGCATGCCTGGAGAGGGCATAGATGCTTCATGCCCTTCCCACCTACCTTGCCCTATTCATCTCTTCTACCTGCTGTTCCTGAGTTATATCCTTTTATAATAAACCAGTGATCAACTACGTGAAATGTTTCTCTGATTCTGTGAGGGACTCTGGCAAATTAATCAAACCCAAAAAGGTGAGGACCCCATCTATAGCCAGTTGGTCAAAAGCCCAGGTTATCATGTGGGCTCATAACTGGTATATGAAGTAGCCTGGAGGGGCAGTCTTGTGGAACTGAGCTCTTAACCTGTGGAATCTGATGCTATACTGGGTAGGTATTGTCAGAACTGAGTTAAATTGAGTGGAAGACTCAGCCACCCTGCTGATGCCACAATTGCTTGTTCTCGTGGGGAAATCCCCCTCCCACATTGGAATCTGGTGCTCAGAACCACTTAGTTGATGACCAAGTTAGCCCAAGACACATGATCGTGTCAACAGAAGCAGAATTTTCTTTTGGACAAATTCAATCTCCGTTCATAAAAAAAAAAAAAAAAAAAAGACAGCAAAATCTCAGCACACTAAAGATACATAGGAGCCCTAACTGGTTTGGCTCAGTGGATAGAGCGTCAGCCTGTGGACTGAAAGGTCCCAGGTTTGATTCCGGTCAAGGGCATATACCTTGGTTGTGGGCACATCCCCAGTAGGAGGTGTGCAGGAGGCAGCTGATCGATGTTTCTCTCTCATCGATGTTTCTAACTCTCTATCCCTTTCCCTTCTTCTCTGTAAAAAATCAATAAAATATATTTAAAAAAAAAAGATACATAGGAACTTCCTCAGTCTGCTAAAGGCATCTGAATAACCTACAGCTCACATCAAACACTGATGAACTATTTAACACATTCCCTGTAAAACTGATGAAAAGGCAAGGACATGTTCATTCTTATACTTCTATTTGACTCTCATTCTCTCTGCCACCCTTCTGCACTCCTCCATGTCATTTCCTATCAACCTCAGGACAGCAAATAAAGTCCTGGCCCCATTATCTCCACAGAAAATATGAATGCACTTCTAAATCTATCATCTTTGCTAAGAACTTGAGCTGTTTTAAGGGTACATTATGATCATTATGATTAGAGTTGATTTATGTGGTTCTGAAAGTATTTATGCTTCCAACTTCAAATTATATATATGGTTACTACATCAGTCAGAAACTAGATGACAAAACAATAGTCTGTGAAAGTTGTGAAAGTGACTTCAGTTTTTCTGGAACCACATTGCTAAAGGCATGAAGCTTCCAGAAGAATAGAAGAGGTGCAGGCTAAGAATTTTATGAGCCTCGTGTTAATCTAAGAACTATTCACTGCAATTTTGTGCCGCTGTTTCCTCATTTTGTTAACTGATGTAAATATAAGGTTTTAATAAACAACAAATTAAGATGATGGTTAAGAAAGCAAATTTTACATTATATAGTGATTTTCTAAAATAAAATATAATACTAGAAAGAAATAGAGCATCCATTATCTTCTGTTAATAAAACAAGGGAAGCAAACTAATACTTAGGAAGGACTACAATGTGTCATACATTATGCCAGATATTTTACATATGCTGCTTTCTTAAATCGGAAAAAAAACAACACAACCCTAAGAAGTTGTTTTGATTTTTCCCAAATGAGGAAATGGAGGCTTAGACTAACCAATAATCCATGTTTTGATATTATGTTGCTTATGTTGCCACTAACATCAATGCTTAAGAATTTAAACTCTTAAGCCAGAGTTTACTAGTCAGCCAGCTTACTTATTAGCTGCGTCCAATGGAGACTCGGTTCCATCAGAACATGGAAATAATATTACACACTCGACTTAATGAAGGTGTTATAGAAGGAAATGTCATTAATGTGATTATCATAATCCCTACAGCATAATAAACACTCAAAAGATATTATATTTATCCTTATTAACATAATAATAAATATTCTTTTAAAAAAGAGAAATTTAAAATGCATAATACAAAGAGGAAGAGTGGAAAGTTCTGTCTTATATTTTTGAAAGTGACTGTCAGGCTTGGTATCGATTTCGGTCCCACTGGAAGTGCCATGCTCTTACCATTACTCTATCACATGCATCGAAGACCCTTTGAATCATCATAATAAAGGGCACTTTCATACAACTGTTAACTCCACTGAGGGCTTTCTTGTGGGTTTCATTTTCACAGAAAAGTAATTCCCAAGGGGGCAGGAAGGACACATTGAAAACACAATCTTTGGAAAAGTGACACCGAAGGACACCTTAGGAAACATAAGGGAAAATATTTATCAAAATTCCATGAGTGTTAATAAATGGGAAGGAGTGAGCTCCTATTAAAGAGCAACGTTAAGAAACTTGTCCCTGTCTTTTTTTGGACTCCACTGCACAGGTCTTACTTTGGCAGAAATGTCTCCAGAATTCTCCAGGGACTAACTAACTTTACCCAAACCGAACATTGCAAACAAGCATGCATTAAAGGAGAAGCTTTGTTTATGTTCAACATAAATAAGAGCTAAAACTAGCAATATAAGGCCTATCAAGGACAACATTCCAACTTCTAATCATTTGTATTAATTATTAGTAATTAGCATTTCCCAAGGCTTAGTTGTAATTGGCAAAGTTGTATTCATTAAACACCCGGAAAGGATAAGAATGAAAACATATTGAAAAACTATTTTTACCCTGGAAAAATTACATTCCAAGAGTCAAGAGAAATCATCTCTTCACAGCTTAGTTAAAAACCCAGGGAAATCAGGAAATTGGATGAAATCTGGATATACCTTTAAGATTTTGGTCAGGGTGGTTGATGCAGCCATAATACAAGTTTAAATGAAGATGGTTGCACGGTTTGACATGCATCAGGCAGAGACCTGCTACCAATGGCCAGGCTCATTTCCAGTAGAATTTAAGGAGTTCTGGCAGGCCAACTGAATTTATAAAATGGGAAATTAAAAAAAATAATAATAAAACATTCATCTGTCAGCATACGTCTGATTTGCAAAGTAATTGGCCATTATTTTGTAATTAGTGTCACTCACTGAAATAATGCTTTCACGGTGATTCTGCTTTTAGCCACATTTTCCCAGAGCATTTCCTTCAACCAGTTTTGCAAGTTATTGCTGAAATAGTCTCTTAATGTTAAATCAATCTGTCCATTAGTGATTGCCGGAGCCTACCCTCGCTTCTGTTCTACACTCATAAGCACTCAGGCAGTAGACATTTAACTGTATGGCCATGATGTTTCCCATCAGTCCAAAGCTTTTGGAAAGAGTGAGAGAGATACCCCTCAAATTTTGTTTCTCTTGTATCCCATCCATAAGAAGCAAATCTCAGCACCCTCTATTACGACATCTAATCTCGCTTTGCCCATCCTCAGCACCATTAATTAGCTCAGCTTTTACTATTACAGTTTCTATCTTTTTAAACTTTACTTACCCTATTTTTCCTTGTCAACTTCCTACAGAAATGACCATTTTATTATTAAATAAAGCGCTAAATTGTATTTGTATTTCAAATGATGGTTCAGGCTGCTATGGTTCCATGGGGACCAAAGATAGGGAGCTGATATGTAAGGTTTTGCAGAATGTGCCCTGACAAAGGCTGAGGGGATAAAAATAGCCTGAAATCCACTCCAGCTTCACAGGCAAACCTGAGCACTCTGGCTGAGAGCAGAGTCACACACACACACAAAAAAAAAGAAGAAAAAAAGGAAGAGATCCCTTATTCTTATTCACACAGTCTTGGGAAAGGGAGCTTTTACTACATTGTTTGCTGGCGTGTACAAATGTCAGTTGACATTGAGCAGGTAGCTAGTCATGTTTGGTGTTCCAATAAAAAGGGTTTAAAATCTCTCTCTTAGTTGAACAGTAAATGAAAGAACACTGACACTACAGAAAGAATGCTTAGTTTAGAGACAGTGTGCATATGAACACAAGCACAGCCATGAGCTGTAATACAGGAGAGAATGAAATCTCTCATTGAGGCATCAGTCAATTAAGACTCATGCTGAAAAACCATATGGGGTTTCAGAGCTCTGAAGAATAATGGCAGCTGCCTAAATCTCAATCTCTTCACACATTCCTGCAAAACCACACAGATGGAAAATCAGGGAGCAAATAAAACTAGTCTCTAAAATAACTTGGGATGGAGAATATTATACACTTAAGTTTATACATAAGTCAACAAATCACCATCCAAGTCTTGCAGAGCCATCTCCAAACACAATACCTAAGCAGTCAGGTAGAGGCTGTGTGGAAAAGAAGGGAGCTACTGGAAGCCTAGAGGTGGCAAAAACCCATAAAATCACATGAAAGAGAGGTGCCTCCCTAAAGGAGGGAAAATACTCAAAACATGGCCGCCACCCAGTGAGTTAGAGCAGTGCTAAGGAATTGAACAGAAAGGACGTGAACATGTGCACAATGAGAGTAACAGTCTCCCGAAGACAGTACTTTGATGGTGGGATTAAGGAAAGTACATTGACAGGAAGGCGTCTGATTATTGGAGAGTTGTTGAAGGAAAGAGAAAGCATATGGTGAAAATTGGGACTTTAGAAGAAAAAAGGAAAGTATGATCTTAAAAGCTGGATCTCCTCTTCCAAAAAATAGCAAGGTTTCAATCTTTTAACAATGAACAACATTGTCTCTCCAAATAAGGTACTTATGAACTAAGTGACTTTGTGAACCATGAAAATCTCTGGCCATAAATGCATGGAGATATTGTGACTACTGGATGAGAAAGAGAGATATTTTAAAAATAGGAAAAGGCAGGCAACATTCACATAAAGCTGTAAGAAAAAGAAAACAGAAAATGTAAATCAGAACATATATGAAAGTATATGCCCTGCTGGCATGGCTCAGTGGTTGAGCATCAACCTATGAACCAGGAGGTCACAGTTCGATTACAGTCAGGGCACATGCCCAGGTTTCAGGCTTGATCCCCTGTAGGGGATGTGCAGGAGGCAGCCGATCAATGATTCTCTTTCATCATTGATGTTTCTATCTCTCTCTCCCTCTCCCTTCCTCTCTGAAATCAATAGAAAACAAAACTTGTAAGTATATAAAAACACTGACAGGAACAAAAGATAAAAACAGGAAAATTTCAGTGCAGTACACACTTGGAAAAATTATTAAGCAAACATTTGCAGATATAAAGGAATAACTTCAATAAAAATTTTAGAAATTCAGGAAGCAGACAAAATAAGTCATGTGTGAAATAGCAGGTGAGCTTAGGAAAGAAACTGAAACAGAAAAAATATCACATGATTAATACTAAGAAGACCGATAACTGATGGACAAATATTTGTCAGAAAATAAGATACAGGGCATTCAGAAGAAATAAAAATAATCAAACAAAATAAAATAAAGATAGAATTTTTAAAAAATCAAAAATAAAGGATTAAAAATGAGCCAATAAAAATGTAGCTGAAGAACCGAAAAAAAAAAAAAAAGCAAAACTATGGAACAGAGCTAATAATAAAGCTATAATCTAAGAAAACTCTAGAAATTGATTCTTGATACATGCTCATTGAGCATTTTCCAAAGTAGTTTCATTTTATGAAGGAAATTAATTTATTGTATATAAAAGATTTCTTTTTTTCTTAATCTTTACATGCATAGCAAGAAATAGAGACCAACTCTAATAGTATCAGATGATTTTTCTACCCAAGAATCTGTTGGTTTACTTCAGGTTTAGGGAGAAAAGTGTTGTTACTCTAATACCTGATATTCAGTAACATTTTATGGTCTGTATTTTTCAGTTTACAAGAAACAACTTTATTGGGGTGCCAACTTAAATTACTCAGCCACAGTGGGTAGGAAGTAAGGTTATTTAAGATAGAAAATTTCTTGGGTTGAGATGCAAACATTTCTTTTCTTGTGAACTAGCTTGCTTTTGTCAACAGTTTCTCTTCAAAAGGAGTGTTTATTACAAGATGAAGAATCTTATCTAATAAAAGAATAATATGCAAATTAACCATCACTCCGCTACACCCACAAGCCACGCCAACCAGCCAATCAGGAGTGAATATGCAAATAAACCCAACCAAGATGGCTACGGCCACAGAGAGCAGGAGGGAGGCTTGGGTTTCCCCGGCGATGGAGGAAGCCAAGCTTTCTGCCTGCCCTTGCTGGCCTAGGCCTCCACTCAAGGCTACAAAGTTTCAATGATAGAAGATACATAAAACCAAACAGAAATGGCGGCAGCCACGGAGCTGGAAAGAGCAGGAGGCTAGGGTTGCCCCCAGTGATGGAGGAAGCCAAGCTTTCCACACACCCTGGCTGGCCTAGGCCTCCGCTTAAGGCTACAAAGTTTCAATTATAGAAGATACATAAATCCCAAAAGAAATGGCTGCTGCCATGGAGCAAGCAGAAGGCTTGGCTCCGCTCCAGGCAACAAAGTTTCAATTGTAGAAGATAAATAAACCCCAGATACCAGGACCTCCGCTTGGGTCACTGTGGGGCTTGGCCGACCTGCAAACCACCACAGGCCCCTCGCCCAGGCCACCCCACCCACGCCCCAAGGGAACCCCCAACCTGATCTGGGACACCCTTCAGGGCAAACCAGCTGGCCCCCACCCATGCACCAGGCCTCTATCCTATCTAATAAAAGAGTAATATGCAGATTGACCATCACTCCAACACACAAGATGGCTGCCCTATGTGGTCAAAGATCCTGCCCCCATGTGGACACAAGATGGCCACCACAAGATGGCCAGCAGGGGAGGGCAGTTGGGAGGGACCAGGCCTGCAAGGGAGGGCAGTTGGGGGCGATCAAGCCTGCAGGGGAGGGCAGTTAGGGGTGACCAAGCCGGCAGAGGAGGGAAGTTGAGGGTGACCAGGCCTGCAGGGAAAGACAGTTGGGAGGGACCCAGGCCTGCAGGGGAGAGCATTTGGGGGGGACCAGGCCTGCAGGGGAGGGCAGTTAGGGGTGACCAGGCCTGCAGGGGAGGACAGTAAGGGGTGACCAGGCCTGCAAGGAGGGCAGTTAGGGGAAAACAGGCTGGCAAGGGAGCAGTTAGGCATCAATCAGGCTGGCATGGGAGAGGTTAGGGGGTGATCAGGCTGGCAGGCAGAAGCGGTTAGGGGCAATCAGGAAGGTAGGCAGGCGTGCAGTTGGGAGCCAGCAGTCCTGGATTGTGAGAGGGATGTCTGACGGCCCGTTTAAGCGCAGTTGAACATCCCTCGAGGGGTCCCAGATTGGAGAGGGTGCAGGCTGGGCTGAGGGACACATCCCCTCCCACCCCCGTGCACGAATTTCATGCACCAGGCCTCTAGTAATTCAAATAAGTTTTACAATTAAGTAATTAGCTAATTCGTTTAGGATAACAGTGAAATGGGCAATTATAATCTAGTATTAGTTTAGTGAGCAATGAATGATCTGCTTAAGGCACCAAATGCATGCCAAATACAAAAGGGAAAAATAAAGCACATTTTATTATGTGTAGAAATAAAATTAGAAAATGCTGATGTATAGAAACCAAATGTAGAAAAATTTTATTTAAAACAGCAATTGTATCTCTGCCCCATACAGTGGGAGTAATCTTCAATTTAAAAGAAATAAATTAAAAGTATTGTTTTAAAATACTTGAAACAAAAAAAATAAATATTGATTAAAAACTGATTTTACATGTTTAAGTTGGAACTTTGAGGTTTAATGACACAGGTAGTGAAAGAAATTCTCCAAATTTCTAAAGTTTTACACAAAGATAAAAGAATATTCAGAAAAATTAAACATAGGCATATCAACTGAATTCCATGCCAGATATCATATTGAGTTAAGTTAATTGTAGACCCATTAAACATTTCTAATTATTTTGACAAATTCTAGAAGCATTAGAATGATATCAAAAGACTGGGGGATGTAGATAAATCTTCATAAATAGAAATGACTGATTAAAACCAGTGAAACAAAAATAGAAGTGATATGCATATAAATGAGATTAGGAAATGTCAGATCATTTAATGGTGGTTTAAAAAAAAACACATTTCTATACTACTATGTATGCATTTGATATGAAGGAAATGTATGAGAAACAGTAACATTATCATAGCAATGGTCATGCTACTAATTTTATGCTTGAACATGTCTCAATTATTTCATTCTCACATTAACACTTTGAGACTACTTATTCTTACCTTCACTTTACTAATAACAAGTTAATTACTTCATCTAATTACTCATGCTCTCTGGATAATATCTATCTATATAAAACCCTAATATGCAAATCAACCGAATGGTGGAACGACCGGTCACTATGACATGCACTGACCACCAGGGGGCAGATGCTCAATGCAGGATCTGCCCCCAGCCCACAGGCCCTGATCAGCGGCAGCAGTGAGGGGCGGGACCAGCGAGCAGGCAGCACCAGACCAATCAAAGTGGGTGCCAGCAGGGGCCCTCAGATCACCCCACAGTTGCCCCACAGATCAGCCCTGATCACAGGCCAGGCCTAGGGAACCTACCCAGGCACCAATTTCTTGCACCAGGCCTCTAGTATATTATGATCTAAGGTGTGCTGCAGATTTTGTACTTTCTTGTAAATGTTTTGTGTAATGTTTTGTAAATTCTGATTGGCTGTTGCTTCAGAATGCTTTTTATACCTTGCTTCGATATGCACGATTACAAATGCTTCTATGTTTTCCATAGAGACTATGATATGTATTGTCAACACCAACATATGGGCACCAGAGAAGGTTGCTTCAAATGCAAAGACATCTAAACAGACCCTCTTTAGAGATGAAGGAGTAGGGAATGGTTCTTTGAGAAAACGGAGGTTGTGTAATTACTCCATGTTTAACTCTGTTTGTCACACCAGACAGGCATTCCTTCTCCCCTAGGTGGCCCAGAAGGAAGCCACTTGGCAGATTTGCTTCAATGATGGGGCCCTGCCTGAAAGCATTCCACAAGAGTTTGTCCAATGGTGTAACATTAAATGAGCCACGGTAGTTTTTCTACTGCATTCATTATAAGTTCTAGAATCTTCGCTGAATTTTTAAAGTCCCCATAGAAATGTCTTTGAGAGTTGAGCTCTAAGGCAAGGGTATAGAAATATAGCTAACCGAGCCTAATGCTAATTATAGTAACAACAATAATAGTTAATACAATCTGGCAAACACTGTTCTAATTCATTTAATTTTTACAATAACTCTGTGTGATAAATACTATTTTGTTCCCATTTTATATATGAGGAAACTGAGGGGGGGGTAAGTAAAGGAGAATGATAATGCTTAATCATTTGTATTTTTGTATTATTAAATATATCTAATATTAGATAAAAATTCACAGCTACATACCATCTGTCCGTCATGTAATAAGCAATAGCTGTTTTGGCTGCTATTGATAATGTAACAAGGTTGTTAAAATGCACAGTTATTTCAAATAAATATATCCATTCAAAAGATTTATTAGTAATTACATTATATTATATGTTCATACACAATTGGTTTTATAACTCACACCAGAGAATACATGATAATCTACAGGATCTTACTATTGTTGATTCTTTAAGTATCTTTATAATTGATATCTATGGATCAAG